>NC_079194.1:155585398-155913836 GCF_029499605.1 Hyla sarda | reverse complement strand
CCAGGTCTGGGAGGACATCCCTCAGGAGACCATCTGCCACCTCATCAGGAGCATGCCCAGGCATTGTAGGGAGATCATATGGGCACGTGGAGGCCACACACACTACTGAGCCTCATTTTGACTTGTTTTAAGGACATTACATCAAAGTTGGATCAGCCTGTAGTGTGGTTTTCCACTTTCATTTTGAGTGTGACTCCATATCCAGACCTCCATAGGTTGATAAATTTGATTTCCATTGATAATTTTCACATTCAACTATGTAAAGACAAAAGTATTTCATACGATTAGTTCATTCATTCAGATCTAGGACGTGTCATCTTAGTGTTCCTTTATTTTTTTGAGCAGTGTATTTTCTGATGGCAAACAGATTCTAAAACTGGAATCACTGAAGATTGTCTTTTTTTTCCCCCCTTGTATGTGCATCTCTGATCACTCGTGACTATAACATCTTAAAGACAGAGAAAGTGTGTGTGATACGTGAGGTAGAAAGTTTCACTATTTTTGGAACCACTTCCTTTCCCACGATTCACTGAACTGGTAACATTGTGTATTTAGTCTTGTAGTCGGGGCTTTAGGAGAACATTTCACAGGGGACCACAGAACACTCTGTGAGCTTGTACTGCTCTATGTCATGTGATGTCAGCCCGGCTGATAGATAGATATAGATATATACACCAGTGTTTTCCAACCAGGGTGCCTCCAGCTGTTGCTAAACCACAACTCCCAGCATGCCCGGACAGCCAACGGCTGTCCGGGCATGCTGGGAGTTGTGGTTTAGCAACAGCTGGAGGCAACCTGGATGGAAGACGCTGATATACACACATTACTGGTTACTGTAAGGAATATCCACCTATTTTCTATAGTCGTGTGTGGGATGTATTGAGGCACAAGACCTTTAGTTTAAATTTTTTTCAGACAACTACTAAGTCTATCCCAGATTTTCAAACCCTAGCACCGTAAAACCCTTCATTTGCATCAGTGGGATGAGGGTAACAGTTCAGCACCCACAATGCACTGCTGCTGTCAGTCTCCTGTGAGTAGATAACCAACAGCAGTTCTGGGGCTACATATCCTTTCATGTTCTGTGTTTATCTGAGACAGAATGAAATAAGGTGGTAACAACTCCCTATGTATCACAAATTTTTTCGTGTCAGCCTTTCCCGAAGCTTTGTAGCTAAAACAAGGCTATCAGTCTCTGCCCCAGTGAGCTTGCAATCCTATGTACGTAGCTTAGGCATTCCATTGTGCAGGGTTACAGGGAATGACCTCCCTAGTGCTGCAGGAATCAATGCCTAGCCCCACAGATGGACCAGTAAGGTTGTATTACCATCATTGCCATTCATTCCTATCCTTGTTTCTTTTCTAGGTTCTTGATCCGGAGCAGAATCACAGTTTCACAGACCATTATCTGAATGTGGCCTTTGACCTTTCCCAGGTCCTCTTCATTGCCACTGCCAACACAACGGCCACTATTCCAGCTGCCTTGTTAGATCGAATGGAAGTTCTTGAGGTTCCAGGTAAGAAAGGGTAAAAGTCTTATTTGAAGATATTTACCTTCAAGTTATCCATCATTGACTGTCGCTGTGTTACATACATTAAACCCTTAACGACAATAGACGTATATTTACGTCCATTGCAGACTCCTGTTACATGAAGCGCGCTCAGGAGCTGAGCGTGCTTCATACCTGGTGGGTCCTGGTTGCTATCGACAACCAGGACCCATGGCTTATACTGGACATCGCCGATCGGGCTGATATTACCCTTTATCTTAGATTGCGCCATCTAAAAAGGGAGAAAACACCTGCTGGTTAGCTCAGAGGGCTGTTCGGGACCACCTCGGCGTCCCGAACAGCTGAGAGGATGGCGGGAGGGTACGTACTTGCCTCCTTGCCGTCTGACCGATAATCTGCTGCTCCATGCCTGCTCAGCAGGCTGGAGCAGCATAGCGGCGATAACACTGATCTACGTTTATAAATGTGATTTAAGCCCTTCCTTTAAAAAGTTTGAATCGTCCCCCTTTTCCCATTTAAACCCCCAAAAAATATGTAAATAAAAAGAAACAAACCTATGCGGTATCGCCGTGTGTGTAAATGTCCGAACTATAAAAATATATTGTTAGTTAAACCACACGGTTAATGGCGTACATATAAAAAATTCCAAAGTCCAAAATTGTGTAATTTTGCTCACTGTTTACCCTAAAAAAAATTATAAAAAGAGATATAAAAAGTCCCATCAAAACAAGCCTGGTACCAATAAAAACTTCAGATGACAGCGCAAAAAAAGAGCCCTCATATATCCCCGTATGCGGAAAAATAAAAAAATTATAGGAGTCAGAAGAATAAATTTTTAAACATAAATTTCCGTGCAAAAAGTTATCATTTTTTAACAAAAGTAAAACAAAATCAAACCTATATAAGTTGGGGTATCATTTTAACTGTATGGACCTAGAGAATAAAGATAAGGTGTCATTTTTACCAAAAAGTGCACTGTGTAGAATCAGAAGCCCCCAAAAGTTACAAAATCTTTTTGTTTTTTCAATCTTGTCCCACAAGATTTTTTTCTTGTTTCACCATAGATTTTGTGGTAAAATGACTGATGTCATTACAAAGTACAAAACAGGAATTTAGGTGCACTACTGTGGTAGATGTAAACAATGACATTGGCTAACCCTCAAAACTGATGTTAAAATTGAGACATTAGCCAGTATATCCTTAGATAAAGGACATACCTGAGCCCGCACACCAACGCCAAGGTTTCTCAAGTGGCGCGGGACCTAACACTAAACCTACCTGTGCCATATGGGCAAAACCAGGGGTAAGTGGGCAATTACAGCAGCATTAAAGGGGTTCTCCGGTGCTTAGACATCTTATCCCCTATCCAAAGGATAGGGGATAAGATGCCTGATTGCGGAAGTCCTGCCGCTGGGGACCCCCGTGATCTTGCACGCGGCACCCCGTTTGTAATCAGTCCCCGGAGCTTGTTCGCTCCGGGTCTGATTACTGTCGATCACGGGGCCGGCGGCGGGTGATGTCACGCCTCCGCCCCCGTGTGACCTCACGCTCCGCCCCTCAATGCAAGTCTATGGGAGGGGGCATGACAGCTATCATGCCCCTTCCCGTAGGCTTGCATTGAGGGGCGGAGAGTAACGTCACACGCCGCCGGCCCTGTGGTCGGCGGTAATCAGACGCGGAGCAAACACGCTCCGGGGACTGATTACAAACGCAGTGCCGCGTGCAAGATCACAGGGGTCCCCAGCGGCGGGACTCCCGCGATCAGGCATCTTATCCCCTATCCTTTGGATAGGGGATAAGATGTCTAAGCACCGGAGAACCCCTTTAAGTCTGGCTCACAGACTGCTCCCAGATTACCTCCAGTGTGGCTAAGCACACATACAATGGGAGGAGGGAGACAGACTATAAGACCCACCCAAGTTGGCTGATATGTTGCCGGCCTCACAGGTGCAAATTAATGCTACCTATAGTGATGATACAGGCGCATTAGTATAAATTTTAACAACAAAAACAACAAAGACGTGGCCTCAAATGGCAGGAGGTACTGGCTAATGTCTCAATCTTAACATCAGTGTTGAGGGATAGCCAATTTCATTGTTTACATCTACCACAGTAGTGCACCTAAATTCCTGTTTTGTATTATTCTAATTGTTATACATCCACACTGTTTATCTGGTGTAGGATGCTGTTGTGGTACTTGTGGTCTGTTGCAGGCATCCCCCATAGTATGTATTTTATGCTGGGGATCGCCCTTAGCAACGGACCACAAGGGCAGGATCTGCTCCCCCAATATATATGCAAAACTGCATTAGGGGTTGAGCACCTCCAGCCATTTGAGGCCACGCCTTTGTTGTTTTTGTTGTCATTACAAAGTACAGTTAGTGGCGTAAAAAACAAGCCCTCGTGTGGGTCTGTAGGTGCAAAATTGAAAGTTTTGAAGGGGAGGAGGTAAAAACAAAAGTGCAAACACAAAAAAATCCTGCGCCCTTAAGGGGTTAAAGTACTTCTCCTGTACTAAGCCTTAGTAACAGCCAATATTATACTCCAGAGCTGAACTCACTATTCTGTTAGTAGCGTCACTATGTGCATACGTTACATGTCTTATCTTCTACCTTATGACTGGAGATTGAGACTATAATGGCTTATGATTTATTACAGGATATAGCCAGGAAGAAAAGATAGAGATTGCACATAGACACCTTATTGCTAAACAGCTAGCTCAGCATGGACTGACTCCTGAGCAGATCCAGATCCCTCCAGAAACTACCCTGGAAATTATCACCCGGTGAGTACTCCCTGATGAACAAACTGATGAGCAGAAGACTCCTAAAGCTGGCCATACACAAAGCTGTTGGCTGTCCGAAAAACCTGTTCGTCCCAAAGGGATCTCTCCCTTGCCCTCTATACAAATGAACACTCTACTAAGTGTTCATGTGTCCTAAATAAAGGAGAGGGAGGGGTAAAACCCTGTAATTTTTCTACTCTTTACAAACCTTTAAACCTCAAAAATAAGACTTTACTTCTTTGCCGTGGTCTTTCCCGACAGATACACGCGTGAAGCTGGTGTCCGATCCCTGGAGAGGAGGATTGGGGCTGTTTGCAGAGCAGTTGCTGTTAAAGTTGCTGAAGGGCAACACAGAGATGGAAAATCAGAGCCCTCCGATATTACTGATGTAGAGGGTAAGTAGTTTAAATCTAATGATATATTGGAGACTATTTTGCTAGGTCCACAAGGTTCAGAGCAGGTGCTGGTGAAAAGGGGAGAAATTGTGGTGTTGTTTTTTTTTTGTGTGTGTAATTAGCAGTATACATTACAAAACATCCTATAGAGGACATTACACATCCCATACACCTTCCCTTCAATTATTTGGTTGAACTTGATGGACGTATGTCTTTTTTCAACCGTACTAATTATGTAACACATTTTCTTGCCCTCTCTATTAGAGATGAGGGAACTTACAGTGATTCGATTCGTCACGAACTTCTCGGCTCGGCAGTTGCTGACTTTAGTCTGCATAAATTAGTTCAGCTTTCAGGTGCTCCGGTGGGCTGGAGACTCTCTCCTAGGACTGTATCCACCTTTTCCAGCCCACCAGAGCACCCGAAAGCTGAACTAATGCAGGATAAAGTCAGCAACTGCTGAGCCGAGAAGTTTGTGACTAATCGAATCACTCTCTATGCACTCTCCATGTACCAAGAAAATGTGTATATACCTAGTATATACTGTTATCCATATCCCATCCTATCCCTGGAACCACACTTGTTATCAAAGCCACATGAAGCAGGTGACCATTAGTACATGTATAAGTGAGACTTCTGCGTTAATAGCGCTTATATCTCCACGGACCCACATGTAAATAGGGTTTAACTACAGGTTGCAAACATTTGCTTCCACACTCCCTTCAGCATAGAGAGCTCTCATATAGTATAACATAGCCTGTTGCTGAAGTAAATTCTTTTCCACCAAGGGTGTCAGGAAAATAGAGCGCCTCGGCTTAAAGGAGTAATACAGCACTCAACATATATATTCAGATAAAATAAAACAAATATACGTGCCTAATGTACATGCTTTGCTTTCTGTGTCTGCATCATATTTTCCTGTCTGCTCATGACTGAGGTAGTTCAGTAGTTTGTTCAGCTAGTGACATTGTCGCTCCCCCATAGGCTTCTATAGTGCCGCCATTTCATGGACAATGTGTCAGAGATTTCCCAAGATGCAATACCCTCCCAAGCTCGAGCAATATTGTGACTGCTGCTCTGGTAATAATGGTGTAATACCCAGTGGCTGATAGTTTAGTCCCCTAGTAGATAACTCCAGTATCTCCATACCTTATGTAACAGTCTCTTTCTTGTGACCCCACACATGCTGAATAATGTTCCAGTGTTGCCATCAGAAATTACGTTTAGCTGCTTTACTCATTCAGGGAACCAGGTTCCACATCAGGTGAATTCACAGATTTACTGCGGTTGTTTCCTGTCTGCTTTGCCTGTTCCGGACCCATTCACCACCCTGTGCAGTAGCACAAGGAATTACTCTCACCTTCCCAGAAACATTTAAAGGTTTTCTGGTGTTGCACTTGACACATGTAAGTTCTCACCTCTCGGCTTCCACACAGCTGTATGGCTGCTAACACTGCCGGTTACCCAGCATCCTGCTATGGTAATATATCACCCAAATGTAATGGTGGGAGAGGGGGCTGGAGGGGCGTTCTCACTTCCACCGTCTAGGGAAACACTTCTGTTCATGTTCTGTAAAGGGTTTCTCAATAATCATGATCAACCCTGTCTCGCTGTTGTTTCATTACTACATATTAGTATGGAGGTAGTGTTAGTCTGACAGAACCAATAGCCAGGAGAATAAATCAGGCAACACAAACCTTTCATATAGAAGACATGAAAATGCTTATAGAGGGGAAATAATAATTCCTTTATTTATCACTAACCCCACCCATTATATTCTTATATTCTAGAGTTTTAGTAAGCAGGGGCAATCCAGTTGGGACTGACACTTTAAAGTGTGTGTTTTATGCTTTGTGTGCATAACCAGTGGTGTTGATGGGGTTTTTTTGATTGCTGGAGGCTATTGGATATTAAAAAGGACCAAAATACAGTGTACAAAAAAATGTTTTAGATAATTGTGTAGCTTTGGATGCACTAATTCTAATGTTGTTTCTTTTTTTTTGTTGCTAGAGCTTTGAGGTAAGTAAAGTGCAGAGAGTCAACCAAATAGAAAAATCCCTATATGTTGGGAATAGAGGGGCATAGCAACAAAATAAAAACAGTGTAAGAATCTGGGCAATGGTATAAAACCTATTCATTTTATTTTATTTATTTATTTTATTTTTAATGCTGACCTCAGCCCTCTTTAAAAGGAATCTGTCCGCTCTAGATCATGCTCAGAGCTCAAGTGTCAGAAGTGGTACCAAGCTGCATGATGTATGCCTCCTAAACTCTTCCCTGCCTTGACTTATTGACCCATATGGCTCATTGCTGGAAGGCTTTGATCTCTAAATATATCAGCTCACCTTTCTGAAGGCAGCTCTGGTGGAAACACGTTTATCTAAGGGTTAATTTGGTGACTTGCTGGGACTAGGAGTGGATACCCAGAGGTCTGGTGGCCTTAACCCTTGCACCATCACACTCTCTCTAATGTCTTGGCTGGACCGATAGGGTGTGATCGTGACACAAGCACTTCACTGTTTTGCTTACTGCTTGATCTGACCTCTTGTGGGAGAGGAGCCATTGTAAGTCTATTGAGATTGTTGGATTCAATGGCAAGCTGGGGAGTAAAGTGCATTTCTCAGTTCTAACGATCAGTGGGTTTCTCTGTACTGAGCCCCCTCCCCCCCACCCCTGACCAATGAAAACTTTTGATATGTCACAGAAATCTGTGCCGACCGCTGGGTCCCCACCAATCACAAGAATGTTGGTTCATTGTTCCCCGAATAAAAGGAGCAGCTGAAGATAGATAAGTACAATGTTTGGCTATCTTCAATAGAATCCAGTAGAGAGTAAATGGAGCAGCATCTGAGTATATGTCGCTGTGACCCTGGTCATTTGTGAGGTAAGAAACCCCAATAATCGTGAGCGGTCCCATTAGTCTGGCCCCCACCATTTAAATACTTATTACATTTTCTGTGGAATTGTGCAAATACATGCGACAAATTAGCCACCTACTATTTCTGCATAAAGAAGTGACCTTTTCCCCTGCAATGCAGAATTCAACTCTGCAAAGAGGGGAAAAAACATTGGGACACAGATTTTACATGTGTTCGGAAATGAAACTTTTGCTATATGAACAATTCCTAAATCTGAATTGCAACTCATCTGTTTGGAAAATACAGAAGCTGCTGCTGTATGATGTGATTCCAATACAAATCTTTATTTCCTCTGTACTGTTGATATATTGGCAGTTCTATGCCATATACTAGCATTGTCCCTGTCTGGTATATGCACAAGGGTCTATTGACCTGCAGTTTCCAGCCCTTGGCTTCTGGATTCCAGGTGTAGCACCCATGTAGACACAATACAGGATGGCTGTGCCAATTCTTCATGATCCAGGCTGTGCACGGACTCCTCCAGGTTGGATCCAAATTAAACAAATTATTATGTGTTTAATTTACCTCTACCCGTGTGGGCTCCACCTGCACCCACTCAGCCGCTTACTTATAAGTGAAAGCACAAGGTTCAGCTCAACATCTCATCGTAAAGATCACATAGCTTCTGTGGTAGAGAAAGGCTTCTGGTTATAGTCAGCTGTTCTGTTGTGTATGAAATCTGGAGGGGGCTTTTTTTCACCCCATTTACTGTGCAGTTTTCAATGAGCCTGAAGTAAAAGAATACATTTAAGGGATTGTATAGTTTAGAAACCCAATTTTCATACGTCTAATGGGGAAAGGGTTGCTATTCATGACCATTATCAATTAGCGAGAACAGAGAGCAGCTACAAAGAGCATTTCTTGCTTTGAAGCCGCGATAGGTGTGTATTCGCCGTATAAGACGCACCAACTCCCCCCCCCCCAGTTTTGGGGAAGAAAAATACGGTATTATTAAATCTACATGGTCTCAATGGGCTTATTCACCTCATTGTAAGACAATTGTATAATTGTCTTTGTACACATACTATACTAACCTTTATTATACTAACATACTCTAATATTATTGCATTTGTTTTAGATATGGTGCACTTTATATACTTGTATGAATTACTTACCTTACCTTGGACCGATAGCTCCTCAATGTACTGATTGCTTTGTGACTTTGTCGAGTACATATGAGATATATCTTATGTGTAATCTTGTTTTGTTCGTTTTATTTTATTTGTATTAACTTGTACTTTAAAACTCCTAATAAAAAACTATTAACCAGAATAGAAAGCGCTAGTTAAAGTGTCTGCCATCGCACAATTCACTGATAATTCTGGGCTGCATCCAGACATGCCATTGTTAAAGGGGTACTCCCATGGAAAACTATATTTTTTTTAAAATCAACTGGTGCCAGAAAGTTAAACAGATTTGTAAATTAGCAGAAAAAATTGACCCAAAACCTCAAGGACAGTGTATATAATTCTTTGGGGATTAATGAAACAGACCGTGCTTCAATTAACAATTGTATTTATTAAAATATCACAATAAATAAAATAGTAATAATAAACACCAGATACCCTCACAGGGCCCTATGGGGGGATCTAACAATTGACTAAAATATTTTCGATGCCACTAAATATTAATTTGTGCGTTCACCTTGTGAAAAATATATATCATATAGCTAACAATAAGTAATTCACTGAAAGGATGTTAAGAAATAACAGATATCATATAACAATGTTGCTAAAATGTCTTTCAATGAAAATGAATGGCAGTAAAAAAACAGTGTTGCAGTGTTGTCCTCTAATAGGGAAGATGTAGCAGAGTTGCGGTATCCTCTGGATAAATAATATTAGTCCTAGCAGAGTATATGAAAAATGAATGACAGTCTATGGGCTTTGTGCGCTGGTAGTTGTCTGCGCTGACTATAGAGGAATATTGCCGGTGGTGATGGCAGCTGGTCCGGATGGCACCGGACCTGTTGGAAAAGCCGCCAACTTTGCCAGCTATATGTGCGGTTTTTATACCATTACCTCTGCAGTTGGTTATATTGCACTATACCTACCAGACGATCTATATGCGGCTGATAACATCCATGGCTCCTGTTCTATCGCTATTCCAGTGAGGCCTTTGCTCCAGCAGAGTACCCTGTGACGTCACACGCTGAATCCACGAGGCTGAGGCACTGCAGCGTGTCGTGGACCGGCTCACAGTCTCCCATCCGACCCGGCACCAACGTGGACTGATCTCCATCAAATTACCGGTGAGCGCATAATCATTATATCGTGAGCGCTGTTTATTCCTGTGCATACAGACGGGCGGCTTTTCCAACAGGTCCGGTGCCATCCGGACCAGCTGCCATCACCACCGGCAATATTCCTCTATAGCCAGCGCAGACAACTACCAGCGCACAAAGCCCATAGACTGTCATTCATTTTTCATATACTCTGCTAGGACTAATATTATTATTTATCCAGAGGATACCGCAACTCTGCTACATCTTCCTTATTAGAGGACAACACTGCAACACTGTTTTTTTACTGCCATTCATTTTCATTGAAAGACATTGTAGCAACATTGTTATATGATATCTGTTATTTCTTAACATCCTTTCAGTGAACTACTTATTGTTAGCTATAGCTATATGATATATATTTTTCACAAGGTGAACGCACAAATTAATTTTTAGTGGCATCGAAAATATGTTAGTTAATTCTTAGCTATTGTTAGATCCCCCCATAGGGCCCTGTGAGGGGATCTGGTGTTTATTATTACTATTTTATTTATTGTGATATTTTAATAAATACAATTGTTAATTGAAGCACAGTCTGTTTCATTAATCCCCAAAGAATTATATACACTGTCCTTGAGGTTTTGGGTCAATTTTTCTGCTACAAAGTACTTTTTTTCTTGGCACCTAGGGTAAAGGTGCTCACCCAAGTTAACCTCGGACTAGTGTATTAATTGTGAGCTGCACTTATCCCCTTTTTTCTCTAAGATTTCTAAATGACTTCTATTAAAAAATCTTAATCCTTCCAATACATTTTTTGGGCTGTATACTACAGAGGAAATGCTTTTCTTTTTGGATTTCACTGATGTCATGACCACAGTGCTCTCTGCTGACCTCTGCTGTGCATTTTAGGAACTGTCCAGAGCAGCATATGTTTGCTATGGGAATTTTTCTCCTGCTCTGTACAGTTCCAAAAATGGACAGCAGAGGTCAGCAGAGAGCACTGTGGTCGTGACATCAGAGAAATCCAAAAAGAAAAGCATTTCTTCTGTAGTATATAGCCCCTAAAAAGTACTGGAAGGATAAAGATTTTTTTTTTTTATAGATTTAATTTACAAATCTGTTTTAACTTTCTGGCACCAGTTGATTTAAAAAAAAATTAAAGGCTATGTTCACATATAGTATTTTGATCAGTATTTTGCTCAGTAACCAAAACCAGTAGTGGAGCCGACTCAGAAAAAAATATTATGGAAAGATTTGCACTTTTTTCTGTGTCAGTTCCATTCCTGATTTTGGGTAAAAATACTGACCAAAATACTATGTGTGACCATAGCCTAAAGTCCTTGGGTGCAGTTTAGAATCACAAGCAATAGCTGCTGCGCATAGAGCTGTGTGTAAGAGCGCCCTCTGATAATCCATCTGTTACCTTGTAGATGTCAGATTAGCAGATGTTCCTGGTTACAAGAATAGTTGATTAAAAGCAGGAACAGATTAGACAGCGTAATGAATCTGGCAGAAATGTGAACAGAGACCTAGGTAAAAATAAAGTAAGTAGTGTAACATGGAAATCCTTCTAATTGAGTTTTTTCGTAGATCGGTTAACCCTTTTATTCCTTGTCTGTATTATGTATAGGACCACTTTCCATCTCAGTGCCTGTCTTCTTGAGTTAGATATTTGTCGTCATGACAACCCACAGAAACTTCCATTGTAATTTACATCCCAAGCTTATTAAATTCAGAATCAATTTATACATCTCTGAGCTGCGAGTACAGCGAGAGAGTGCACTATGATCTGGGGAATGGAGCTGGCTGGGTATTAGCATTAAGAGGGTCAGGTGACCATGCGCCATTCATATTCTCTCCCCATATAATGGGAGCTGCGGTGACTACTGTGTGTGATCTGTTAAGGACTGCCATTATGCAGAGAAGCAAGATAAAGGACCTTTAGGAGCCAGACGCTGCTGTATCCTATTCAATAAGGAAACAAGTCATGAATAATCTTTAAATCCAAGAAAGGGCTTGTTTATTGATAAAATAAGACAATTTCACGTTTTGAGAGTAGACTCCTCCTTCATCAGATTGAAGTGAGCACTACAAGTCACAACAGGCTTTATATGTGGCTTGTAGTACGTAAATCTGATAAAGAGGAAGGCTACTCCCAAAATGTGTAACTGCTTTTATTTTAATTTTATTTTTATTAATAAACAAGTCCTTTCCTGGATTTAAAGATTATCCATGACTTGCTACCTGATTGAATAGGATACAGCAGCGCCTGGCTACTAAGGGTCCTTCTTCCTACCACTATGTATCCTCCTACTTTGATAACCCTATGCTTTTGGGGTGATAGGCGAATATACCATCTATATCAGGTGAGAGGCCATCTTGAAGGTGTTTACTTTAGTTGTAGACCCTGATAGAAGGTCTCAATACTCCTGGGTAATACACTAGGCACCGGTTTCTGGTCTTTAATTTTTCTTTCTTCTAATATTGCAGAGAAAACCTGAAGGCAGCATCTTTAATACAGGCACAACTGTTGGTTAGTCATTGTCGGTTTTCCACTGGATTTGTAGTGTCAGGTCTATTCTCTCATATAAGATTATAGTCTGGTGATTCATCCCTAATGTCTGGAACTGATATGCTCAACCTGTCAACTCATGTGAAATGTAGAGCTCAGTCCTTGGTGTCTGGTGGGTTCTAGAAAGCCCAATTACCAGTAACCATAATGGAGATGTTTTAGGTTTATTATTCCTGGTGGGCGAATGTACAATATATTGTTTATCTGAAAACGATCATCCTGATAACTATCATCCTGTTCACCCACACTAAACCCAATACACTGGGTTATAGTGTGGGTGAAAAGGAGGCCGCTGACTGACTCCTATACGTACCTGCACTCCGGAGATCTGTTCCTCCGTGGATCGTCTTCCATCTTCCATGAATTATGCACTGGAGGCGGGCCCGCCAACTTAATTTTAATATTCATTGTTGCTGGTCACTTGAGCGCTCAGTTGGCGCAGCGCCCACATGACCCATGACAATAAATATTCATATTGAGCCGGCAGACCCCCCTCCAGTGCATAATTCATTGAAGATGGAAGCCGATCTTCGGAGGGACAGATCTCCAGAGTGCAGGTACGTATAGGAGTCAGTCAACGGTCTCCTTTTCATCCACACTATAACCCAGTGTATTGGGTTTAGTGTGGGTGAACAGGATGACCGTTTTCCTTTAAGGGTAGAATTCAGGATGTATCATTTGGTGGTCAGTTTCTGGTGGTCACATAAGCCTGTACACCGTATGTTATACTGGCCCACCACATATCTGCATTTTTATTCTGGTGGTAAAAGTATAGTTCAGTAATATTTGTTGAGTCATGGCCCTTGTATATGTGGCCCTTTTACTATTGCAATGGGCAATGAAGAATTTACCATATTCCATGCTAGGTGCACAGTTCAGGATCCACTTCATGGTTAAAACCAATCTCCATCTGTTTGTTTCCTAGCTTTGCCCGCTGTGCTGATATCGGGCTCTTACATAGCTGTCAAATGAACATCAGCCAAATGAACAGCTAATTCAGGAGACTCCTAGGCTCGGCAGTGCAGGGATGTGTTTTCAGTAGGAAGAGAGGAATAAGCCGCTGCCAGACACTTCTCATGTCTGTCATCAGGGAAGAGTCAGGACATACCCATACACCTGAGTTGTTGAGTAGTTGTCTGGTCCAGACCCAGTGGACTTGAATCTCTCAGCACTTAAAATATATCTCCACCTCCATTTCCTAGATGAGTAAAGACAAGAGAAGGTGACATCCACCAGCCATAACTGTAATCACATCAGTCAAAATGGGGTCCACAGGTTGAAAATGCTTGCGCAGAAGATCCGCTGTATGACGCTGTTATCCACCCTTTGATTGCTGTTACTGTACCACTGCCACTGACCTCTGCTTACTCCCTTGCAATAGCCTGTAAATCATTTTGTGTCCACACATGATCAGTAGGTAGAAGATGGGTAGAGAGAATATGTATGAGTCTCCTGCAGAGAACAGGTCAGGTCAGCGATGGTGTCACAAAGCTGTCAGGAAAACACATTGCAGCACAGTTTGTTTTAGATTTGTGCAAATGCCATTCATCTTTCATCGCCTCAGGGAGCAAAAATTTGCACTATGTGGTCCTCCACTCCAGATAAAACTCATCTGCCTTTATCCTCCCCCACATTCCCATGGCTCCTGGTCCCTGCTGCTCCCCACTTCCCATAGGGTTTCATACCTGCAGGAAATGCCTGCTTATCCCATCAATGGTTGAGGCCTGTCACCACAGTGGCCAGTGGTAAGCTTTTTCCTAAAGGAACCAAATGTCATAGAAACCATCTGAATGGCAGCTGTGGGAGATTGGTGAGTATGGTTTGTTTTTGTTTTAAAAGTGCCCCCACTCCAGTGTAAAACCTTTTCTATGCCCATAAAACCTACTTAAATCAAGTTTATATCATTTTTACGAATTTTTAGCATTTATTTTTTTTAATTGTAGTTATCTATTTTAGAAATGGTTACCGTACAGTAACTTCTGCATAGACCCCACGGAGCATGCCCAGAAAACTCTTCAATAGGAAACCATAGACTGTTTACTTCTATGTCCATTGAGCTTGCTGTAAAGCATATGTCAAATGCTGTGCAGAAAGCTCAGACGACATGGCTACCCCCATAATGTACAGAAAATGAATAAAAAAATGATAATTAGAAAATAGAAACAGGTAAAAACAAAAGAACAGTATTTGCTTTAAACAGTAAAAATAAAATCTAGATGAAATTTTTACTTTAAGGCTTTTCCGTGGTCTGGTCCTCATCACTGCAGCAGTTTCCCCTGGGTCACTCGGAGCGTCATGTTTCCATTGACCTTTCTGAGATTTTGGCATTGAAGTTCCTTGGTCGTCTTCCTGGAACCGAATTCTCTTCATTTCTTAGGTACAGCTTGAGCCAAGGCTCCTTAACTGGCTCCCGGCTGCATTTTTCTTCACATCGCTCACATTTCTGGCTTACGGTGCTGGCGCGTTGCGTGCTGTAACTGTGGAAGGTGACAACAGCATGCCCTGTCTTATATGGCTACCAGCATCTGCCAATTATATCTGCACTCCAAAATTGTAGCACGGCGTCAGGTTAGACTGAAGGCACTGTATGGTCCAGAAATGGCCAGCGCACTTTAACAACACGCAGGGTCAGACATGTTCCAAAGTCCAACCAGTAATGAGTGGCCTTAAAGGGGAACTGTAGTAGAGGTGTTAGAAGTGGTACCTATGCCATGGCTACAAATCTTCAGTAAGACAGAGTTCTATTCAGTGCCTCTAGCTGTGCTGCATTGTCTGTAGAAGTATGAGATGGTCTAAGCCAGTGGTCTCCAAACTGCGGACCTCCAGATGTTGCAAAACTACAACTCCCAGCATGCCCGGACAGCCGTTGGCTGTCCGGGCATGCTGGGAATTGTAGTTTTGCAACATCTGGAGGTCCGCAGGTTGGAGACCACTGGTCTAAGCTCATCTCCTGAGTCATGAGAGATGCCAGCTTCTGTGCCCAAGGTTCGCCATGCATCTGATTCTCTGCATGATCTATTGGGCTTGTGCTTATACAGATCAGCCAATAAGAACAATCTTTATTGCAACAGCAGAAGACTAAACTAAAAGCGCCCGAGACGCAGATACATTTATACCATAACATCTGCGCTTAGACTGAGGGGAGGAGCCTCAAACCTGCTCTAAATCTGATCCTACCAACATGTGGCAGAGTGCTATTTGGGGCCCCTCAGTGTAACATATTGGAAAATGTTCGATAGTCAAAGGAGAAGCACAGAGTGTTTAAGTGGAGGAGTATGCAGATCTTGTGGAAGGTAGTGATTAGAGATGAGCGAACTTAGAGTAAATTCGATTCGTCACGAACTTCTCGGCTCGGCAGTTGATGACTTATCCTGCATAAATTAGTTCAGCTTTTAGGAGTTCCAGTGGGCTGGAAAAGGTGGATACATGCTTAGGAAAGAGTCTCCTAGGACTGTATCCACCTTTTCCAGCCCATCGGAGCACCTGAAAGCTGAACTAATTTATGCAGGAAAAGTCATCAACTGCCGAGCCGAGAAGTTCGTGACGAATCGAATTTACTGTAAGTTCGCTCATCTCTAGTAGTGATCTGTCTTCTCATGATATTATTAGTAAGGACAGGACTGGGCAGTGTCATGATATGAAAAAATCAATGGCGACAAGTACAAAGTGGAAAAAGTTGCATCACTAGCAGCACAGAGTATTTCAGTAAATAGATGTTTACACCATGATACACCTGCAGATTTTATCTTGGGTTTTAGTGCAACTAATTGATCTTATTGCAAACATTGAATTGGAGACATTTGCTGGCAGTATCCACATGTATAGCCCTCCGACAGGGACAATGGGGGAGATTTATCAAAACCAGTGCAAAGGAAAAGTTGCCCAGTTGCCCATAGCAACCAATCAGATCACTTCTTTCATTTTGCAGAGGTCTTGTTAAAAGGGAAAGAAGCGATCTGATTGGTTGCTATGGGTAACTGGGCAACTTTTCCTCTGGACAGGGTTTGCTAAATCTCCCCCAATTTCTGTCAGTTAACAAGAGGGTGATGGTCTCTTGGAGCACAGCTGACCCTGCCAGGGGCCGTCTTGTTGTATTTTCAGTTATCGTTACATAATCCGTGTTTCCCCATCGGACATGGAGAGTGTAAGGCAATGCCTTAGAATGTCCACAGCAGAGATAAGACTGATGACTGGGCAATCAAATATTATCATCATGGCGGCCAACACAGGGTGTGGGACAGCTGGAATTGTCCGAAGACATCTCCCTCTCACTGCCCGTCCTCATTAAGTTCAATTAGAACTGTATTAAAGGGGTACTCCGATGAAAACCTTTTTTCTTTTAAATCAACTGGTGGCAGAAAGTTAAACATATTTGTAAATTACTTCTATTAAAAAATCTTAATCCTTCCAGTACTTATTAGCTTCTGAATGCTACAGAGGAAATTCCTTTCTTTTTGGAACACTGATGACATCACGAGCACAGTGCTCTCTGCTGACATCTCTGTCCATTTTAGCAACCATGCATAGCAGATGTATGCTAAGGGCAGCATGGTGGCTCAGTGGTTAGCACTTCTGCCTTGCAGTGCTGGGGACTTGGGTTCAAATCCCACTAAGGACAACAATAAATGAAGCGTTATTATTAATTCCAAAAAGAAAAGAATTTCCTCTGTAGTATTCAGCAGCTAATAAGTACAGGAAGGATTAAGATTTTTTAATAGAAGTAATTTACAAATATGTTTAACTTTCTGCCACCAGTTGATTTTAAAGAAAAAAGGTTTTCACAGGAGTACCCCTTTAACTCCTTGAGGGCACAGCCAATTTTCGTGTTTGTTTTTTTTCCTACTCAATACTAGGCCCTATTACATTCAAAGAGCCATAACTCGTAATTTTTCCATCAAGAGATATGAGAGATTTCTTTTTTAGTCTTTGTAGGGCCTAGTATAGTTTTTAATGATTCCGCTTATTTTACAATTAAATGTAATGCAAAGCCCCCCAAATTTTTTTATTAATATTTTTTTAACATTCACCCTGCTTGTAAAGCTGTAATGTTAAAGGGGTACTCCGGTGGAAACCTCTTCTTTTTTTTTTTTTTTTTTTTTTGTTTATCAACTGGTGCCAGAAAGTTACAGATTTGTAAATTACTTCTATTAAAAAATCTTAATCCTTCCAGTACTTATTAGCTGCTGAATCCTACAGAGGAAATGTATTTTCTTTTTGGATTTCTTTTGTCACGACCACAGTGCTCTCTGCTGACATCTCTGTCCATGTCAGGATCTGTCCTGAGAAGGAGAAAATCCCCATAGCAAACATATGCTGCCCTGGACAGTTCCTAAAATGGACATGGGTGTCAGTAGAGAGCACTGTGGTTGTGACAGAAAAGAAATCCCAAAAGAAAAGAGTTTCCTCTGTAGTATACAGCAGCTAATAAGTACTGGAAGGATTAAGAATTTTTAATAGAAGTAATTTACAAATATGTTTTAACTTTCTCACACCAGTTGATTTAAAAAAAAAAAATTCCACCGGAGTACCCCTTTAAGTTCCTCTAGGGCACTTACTTCACTGTGTGATTGTTTGTACAGTATACTGAAGCTCATTGGTCGCAATAGAGCTAGCTCAAATGCTGGTCACTGACCCCGGCCTCAGTTGTTTAACACTCCATGAATGATGTATTCATCATGGGAGCGTTAAAGATTTAAATTGGTACCGTCATTTTAGAAAACATTTGACCTGTTATAGAAATATGACAAAAGTTCCATCTGCCAGGGTCTGGGTGCAAAGAGCCTCACAATCATTAGAACCAGCGGGGAGATGCACGGAGCTGAGCGCTGCTTTTTCTCACTGTCTTGTGCTCATTATGAGTAAGCATGTGACAGAAGGAGCACTCTGCCCTATAAAAACTTTTGAGATGCATCTATGATGTGTGAAATGTTTTCCGAAATTACAGTTACACTTTAAAGGGGTACTCCGGTGAAAACCTTTTTTTCTTTTAAATCAACTGGCTCCGGAAAGTTAAACAGATTTGTAAATTACTTCTATTGAAAAATCTTAATCCTTCCTGTACTTATTAGCTGCTGAATGCTACAGAGGAAATTCTTTTCTTTTTGGAATGCTCTCTGATGACATCACGAGCACAGTGCTCTTTCTGACGTTATTATAATAATAATAATAATAATAAGTCTTTATTGTTGTCCTTAGTGGGATTTGAACCCAAGGCCTCAAGGAGTGATCCCTCAACTTACAATGGCCTCAACATACAATAGTTTCAACATACAATGTTTTTTTCTGGACCATTGCACCTTGAAACCAGACTCAACATACAATCTATAGACAGTCCAGATCTGCGAAACATTTCACAACTGGAGAAACTGACCAATCAGAATGGGCATTTTACTGGTAAAACCCCTGTATTACTGAAGTGTATGCACTGACTGGCTGTCTGGTAGCGCCCCCTACAGTACAGGGAGGAACTACAAGTTCTGTACTACTCATTACCGGTGATGGGGTTAGCTGCTCCTTTTGGACACCAAGTAAGGGCGGCTCCATTTGGGACACTCTGTGTACTGTATACCCTGAAGAAGCTCCTGTCTTCTACATAAACCTTGTTTACCAATCAGTGTGCCTCCAGCTGTTGCAAATCTACAACTCCCAGCATGCCCGGACAGCCAACGGCTGTCCGGGGATGCTGGGAGTTGTAGTTTTGCAACAGCTGGAGGCACACTGGTTGGGAAACACTGACATAGACAGTGATTTACAGCTCCCAGCAGATCTTTCATACTTTTATATCTAAGGACTTGTTTTATCTATAGTAGTTTTCTACTTCTTTTTCTTTAATCTTCACTTTTTCCTATTTTTGGATGACATTTTTGTGCCTTTAGAACCAATTCCCAGGTTTCCATAGAAAGAGATATGTGAACAAGTTCCTAGAAAGAAGGCGTTGGTACCCGGAGATGAAAGTAAACTTCTTTATTGGCAACGCGTTTCGATCCCAAACTGAGATTTTCGTCAGGCCTGGCGAAGATCCCGGTTCGGGATCGAAACGCGTTGCCAATAAAGAAGTTTACTTTAATCTCCAGGTACCAACGCCTTCTTTAGAGGAACTTGTTCACATATCTCTTTCCATTGTTATCCACCGGACTGACGTCACTCCGGGAAGTTCCTCGTGGCAGCGGTTCCATTCGATTTCCTGCATATAGACGCTACTGTAGGTGTTGTGCTCTGAGCGCACCACCTAGGGGTAAGAACCCATCTTTGCGTTATCTCCTTCATTTTATATAAACGGTCCTCACTAGGGGCACACCTCTTGTTGTTTTTTCTCGTTGATATATCAGGTTTCCATAGAGTTACGGTCTCAACGTACAATGGTTTCGACATACAATGGTCGTCCTGGAACCAATTAATATTGTAACTTGAGGGATAACTGTATTTCCATTTAGTGTGTGGTACTGCCATACCTTCTAGGCAGCAAACCTACTGCAGTTATGTTCAACTATTCCAGTCACTTGGGATTTGACACTTTTGTCCTCTACACTGAGGCCTTCACCCTGTACCTGTGACTATACTGGTTGCCCATCCGCTATAGAATACAATTTCATCTCCTCACTCTCGCCCACAAATCTTTCCACAGCACTGAACCTGGAATCCTATGTCCCAGGCTTCCGCTTGTCCAGGGCCACTGCCACTCTTCATTGGGTCACTGGCTTCAGTGCTTACATGTAAGAACCAAGGGCATGGGACTGCAATTGGCTGCAGCTTATCATACAAAGTCATTGATATCATAAGATGTCATTGTGGCACTTCAGGGTTGTGGTGGTGGCACTGAACCGGAGACTTGCCCTACAGCCTTGATGTTATAGAGATCAGAGGCATTGTCTATCTTTTTGGAGTGTATATGAAGTTATATTATTCAATATTTATTTAATTCTATATAACTTTTAACTGGGGGGGGGGGGGGGGGAGGTAAAAGGCGGGCAGTGAGGTATTAGAAAGCTGGGTGACCAAATACCTCTAAAGATTGTTTAACAACTACTGTCTACTTTAAAGGGGTATCAACTGAAAAAAAATTTATTTTTATTTTTTTTGCAAGAAAGTTAAACAGATTTGTAAATGACTTCTATTAAAAAAATCTTAATCTGTCAGCTGCTGTATGATCCACAGGAAGTTCTTTTTTTTTATTTCCTTTCTGTCTGACCACCGTGCTCTCTACTGACACCTCTGTCCATGTCATGAACTGTCCAGAGCAGGACAGTTCATGACATGGACAGAGGTGTCAGCAGAGAGCACTGTGGTCAGACAGAGGAAATTCAAAAAGAAAAGAACTTCCTGTGGATAATACAGCAGCTGATAAGTACTGGAAGGATTAAGATTTTATAATAGAAGTAATTTACTAATCTGTTTACCTTTCTGGCACCAATTGATAAAAAAAAAAAAAAAAAAAGTTTTCCAGTGGAGTACCCCTTTTAAAGCCCATGCTGAGTGAAAAATCTGCCTAAG
This sequence comes from Hyla sarda, assembly GCF_029499605.1. Lineage (NCBI taxonomy): Eukaryota > Metazoa > Chordata > Amphibia > Anura > Hylidae > Hyla > Hyla sarda. The sequence goes on along the minus strand of NC_079194.1, from coordinate 155,892,944 downwards.
CCTATGGATCCCACAAAATCTGTCACCCAGATAGGAATTTTATCACTCACATGTGGTGTTATCCAGATTTCTAGGGATACTGAATGACAAATATGTCAAGGTCTGTCGCGATCCCTACTACATACTACAGTTCTATTTCCAGCTTTGTGTATGTTTTTGTTGCTCGGTCACAAATGGGGCAGTGTGTGTGTCTTTTTTTTTTTTTTTTTATAGTTCTGGATAATCATGGAGGCAGCTGCAGTTCTGGGTGGAGCGCCTAACATCAGTTTCTACATGTGTAAACTCTGGATACACCCTCCATTTACTACCGACCATGTCATGGAGTCCTCGTCTGGCAGCATCAGACTTGACTCACTCTAATCACTGCTTTTACACTTTATTTACATTAAATAGGCACTAAAAATAGGACGTCTGGAGTTCTGCATTTAAATGGGCACTGTCAGATACAAAAGCTTTTGATATGTTGTAAAGCATGCAAAACCAATAGGTTTTGCAATTGCTTCCATTAGAAAATGTTCAGTATTTCATACTGAAAAATCCAGTCAAACTGCCCCCCTCCCCTGCCTGCCTGGACACATACTAGTCCTGCTGTGGCCATGCGTCATGGACACACTTCCTTGATTGACAGCTGTGAGTGCAGAGCTCACAGCTGGAGGAAAAATCCTCCCACTGTCAGCTTGGGAGTTGTAGCTGGGAGTTGTAGCTTTTCTAATGCTAGGGTAGATGTGAGCTGACAGCATACTGAGGGAGGGGGCGGAGACCTGCACAGTGAGGCCACGCCCCCTCCCTTTGAGAGGAATTCAGACTAGTGAGCTAAATTAAAAGTGTAATAAAAAAATAAAGGTGCTAGACACATAAAAATTAGATGTACATGGTCAGGATTAGGTACTGAGTGATATATTAAAAAAAGTTTTTTTGTTGGATACCCGTACCGGGTACGCTTTAAGTTTATTCAGAGAAAGCAGGGAGGAGCACAAGCACCTAGAAATTATACTGGGAAAGCTGAGTGACAACTGATTTAAGTGCTGTAGGACATCCAGCTGTATAGAGAGATTCCCCCCAACATGGTCTGGATAATCTAGGTAACAAACATTATGATCATTTTTCAGCTCGCCAGCTTTCTCATAAGCCAGTGTTTCCCAACCAGGGGGCCTCCAGCTGTTGCAAAACTACAACTCCCATCATGCCCGGACAGCCTCCGGCTGTCCGGGCATGCTGGGAGTTGTAGTTTTGCAACAGCTGGAGGCCCCCTGGTTGGGAAACACTGTGATAAGCTATGGTAGCTAGTTGGGTTTTTAGCCTCTAGCTGTAAAGAATGTGTACAGTCGTAGACAATAGGGTGATCCAGACATTATTAGCAGCAGATGGTATTTGGTGTTTTTGGGAGGGTTCTTTTCTTCATCATTTACTATGACTCTGATATTCCAGCCTCTTTGACACTCCCAGACCAGTCCGGTTCCTTTGATGCCAGGTGACATTGGGGTGGAGCATTGGTACATTTGCACAGTGACTGTCGCTCATCGGTGTACGGTGACATTGTAGTGAACAGTCAGGGTGACACAACTGTTTATTCATAGGAGGATTTTACCAGTTGTTATCTTGTGTTATTCCAGCAGTAATGGTGGCATCTGCCGCTATCCCTGGTGATCTAGAGGTAACAGCAACTGGGTCACTGAGATGAGATACTAAACACATTATAGCCACTAGCAGAAGACTTAAAAATGGAATCTATAACACAAGGACAGATCCTAGAAATTATAACACAACCTTCTGATAAATGTTGGCTTCTGTCTGTCATTGTCCGGTGCCCTTAAAGGGGTACTCCGGTGGAAAACTTTTTGTTTTTTTTATTATTTAAATGAACTGGTGCCAGAAAGTTAAACAGATTTGTAAATTACTTCTATTAAAAAAATCTTTACCCTTCCAGTACTTATTAGCAGCTGTATGCTACAGAGAAAATTCTATTCTTTTTGAATGTCTTTTTTTGCCTTGTCCACAGTGCTCTCTGCTGACACCTCTGTCCGTGTCAGGAACTGTTCAGAGCAGCATAGGTTTGCTATGGGGATTTTCTCCTTCTCTGGACAGTTCCTGATACGGGCATCAGGTGTCAGCAGAGAGCACTGTGGACAAGACAAAAAAGAAATTCAAAAAGAAAAGAATTTCCTCTGTAGCCTACAGCTGCTAATAAGTACTGGAAGGGTAAAGATTTTTTTTTTAATAGAAGTAATTTACAAATATGTTGTGTCTGTGTCCTGTATCCCAGTGCCCAGGGGTTCATTTGTCCTGGACAGCAGAATAGTAAGTGCTGCTCTGCAATATAATAAGACAGACAGACAAGTATAACACTGTTTTAGTAAATAATAGCCATGTTTTTCTTTAAAGGGGTACTCTGGTGGAAAAAAAAATTCAGATCACCTGGTGCCAGAAAGTTATGCAGATCTGTGAGTTACTTCTATTTAAAAATCCTTCCAGTACTTATCAGCTGCTGTATGCTCCAGAGGAAGTTGTGTAGTTATTTCCAGTCTGACCATAGCCAGAGTTGTAAGCAGAGAGCACTGTGTTCCGGCTGGAAAGAACTAAACAACTTCCTCTGGATCATACAGCAGCTGATAAGTACTGGAAGGAATAATATTTTTAAATAGAAGAAGAATAGATAGAATCATTTACAAATCTGTTTAACTTTCTGGCACCGTTTGATTTGAAAACATTTGTTTTCCATCGGAGTACCCCTTTAACTATGTACTTTTTATTACTGCTCAGTTTATTGGTCCCTAACTTGTGGCTCTACAGTTGCTGTGATACCAAAACTCCCAGCATGCCCTGTAGCCACAGGTTTAGGCCCCCTGGCTCCTCCTTACAATTTAATGGAATTCTAGGTTATTATGCTGTTTTCTGACCTCTCCTGCTGATACTTTTGGATCCTGTACTTCCTATTGATTTTGGTTTTACTTGTTTCTACCTCTTTTTCTACTCTCCCGTGTGTAGTCATCAGACCGGGACAAATGGCTTCTGAATGGGGTGGGGGATGTTGCAAAATGCCATTTGCCAGTAAAGCAAACCTCACCCTTGGTTTTTACAAGCCACTTGTAAGACAAATGTGCTGACAGGTTACATAGGTCCGTAGGTCATAAGGTTAAAAAAGAACAGAGTCCATCAAGTTCAACCTATAAACCTATTGTGCCCCTACTGTGCTGGTTTAGAGAAAGGCAAAAAAAAATCCTTATGAGGCTAATTGGGGAAGTTGGGCTGCAACGGAACGTGTGGGGTTTCTTATGGTCCCAGTACCTCTTAAATTACTATTTGTTTTCCCTCTAATCTCCGATTGGTATCTATTAAGATGCTGACATTGTTCTTTTACATTGGAATTTCAGGTCTATTGCTTAATACTGTGTCTGCATATTTTTATTCATTTATTTTTTGCACTTTATTCATTATTGGTGATTATATTGTATATCATGGTACTAGATTTGTATCACAGGGTTTATAGGGGGTATAACTGATTGCATACATCATTACTGTTAGGGGTTTCCAGGGAGTGACCAGTACTGGTCCTCTTATGTTGTAGTCAGACTCCTTGGTGAGTCTTTTAAAGGGGTACTCCACCCCTAGTCATCTTATCCCCTATCCAATAGGATAGGGGATAAGATGTCTGATCATGGAGGTTCAGCCTCTGGGACCTCCGCAATCTCCATGCAGCACCCACCGTTCTGAACATTATGTTCAGAGCGTTTGGTGTGGGCGGCCATGGTCATGACATCATGCCACGTCCCCTCAATTCCTGTCTATGGGAGGGGTCGTGATGGCCACCAAGCCCCTCCGATAGACATGAATGCAGGGGGCTTGGTGTCAAGAGGGGGCATGGCTTCACAACCACAGCTGCCCACACCTGCCGTTCTGAACATAATGTCCAGGAGGCCAGGTGCTGCATGGAGATAGCAGGGGTCCCAGAGGCAGTACCCCGCAATCAGACATTTTATCCCCTATCCTTTGGATAGGGAGTAAGATGTCTAGGGGCGGAGTACCTTCTTGGGGTTTTTAGATGTGATGTCCCTTTTCTTTGGTTGCCTTATAAACTTTATTATATTTTGGCTATATTAACTGTGCAAAATTTATAGTTTTTCTTTTGTTCTTTTTTGGATATTTGTTCGGCAATCTGTAATATATACCAGCTGAGCCCCCTATTCTCATTGTTTTGCATGAGTGGGGTACTGTGATGTTGCGGGTGCTGTGACTGGCGTTGTCATGGTAATGCCACTGGAGGTGCTGTGACTGGCATTGTCATGGTAATGCCACTGGAGGTGCTGTGACTGGCATTGTCATGGTAATTCCACTGGAGGTGCTGTGACTGGTGTGGTCCATGTGATGCAGTTGGGTACAGTGACTGGCACTGTCTTGTTGACTCTATTGGTGCAGCCTTTACAGCTATGAAACTTTCCCTCCCTAACCACGTATGGATTTCATGGTGATGGTTTGTTTGGCACTTGTGTTGTTTCCATTGTCTTCCTCTTACGGATGCCATCTCTTTAGTGAATGTGTCTGGTCATCCCTTGCGTGTTACAATTCATCGGGCTCACTGCTCATCCTCTAGTAAAATACATTTTTGACAACCTTATTTGTGGATTGCTTTCTTAGTAACCAAAATTCTAGAACCGAATACATCATGACACAGATATATTGTAGCAAACTGTCTGTAACAAACCTCAACCAGATGTATGAGATGTAACGCACCTCAGCTGTAAGGATTATTAGGTCTGTAAGGGGATTCGGGATTACTACACCATTTGTTTATATCCTCAATTGATGTTAATTTATATGAATAAATTGTATTAAAAATAACTTTTTGTTGTACAATGGTTAAATGTTATTTATATTGATGAAACCATTGTCAGTCTGGTAATGGTCCATCCCTCCCCCTCCCTTTGTGCCAGGACTGTGAAATGGAGATTGCGTTGCCTGAGGTCAGTGACCGGCCTTGCTTAATACAGATGTGTCCCCGGGAATTCATCTCTATTAAATTCTGCTGGCATTGGAACATTTTCTAAATCCCATGTGACTTTCTTTTGCTAGACCGCAAGGCAAACCCCTCTGAAGACTCCAGACCTCGAGACATCAGCAGCTCAGCAGACCTGTCCCTGCCCCCAGAGATGCCCATACTGATCGATCATCATGCACTAAAGGACATCCTTGGAGCTCCTATGTATGAAATTGAGGTAGGATGTGCAGCGATGATACACTCCCTTCGCTCTATTTATCTGACTATATGTACAAACAAAGCAAAGCTGGATTCCTCACTTTATAGTTGCATAACCCATGGTGATCCTCTGATTCTGTAGTAGACTTACCTGCAGCCTAAATGGGCACTGTCAGATATAAAAGCTTTTTTATATGTTGTACATCTTTGCAAAAGAATATTTTTTTTTAATATACTTCCTTAAAAAAAAAAAAAAAAAAATCACATTTTATTAAAGAAAACTGCCTCAGAAAATTCCACCACTAGGGGTCCCCATACCTCCCGGGCCACGGAGTCCCACAGCAGCATGAGCATGTCCAAGGGTCATGGACACGAGATGGCTGATTGACAAGGCTGTAGGAGGAACACAGCCTGCAGTAACATTGCTGTAACACAATGTGCCTCCAGCTGTTGCAAAACTACAACTCCAAGCATGCCTGGACAGTGGAAGGATGTCTGGGTATGCTGGGAGTTGTAGTTTTGCAAAAGCTGTAGGCATCACTGCTCCAAAAAAAAGTTATCCAAACAGTGTACCTCCCAACTATTCCAAAACTACGAGTCCCAGCATTACAGGACTGCCAAAGGATGACACACATGAAGGACATAGGAGCATATAGAAATTTATGCATAAAAAAACACTGTACTTTTAGCACTAAACCTTTGCACTAATTTAGAAAGATGTAAGTTATACACTCACCACTTTGAGTACAGGCAATCTCAAATAATCATTGTGTGTGTGTGTGTGTGTATATATACAGCGTAAATCCAGCAAATAAAGGGTTACAGAGCAGGGCTGCCAGGCTCCTTCAAGAGCAGTGAGTCAGCAAAGTGATGGAGGGGGAGGAGTCATCACACTGCAGGCAAGAGAAGGACACACCTCCTCCCGTTGACACTTTATATGCTATTTTTTAGTGACATATGCATGATAGAGATATAAAAATGACATGTACATCATCAGGATGAGGTACTAAGTAACATAACAGTTTTTTTTGTGGGATCTGACAGGTACGCTTTAAGGAATACCACAAATTACTGCATATTATTATTAGTTTTTGAAAGAGCAATGAAAGGATATAAGAAAAGGGAATCTTAGTAACTCATTACTGATCTAGTGATGGCCGCGCACTTTGCAGTAATGGCCAACAAGTGTCTCATGGCTGGTTGGAAATGGTTCTTATGATTACATCACAATGCTGTAGACCTGGATAGGCATATGCGGCCCTATTAAACACGGATACATTTCTTTTGTCATCCCTTATGTGTTTGGACTAGGTGTTTCTTAATATTTTTCCTGTAAAAATTGTGGTGCAAATTTAGTAAAACTGTAATCCTTAGACTAGAGCAGTGGTCTCCATTAGAGATGAGCGAACTTACAGTAAATTCGATTCGTCATGAACTTCTCAGCTCGGCAGTTGATGACTTATCCTGCGTAAATTATTTCAGCCTTCAGGTGCTCCGGTGGGCTGGAAAAGGTGGATACATTCCTAGGAAAGAGTCTCCTAGGACTGTATCCACCTTTTCCAGCCCACGGGAGCACCTGAAAGCTGAACTAATTTATGCAGGAAAAGTCATCAACTGCCGAGCCGAGAAGTTTGTGACGAATCAAATTTACTGTAAGTTCGCTCATCTCTAGTCTCCAACCTTCGGACCTCCAGATGTTGCAAAACTACAACTCCCAGCATGCCCGGACAGCCAACGGCTGTCCGGGCATGCTGGGAGTTGTAGTTTTGCAACATCTGGAGGTCCGCAGGTTGAAGACCAATGGACTAGAGAATAGTCTAAAAATTTGCTAAAAAGTGGCTCAGGCTGTTTGAGAAGATTAGTAGATCTTTAGACTGTCTAGTCTGAATTAACCCCTCTTGTTGTTTGCCCTTTTTAAAACAATGTTAAAACTGGATAAACCCCTTTAGGTCAAACGCTGTGAAATAACAGAGCAATGGTTACTCCCCCCCCCCCTGTCTGATCCTACAGCGATATCCTGTCCATCATCAATATCATGTATCATTGACTCATCAGCATAAAATCTGCAGCATAAAATATACAATTAATGTGGTGTCATGTGTAATATGTGGCAGTCATGCTGGAAGTCTTTTGGGGCTGTCAGTCTTTATGGCTCTATTACAAGCTGCCTAATATGGTTTCCCTCTATCTCCATCTGTTTTGTTGTGCTTTCTGTCTCATACTCTCCTTTTATTGTTTCTTTTTTTGTCTCTTCTATTGTTCTCTCCTCCATCTCTCATTGTCTCTCTGCCCTATGCTCAGTTATGACAGGCGGCTCAGCCCAGACATACACACACATCATGTGACTCAGCTCTCAGACAGCAGTGGCCGCCGCGTTGTGTCGGAGCTTCAGGGCCCAGATCTGAGGTTGTTTGTACACCTGAATGAAATCCTGTAACAACAAGGATATTCTGCGTTACAATGATGCAACTGAAACCATTTAGAGGATTAAGGTGAAGGGGGGAGGAGTTGGCATCAAAGAACCCCTCCTTTCTTTCCAGACTGGAGCAGTCCCCCTCTTCTTCCCTATGGTCAGAATAAACTACTGGTTATGTGGCCTATAACAGCATAGTGGGATCAAGGGGGTCCGATCACAGGAACGTGATGATAAATGGACTGTGTTCTATGGTTTATATTCATTTATGGGATCATTTTCAGGTTGTATATGTACAAACAAGATAATTAGAGATGAGCGAACTTACAGTAAATTCGATTCGTCACGAACTTCTCGGCTCGGCAGTTGATGACTTTTCCTGCATAAATCAGTTCAGCTTTCAGGTGCTCCGGTGGGCTGGAAAAGGTGGATACAGTCCAAGGAGACTCTTTCCTAAGAATGTATCCACCTTTTCCAGCCCACCGGAGCACCTGAAAGCTGAACTAATTTACGCAGGATAAGTCATCAACTGCCGAGCTGAGAAGTTCGTGACGAATCGAATTTACTGTAAGTTCGCTTATCTCTACAGATAATGTATCTTACAAAATGCATTCAAAAAGTGGAGCATTGTTCCCTGCATAAAAATAAATAAATAAATGGTGCGTATGTGTTTATAAAAATGACAGACTTGCATCAAAGGGGCGCACACTATTATTGCCCCAAAATATCAGAGTGCAGGTATAACATGGTGGACGGATTTGCTTTGCTGTTGTTTGGAACTCAGGCAGAAGATCTGGCGACCCAATCCAATGATCTATCCTTGCCAGGTTCACACTCTGAATTTTTTGGCTATTACCCTATTGATTTTAACAGAAGTCAATAATTCATGATCTTTTTCTTTTTAATATATGGCAACATATGCAGCCTCCAAAATCTGCGTGAAGACTTAAAGGGGTATGCTGGTGGAAACCTTTTTTTTTTTTTTTTTTTTTTTATCAACTAGTGCCAGAAAGTTACGGTAAGCAGATTTGTAAATTACTTCTATTAAAAAAATCTTAATCCATCCAGTACTTATTAGCTGCTGAATACTACAGAGGAAATTACTTTCTTTTTGGAACACAGAGCTCTCTGCTGAATCACGAGCACAGTCCATTTTAGGAACTGGCAATGCAGAGATAGACTTCAACAAGGGTGCCGGCTTTGAAAGGCGCAGGTCACAGGACAAAAAATTTTTTGTCCTGTGACCTGCGCCTTTCAAAGTCGGCACCCTTGTTGAAGTCTATCTCTGCATTGCCTCTTGCTCAGCCGGCTTGGCTGCGGACACTTTATGTGCTCACTATTGTTGTGTATGGGGGTACACAACATCATCAGGTGAGCCTCCTTATCAGTATACACTATTCCACCTCACAGGTCTCTCTTTTATTACACCATGGAGCTCTGTATCCTTTGTCCATTTTAGGAACTGTCCAGAGCAGCATATGTTTGCTATGGGGATTTTCTCCTTCTCTGGACAGTTCTTAAAATGGACAGAGATGTCAGCAGAGAGCTCTGTGTTCCAAAATGAAAAGAATTTCCTCTGTAGTATTCAGCAGCTAATAATTACTGGAAGGATTAAGATTTTTTAAATAGAAGTAATTTACAAATCTGTTTAACTTTCTGGCACCAGTTGATTAAAACAATAAATAAAGCATGCATAAAGCAAAGGGGCGGCAGGGTTCAGTAAATGTCCATTAATGGTAACTCCTGTGATAGGAGGATAAATAGACACAATAGTCCAGTGTTTCCTAACCGAGGAGCCTCCACCTGTTACAAAACTAAAAACCCAACTAGTTACCATAGTTTATGACAGTGTTTCCCAACCAGAGTGCCTCCAGCTGTTGCAAAACTACAACTCCCAGCATGGCCAGACAGCCTTCGGCTGTCTGGGCATGCTGGGAGTTGTAGTATTGCAACAGCTGGAGGCACCCTGGTTGGGAAACACTGCAATAGACACACTAGCTGTGGCAATACATGAAGCAATAGCTGCTGGGGTTGTAGTTCTCCCTTAAGTGTCAGTTGGAGGTCTAGGTGGTCTATGACTGCTGCCTTCATCGTGATGGAAGATGATTTCTTCTGCATAGTTACTGAGCGTGGAAGGATCTGCTGTGATAAGGATTCCATGTTGCTGGGGCTGGCAGATCTTCCCGTTTACTGCAGACAAAGTATAGCTATTTTGGGGACTGGGAACCTTTTATTTGCAGAAAGCTTTTTGTACAGGACAATTACCAGGCGTTGGCACAGGCAGACTAGCAGCACTGCGTCATTCCCCATCCAGCAGTAATCTTCAGGATTTGGGGGCTGGCATATTGCTGATGATGACCTTCTCTTCTAATACTGTTTATATTCTCAGGTATTTGAGCGCTTGAACCAGCCAGGTGTAGCGATAGGATTGGCCTGGACCCCACTTGGAGGAGAAATAATGTTTGTGGAGGCCAGTCGTATGGATGGAGAAGGACAGCTTACACTGACTGGGCAGCTGGGAGATGTCATGAAAGAGTCTGCACATTTGGCGATCAGCTGGCTGCGCAGCAATGCAAAGAGATATCAGCTGACCAATGGTAAATGGTTGTTACACGCAACGTGAATGAATGATGCCTCGATGTCATAAACACACCACATGACCACGGGCAATTGTTCATGAAAACTTCTGTCATAAGGATTTTATTTATGTGCCTATGCTAAAACTCTACATCACTAGAACCAACCAGATGTTGGATTATCAGACAGCTACCGAAGTCCAATATACACTTACTGGCCATTTTATTAGGTACAATTGCTTGTTAACACAAGTATCTAACTAGCAAATCACTTGGTGCATTTAGGCATGTGGTCAATACATTTTGCTGCAGTTAAATCCCCTTTCTCCCCTCTTCTGATGGTTCATTTGAAGTGACTTTAAAGGGGTACTCCACTGGGGAAAAAAAAAAAATATATATATATATATATATATTTTTTATTATTTTTTTTTTTTTTAAATCAACTGGTGCCAGAAAGTTAAAGATTTGTAATTACTTCTATTTAAAAAATCTTAATCCTTCCAGTTTTTATCAGCCGCTGAATTATTTCCTTGTCGTGAGCATCTATGCCCCTATTGATGCACCCCATTATTTTATTTGCCTTGGCAGCAGCTGCCCGACACTGGTCACTACAGCTAAATTTACTATTAACTAAGACCCCTAAGTTCTTTTCCATGTCAGTCATCCCAAGTGTGCTCCCATTTAATACATAATCCCAGCCCGGATTTTCCTCCCCATGTGCATTACCTTACATTTATCAGTGTATAACCTCATCTGCCTCTTCCCAGCCCAAACCTCCAACCTATCCAGATCCATTTGTAACAGTGCACTGTCCTCTATTGTGTTTACCGCTTTACAGAGTTTAGTATCATCTGCAAAGATTGCTACTTTACTATTCAATCCCTCTACAAGGTCATTAATGAATATATTAAATAGAACAGGACCCAAGACTGACCCCTGTGGTACCCCACTAGTAACAGTCACCCAATCAGAATAAGTACCATTAATAACGACCCTCTGTTTCCTAGCACTGAGCCAGTTACTTACCCACTTACATACATTCTCCCCCAGCTCAATCCTTCTCATTTTATGTACCAATCTTTTATGTGGCACCGTATCAAATGCTTTGGAAAAATCCAGATATACGACATCCAGCGATTCCCCCTGGTCCAGTCTGGAGCTCACCTCCTCATAAAAGCTGATCAGTTTAGTTTGACAGGACCGATCCCTCATAAATCCATGCTGATACGGGGTCATACATTTATTTTTATCTAAATATTCCAAAATAGCATCTCTTAGTTTAACCTCTGTTGTATGTAAATTGTTTGAGGGTTTTCTAACAAGCCTATAATTCCCGGGGTCACCTTTTGACCCCTTTTTAAATATTGGCACCACATTTGGCATGCGCCAGTCCTGGGGAACAGTCCCTAAATATTAAAAATAGGGGTCTGTCTATTACATTACTTAATTCCTTTAGAACACGGGGGGTGAATGCCATCTGGACCTGGCGATTTCTCTATTTTGATTTTTTTTTTTTGTAGGCGGCACTGTACTTCTTCCTGGGTTAGACAGGTGACCTGTACTGGGGAGTTTACCTTATCTTGCTGTATTTCACCTGGCATTTCATTTTCCTCGAATACAGTGGGGAAGAATTTGTTTAATATATTTGCTTTTTCCTGATCCCCGTCTGACCCCCGGGGGAAAGAGTACTGAGACTCTCCGCAGATGGCCAGTGAATTCACACCTGCGATCTGCGGCGATTCTGGTCATACGTGTGACCCGATTACCCAGAATTAGGTGATCGGCGATGTATACACCGCCAATCACCTCCTGTAGCTGGGGGGAGGTGGCAGTCCCATAACCTCCCCAGGAGCGCTGCTATTGGTCGGACAATCGACAATAGCAGCCAGCAGAGGAGGGGTGAATGTCCCCTTCTCTCAGCTCTGCTAGCCCCCCCCCCCCCCCCCCCCCGTGTTCAGTCAGTGGGCAGAGCTGATTGAAGAATTTTGAAAATTGTGGACAATTGCTGCTGAACTTTAAAGCCCTCTGATGGCTTCGAAAAGAGAAACCTGTCAACTTTTATGATGTAAACATAAATTAGACATTGTATATGTGAATCAATATATAATTTGGGATGTTGATTTTCCTTATAAGCAGATAGTTTCAAAGTAGAAAAAAAAAATGCAACATTTTCTAATTTTGGAATTTTTCACCAAAAAATAATACAAGTATCGATGAAAATTTACCACTATGAAAGTAGAATATCACGAAAAAAACAGAATCAAAAGTAAAAGCATCCCAGAGTTAATACTTAAAAGGACAGTGGTCAGATGTGCAAAAAATGCTCGGGTCCTTAAGGTAAAAATGGGTTGGGTCCTTAAGGTAAAAATGGGTTGGGTCCTTAAGGGGTTAAAGGAATTTTACTGTAATATAAATGTAAATCTGTAACTTTAGAAACCATAAAATAAATGTAAATCTTTGTACTTTCACCACAGGTTATAGACCACTATTACCTGCATGTTTAGACAGCCTCAGGACTGCAATCTTAACACCGTCCTTAACATTATAATGGTGGGGTAGTCCTGGGTGAAACATGTTGCAGAATGTTACTCAACAGTCTTCTTCTCCCTCCTCCAGCATCAGGCAGCATTGATCTTCTTGAAAACACCGACATTCATCTGCATTTCCCAGCTGGAGCCGTCACCAAGGATGGACCGTCTGCGGGAGTTGCCATAGTAACCTGTCTTGCTTCGCTTTTCAGCGGCCGGCTGGTGCGCTCTGATGTAGCAATGACTGGAGAGATCACATTGAGAGGTCTGGTGCTTCCTGTAAGTAGCACAGTCTGTTCTCAGCCTGTTGACATAGTGGCTATGAGCTTGGTGCTTCAGATGAAAGGCCAGGATCCCAGCACTTTAACCCCTAAGATGCCATGGTCAACACTGGCCATGACAACTTAGTTGTGGGGGTCAACTCTATCATCACCAGCAACCCTGAGCTGCCATTAAGTTTTTAGATAGTAAAGGCCGCTCCAAGTAATTAAATGGCTCTGTGGATAGAAAAATAAGTCATGTCCCAAAGGAGTAAGTGTGAAAATGCAAAAAATGAAACCTGCCCGTCTTCTTAAAGGGGTACTCCGCCCCTAGACATCTTATCCCCTTATCCAAAAGGATAGGGGTTTAAGATGGCAGATCACCGGGGTCCCCGCTGCGGCACTGCGCGATCATTACTGCACAGAGTGAGTTCGCTCTGTGCGTAATGACGGGCGATACAGGGGACGGAGCAGTGTGATGTCATGGCTCCGCCCCTCATGACATCACGGCCTGCGCCCTTAATGCAAGTCTATGGCGGGGGCGTGACAACCACCACATTCACTCTGTGAAGTAATGAAATCACAGTGCCCATCCAGGGGGTCCCCAGCAGCGGGATTGCGGCGATCTCACATCTTATCCCCTATCCTTTGGATAGGGGATCAGATGTCTAGGGGCGGAGTACCCCTTTAAGGGGTTAGCATTTGTGGCTACATTCACAGCTTGGGTGCATTGGTATAACACCTGGAACTTGCATGAGTTTGAATGAATTTGCATGGAGCTTGAGTTTCACAACTAGAGAGACAAGATAAAGCCTAGTCATTGCCACCTACCGTTTTGCACTGATCATACTGTGTGTTTACCGTTTCTCTTTTACATGTAGGTTGGTGGCATCAAGGACAAGGTGTTAGCAGCTCACAGGGCCAAGCTGAAGTGTGTGATCATCCCCCAGAGGAATGAAAAAGACTTGGAAGAAATCCCTCTAAATGTGAGACGGGATCTGACTTTCGTCTTTGCAGCGTCGCTGGAGGATGTCCTGAATGCAGCATTTGATGGAGGATTTCTGCTTAAGAGGGGACAGGAGCTTCTCAACAGCAAATTGTAAAAAAAAAAAAAAATTCTAACTTACATTACAAGTAGGTTAAAGCACATGTTATGTAATCAGGGGAATTGAAAAGATGTCATCCATAAGATGCTCAAGAAAAGTTGAGGGAGCCAAGAGCTTCTACTATACAGATTCCAAAACAAAAGGGGTTTATACTGCGCCTGACATCCAGCGAGAATGGACATTGGGTAGATTGGCTAAGAGCAGCTAACAGGACTGTACTCCTTATCAGCATTTCTCTATTATTTTAGGATTGATTACTAACAAGAGCCTATTCTTCCCCTAAAATTATAGGGGGGGGGGCATGCTCTGGGAGAGAGCCGGGACTCCAAAGAGGAGATTGTGGGGGTATCAAAATATAGCCTTCGCTTTAGGCAAGGACGCAGAAAAAAATCCTTTTAAGTGCCTCTTTGTTATGAGCGCAAGCAGTTTCATCCCTACCACCCTCCTGTCCTATATTGTAACTTACTGATGCAAATAGATAAGGGGTTGTTTTTGTGTAAGAGCACTTATGTAATTCCAAGAGGTTGACAGTGGACAGCACTTCACACATGGAGATGAAAACACCTTAGTGATCTAACCTAGTCCTGTGATTATTAACATTATCTATAAATGATGGAGTTCAAATAGTCATATTAAACTGTTCAGAGCCATATTTTCACATTTTCTAATGCGCATGCTCACATGGACAGAGTCTGCTTTACCAGCATGAGGGCGGACCATTATTCCATTTACCTAAAGAGGCATTTTCTAATAATTTACACATGGTCTATAAACAGATGTATCTTGAACTATTGCAGTAACAACTTTTAGTAGGCCCTGATAGCTAAAGGTTCTCAAGACATGTTGAAGACTGTCTCCAACCTGCAATATAACTATTGCCTTATATTACCATTCTGCTTAATAATTATTTCCTGCAGTTATCAACTGCATCAAAATGTGTAAGAGCCCTATATTACAGGAATTTCATCAGGCCGCCCTATCGTGCAGGTTGGGCCCTTTGTAATAGATGTTTGGCAGCAAAGGGGAAGGTGCAGGCACCAAGCGCTGATGTCTTAACAGGTAAAGGCCCCTTGAACAAGCCTTTGCTCAATCATTGGCTGATCACTAGCCCTATTACAAAAGGGTGATATTAGCCTGTTCAGCCTACAAGCACCCTGGGTAATAGGGGCCTTTGGACGTACTCAAAGAGCAGTTTATCACTTTCGCTGAAGCTGTAAAGACTGTAGCAGAAACCATAGTATAATTACACCCTTAAGGCCCGATCACATGGGGTAAATGCATCTTTTGAGCTGGTTTAAAAAAAAAAAAAAAAAAAAGCCAATGAATTAGCGTTTTCCTGTTACTCAGCTGATAGCTAGTCCTATTATACAGGCTGATATCGTGTAATAGAATCCGCAATGAACAGGGAAATTTTCATTCATTGGCTGATCACATCTACATGATGGTTGAGCCTTCTAATAGTCTTTTAACCCCTTAAAGATGATGTCCAGCGGTAAAACTTATCCCTTATCTACAGGATCTCCCATATAGGGCCTCGGCTCTATTAGAGCACATTTCGTACCCAGCACATCAGCTGGTCGAAACATGCGCGTGCGCCCCCCCCCCCCCCCCCCCCCATTTCATTACTAGGACGCAGAACAGCATTTCTAGTGTCCTCCACTAGAGATGAGTCAAGTTAGTGATTTGATTCGGCACAAACTTCTCAGCTCAGCGGTTGCTGACTTTAGCCTGCACTCAGGTGCTCTGGTGGGGTGGAGACTCTCTCTGGGACTGTATCCACTTTTTCCAGCCCACATCACCTGAAAGCTGAGCTAATTTATACAGGATAAAGTCAGCAACTGTGGAGCCTAGAAGTTCGTGACGAATCGAAGCACTGTAACTTCCCTCATCTCCACCTCTGCCTACTGAAATATAGGCTAAAACCAGAGTTTACACTTAACTGATCTACAACAACCTTTACTAACCTAAATGTTCAATTTTTTATCAATTGGAAGATACCTCAGTTTTATTCTCTCTGTACAGACAGGTAGAATCTGCTCCAATTAGGAAGATCACATATGAGTAGAGATGAATGAGGTGCTAAGTTTCTTGCGAGTTTTACAAGAAAGAGACATGTTTCAAGACTATTAAAGCAATTTAACACAGCACCAGGTAGCTCACCCTGTTTAAACAAGTTCTTCCTTTAATTATCAGACATGAATCAGGGAACGCTGTTCAGGAAAGCTTTGAAATAAGAGGCCAGAAAGTGCTCAGCCACTTGTACTTGACATAATAGAAAGTAGCAGGTGAAATACTGAAGTTAAATCTATGTAGAAAATGACAACTGTTTGGGCTAGGATTGCCATTATTCCAGCAATAGGCTGATTTATGAAAACAACCCTTTTTATTTCTTATTTTACATAAAAGAACATGACTATAAACAGGAAGAGCTCCTTGCTTGCCCATATTTTTTTCAGGGGTAAAAAGGCTGCAAATGTTTAGAAATAAAAGATACTTGCACCACTGACAGCAGACAAACATCTTAGGCTGCTTTCACACTATGAAGTTCACCCGTTAATAATCATTTTTCAAATGTACGTTTCTTAACGCCTGTTAAACAACCCCATTCAAGTCAATGGGTTTTTTCGTTTACCGTTATAGCCAGTCATGACTAACGGACATTAGTTGTGACGGGAGAAATAATGTGACATGCACAAATATTTCGCCCATCACAAGAAACGGGTAAATTAACTGACGTTATTTTTAACATTGAAGTCTATGGCCAATGGACATTAGTTAATACACCTGTTAATGCCCATTATTATAATGGATGTTACTTCTTCTGAGCATGCTCAGTAAAATTGACTACTACTGCTCCCAGCATGGAACAGACTTGTTTCCATGATGGGAGTAGTAATTCCCTAGCTGCAGGAGTCTGCAGACAGCCGGGGAAGCTACATTAGTGTTTGTACTACTACCCCCATCCTGGAACAGAGCCTGGTCTATGATGGGGGTTGTAGTACAGGGGCTGAGGGATTGATCGCACTGGGTTTCACTTCTGAGACCCGATGCCATCTGAAGTTATTAAGCAGTGGAGCGGGCGGCATGCTCTGCAACCCTGCAATGTATCGTGTGTTTTAACTTTCATCTTTAAATCCACCGCGGGAGCCCTGAATGGCCGGTACTGAGGAGCCAATCAGGGCTCTCAGCGGGAGATTTAAAAATGAACAGTGACTAGCAGGGGCCATATGTATATTAAAAGCGCTGTGGGGAGGAAGATATATAGCATAGCACTGCCCCCCAGCAGTCATTAGATATGACCCCCACTGGCACATTAAATATATACCCTCGCAGCGCTTCTATATACCTATGCCACTGCAGCGCTATATGTGAAAAGCATTCTAGCAGCAGCATTGGCTGCCCAATGCTGCTGCTGATAGAAATACTATTCATACATAGCGCAGTGCCAGCATATGCCTGCTCCCCCCCCGTCTCCTGACACTATGCGCTCCTTATAGAAATACTATACCAGCACCAGCCCCCTAGCGCTTCTATATACATGTGCTGCTGCAGCGCTATTAATGAAAAGTATTTCTATTAGCAGCGCACAGTGTCAGCAGCCGTCTCCTGATACTATGCGCTCCTTATAGAAATACAAACAACAACTTAGATTAGAAAAAGCTGGCCGGCACTGCCAAGCTTCCCGTGACTCCTATGCGAACCAGGTCAGTCCCATAACAGTTAGTGGTGCTCAATTCCTTATGAAAATGAAGAGTATTCAAAATCCCAATATGCAAAGAAAGGAGGAATGGCACTCACCGCTTACTGTAATTTCTCTCTTTTATTCTTCATAAAGTGCAGGTGCTTTAAAAAGGCATTTCACCCAGCCGGGTGTGGACGCCAGTGCGCGTGCTACAGGTAACAATTGTTTCGCTCTGGCTTGAGCTTCAACAGACCTTCCCTTTCCCATGCTCCTTCATTCCTTATAACACGTCATGAAGGATCCACGGGGCGGGGAATACAAGCACAATAGGTTTAAAAAACAGTGTAAAGTGCAAAAAACACATACATTTAAAACCAAAAACTAAATAACTACAAAAATAATCCTAAGTCAATCCTGTCATTTAATCCTCCTAACTCTTGTGCACCAGTTTTCAAAATCCACTTTGCTTCGATCTCGCGGAGGATTTTTTCATTATCTTTACCTTGAGTACAAATTAACCTTTTAATGCCCATAAATTTCAGGACACTTGCATCTCCATTGTGTGCCGAATTAATATGTTCTATTAATCTTGGGGAACCTTTTCCTGATTTTATTGACCAGGTGTGTTCCCGAAAACGTGTATTTAGTGCACGAATAGTGCTTCCTATATAAAATCTCCCGCAGGTGCAAATTAATGCATACACTGCAAAGGAAGTTTTACAACAAATAAATTCAGTAATATTTTTTGTTTGGCCACCAATGGAGATGCATTTTCCTGGTTGGAAATATGCGCACCAATTGCATCGTCCACACCTATGATTCCCGACTACTGCGTTTTTTTCTAACCATGTTTTGTTACTTTCCTTTTCTTTATATTTACTACGTACTAATTCGTCTTTTAGATTTTTTGTACGTTTAAAAGTAACTATTGGTTTATTTTTTCTAATATTCCCCATAAGCGGATCTCTCTCAATTAAATGCCAATTGGAAAAAATAGCACTTTTTATTATTTCTGCTACTGGACTATATTTAAAGGAGAAACAGAACCTGTCATTTTCGGGATTTTTAATTTTTCGTTTATTAGTTTTTTTATGGAGTAGAGTTTTTCTATCTAATTTTCTAGCTCTAATTAATGCTTCAGTTAACACGGTCTGAGGGTATCCCCTTAACAAAAAGCGCTTCGTTAGGGTCTCGGCTTGTTGCTCAAATGTTTCATCCGAGCTGTTAATCCTCCTTAATCGTAAATATTGGCTATATGGGATTGCGTTCCTGGTATGGGATGGGTGATAGCTCTGGTAATGTAAATACGAATTTGACGCCGTTTCCTTTCTGTAACCTTCTGTTTCCAAAATACCATTTTTTGCTATCACACGTACATCCAGGAACTCCAATTCCTCTTTACTCCATTTACATGTGAAGAACATGTTCATGTCATTGTTGTTTAACAAGGACATGAACCCTTTGAAATCCTCCACAGACCCGTTCCAAAGTAGGAAAACATCATCTACAAAACGAAAATAACAACGTATAAATTTAAGAAATGGGTTTCTCAAACAAAAAACATATTTTTCCTCAAAATAGGCGAGAAAAAGGTTAGCCAGGGTACATGCTACCGGGGTCCCCATCGCGGTCCCCCGGTTTTGACTGTACCACTGGCTACCAAACTTAAATACATTATTACCCAAAATAAATGAAAGAGATTCTCCGACAAATTTAATATAGGCTTCACTTTTTCTTGCTTTTCCCAAGATTTCCTCAATGCACTGGACGGCCAATTCCTGGGGGATCCTGGTATAAAGACTCTCCACGTCTATGGATACTATTAGGAAATCATCCTGCCAGGGGATGCCATCCAGAGCAGTGAGGAAATCATTGGTGTCTTTTACGAGGGAGGGAACATTCTGTAATAAAGGTCTAAGTAACCAATCCATATATTTCGATAGAGACTCCGTTAGAGACCCCACCCCGGAGACAATCGGTCTCCCGGGTGGGGTCTCCAGTGTTTTATGTATTTTCGGCAAAAAATACCAATTGGCCTCTTTTGGTGTTTCGGGAAATAACCGTTTTGCCAAATTCTCTGAGAGAATTCCCATTTCTACCTGTTTTCGTAAGAAAGACTGTAATTTAGATGTCAGTATTTTCATGGGATTTTTTTCTAATTTTGTATAGGTGATCGGATCATTTAATTGGCGCAGTGCCTCTTTTTCATAATAATCTCTAGATAATATCACCGCGTTACCCCCCTTATCTGCCTTCTTTATAATAATTTCATCATGATTCTTTAGCCATTTCAAGGCATCTAATTCTTCTTTGGCAAGATTAGGGGGGGCGCGGGGATAAATTAGAGCTCGTACTTCAGCTAATACTTTTTGTTGGAAAATATCAATGTTCCCTCCAGGAGTCAACTGGGGTGAGAACCTTGACTTATTTCCACCTCTAAATTCTGCAATCTCAATAGTGTCGATCTCTTCTTTATCTAGAATATTTGATTCTTCACCCATTAAATCTAGAAGTGCTCTAAGACCTTCCTTTTCTGTATCATTTATCTCTCCCATAATACTAAAGCCCAAAGGGCCTATCACAGTAGGTACCTCTCCCTCCCTCCTTTTTTCCTCTTTTTCTACTTTATTTTTATCTGAAAAAAATCTCTTTAAGTTTAATTTTCGTATACTTCGGAACAGGTCAATTTCGAAATCTTCAAAATCAAATTTTTCTGTCAAACAAAAATTTAAGCCTTTTTTAAGTAGCGATTCAACTCCGGATTTCAATGCAATACCAGACAGATTTATTACGCTTGCTGCGTCCCTTGAGGTAGAATCAGAGTTCTTGTCCATAAGTCCGGGACTCAGATCTCCATATTCTAATCCTGCTGCCAAGAGACCCACTTCCTTTTGTGTTTCAAGGAGCTTTTTCTTTTTCCTTCCTCCTCTCCGTATCCTTCTTTTTTCTTTTTCTCTACTTCCCCGTTTTTTGATGGACCTTGGGGTTTATTCACATTATCTTCTCTCTGTACCCTTTTATTTTCCAAATCTTCTGAACTGCTCGAGTCAGATTCGGTAGTCCAGGTATCAGAATTTTTTATTTTTATTTCCTTTCTTTTTGTAGAAATTTCTACCTCCTTTTTTTACATTTTCATTTCTTTTTTGAAAAATATTGCCACTTTCGTAATCTTCACGATCGCGCAGAAATTTATCCCTTTTTGTATCCTTTAATATCTTTTGTAGATTTATTAATCTTTTTTCCAGTTTTTTCATAAAATCGTTATAGGTTTGTTCAGACACACGTTTCTTGAGTTCCAACTTGGCTGCTTTTAATTCAGCTGTTACTCGATTGTATTCTTCAGTGTTTCTTTCTAACACTAGATTTAATATGCCAAGGGAATAAGATTTATGCAGTTCTGTCCATTTCAACATAAAAGTGGGATCATTTGCAAATTGGGACGCTTCCTTATAACCTCTAAGTCCTCTTGGGACCCTTTCGCAATCCTGATATGATTCCAGGGAATTTATAGTCCAAAAGAGGCGCGTCTCTTTTTCTGCAAGGTTTGAGATTTTATACTCAAGTGTTTTGGTGCTCATGAATTGACATGGATCTTTAGTGTTACAAAGTTTAAAAAACGCACTGGCGTCCTGCCTACCTGCTCGCAATGATGACTCTGGTTCTTCTTTATCCTGCACCGGCAATGCAGTTTCCATTTCCATTCTCAAGTGAACAGTAAGTCACGGTTTCTATTGAAATGACAAGCTTTCTCAGGCGTGCTCAGGTCAAAAGGGAGCAAGGTTCTGATAATCACAACTTAGATTAGAAAAAGCTGGCCGGCACTGCCAAGCTTCCCGTGACTCCTATGCGAACCAGGTCAGTCCCATAACAGTTAGTGGTGCTCAATTCCTTATGAAAATGAAGAGTATTCAAAATCCCAATATGCAAAGAAAGGAGGAATGGCACTCACCGCTTACTGTAATTTCTTTCTTTTATTCTTCATAAAGTGCAGGTGCTTTAAAAAGGCATTTCACCCAGCCGGGTGTGGACGCCAGTGCGCGTGCTACAGGTAACAATTGTTTCGCTCTGGCTTGAGCTTCAACAGACCTTCCCTTTCCCATGCTCCTTCATTCCTTATAACACGTCATGAAGGATCCATGGGGCGGGGAATACAAGCACAATAGGTTTAAAAATATAGAAATACTTTTCATTAATAGCGCTGCAGCAGCACATGTATATAGAAGCGCTAGGGTGCTGGTGCTGGTATAGTATTTCTATAAGGAGCGCATAGTGTCAGGAGACGGGGGGGAGCAGGCATATGCTGGCACTGCGCTATGTATGAATAGTATTTCTATCAGCAGCAGCATTGGGCAGCCAATGCTGCTGCTAGAATGCTTTTCACATATAGCACTGTGAGGTATTATACATTAGGGGTGTGAATCGCCAAGAATTTGGCGATTCGATTCGAATCGCGATACCAGTGTGGCGATTCGATATATCGCGATATATCGCGATACCGTCTAGGTGACGATACATCGCGATATATCGCCCACCTGGGAGCATTCATAGATCCCAATAGACGCCGCTGTCAGCTTTGACAGCGGCGATCTAGTACTCCGGTGCTCACTTTTCTCATGTTATCCCGTGCGGGCTGCAAAATAAAATAAAACGCACTTTATCTTACCTGCCAACGAGCCCACGGAGCTCCGGTACAGGTGTTCGGTCCCCGGGCTGTATTCTTCTTACTTCCTGTTAGTCCGGCACGTCACATGGAGCTTCAGCCTATCACCAGCGGAGGCGGGACATCGCTGCGGCTGGTGATAGGCTGAAGCTCCATGTGACGTGCCGGACTAACAGGAAGTAAGAAGAATACAGCCCGGGGACCGAACACCTGTACCGGAGCTCCGCGGGCTCGTTGGCAGGTAAGAAAAGTGCGTTTTATTAAAAATTCCACATCCCTAAAAGAATCGATTCAAAAATATTTTGAATCGATTCTGTATCGGCAAATGAAAAATCGCGATTATCGCGAGAATCGATTTTTTCTTACATCCCTATTATACATGTGCTGGGGGGGGGGGGGGTATATATTTATTAATGCACCGGCAGAGGGGGGGGGGTCATATCTAGTGCGCTGCTGGGGGGGGGCTAGATATATCGGCTATATGTCTACCCCCCCCCCCTGCAGTGCTACGCTTTATATCTTGTGCCCCCCCACCCCTCAGAAAACTCAGAAAACAGATGTTTAATAACGGGTGAACTTCATAGTGTGACGGAAGCCTTATTCACTAGATCCTTATGATTCTGTTAGTTTTGGTCAAAGGACCCACAGTCAGCCTCTGTGTTGCATACAATATAAACCTGCCCAGATCCAGCTACAATATTTGCATGTGTATTTCAAAACAAACTTGGCTGCTGACTTCAGCTAACACCTTATTAGTGAGTTTACAAGCTGCTGACATTGTATTTCTTAATATTCTATATATTTAATATACTAGCCAAAGTTAGACAGAATTAAGCAGATATGTACATGTGTAGAGACAATTTGTACATATAATTTGCATAAAAAGTCAATTACATAAGACACTGATCCTGTGAAACTTGTATTGAGTATTTTAGTTTGTAGCCAATTTAACAGTTTCGTTGGCAGCATATCCCAAAAAAAAAATTTCTTCCTAAACTGAGGTCAAGCATTTCAATATTTACTAAAGACAGAAAAGCTAGAAGTGGGGGGGTATACCGACTCTAAGCCAAGAGTATGTTACCAAAGAGGACCAAAACAAACAGGAACCTCTCGCTTCCTCTATCTCGTGCAGAGAGGGTGTGACAGAGGAAGAGACTCCCGCACAACATTAAGATACAAATAATTCACTAGTTGCACTGTGACTCGCTAGAGAAGCAGCATTGTTTGCAGGTACAGTCCAGTGCTGTCATTTTTGGACACTTCATACCGTTAAATACAAGATTTCGTGTACTGGAAGCAAAATTAGGCTTTAATTTACCTGCATACCATTAGTGGATATTGGTCATGTCTCCTCTGCATGAAAAGCCTAAATATGGAAAAATAAAACCTGGCCAAAGTAAAGGTTCACTTCCAAGTACCAAAAAAAATATTAAAAGGAGCCACCTGAAGGAACTTAATCAAATGTCTTATAACAATATAGTTATACTCACCAAGTATCCACAATTCTGGACCTAGTAGCGGGAGTTAAAAAATCGGCTAAGTTCCTGGCCAAAGCGCCTTGCAGAAAATGATGTTGCCCAGGATTCCAATCTACTGTTTATCAGTTGTCACCCCACCCACCACATGTAATCACCACCCAGAATTCTAACACCCACAGGCAGTCTACACGCACCTAGCTCCTTCCAATTCACCTCCAGTCTAGCGTGATCACGTGTTCAGTGAGCTATATGTGATGTGCCGACTTACCTGCGGGAGGTGGGGACCAGTGTCATGTGTTTTGGCGATGTTCCAGGCCCAAAATGGATACCACTAAAGGAGAAGTGGGGCCTGACACGGCTTTCTGAAAGTCCTCCAGTGAAAACTTCATGCAGCAAATATAGCACTATACAATCGATATAAAAAGGTACACATCATTTACTATTACTACACCTGTTGCAATGAAATATAGATATTCATTATTGGCTGTACACCTTTAAGGCAGAACATTCACATCTGTTGCTCCATCAGGTCATACTCTAGATGCAAACAGTAGAATTATAAATAAAGCTCTGGACTATGTATACCCACCCCGTCAAGAGGTATACAAAATTGGCAGAGTTACTGCAATAAGTTATTTTTACTTTTCAAAGAAATAATCTTAGCCAGTCATAGTCAGTTATAAAACCCTATAGAATCTCCCAAATGCCTAAGAGATCTCATTGGTGGAATTTTTGAGCAGCAAGAGTCTGGGCTTGTGGACTCCACCAATGTGATCGAGTGAAATGCATTTCCCTATAGTTTGTCACCACAATTAATACAGAACTCAATTTATAAGCCAATTTATTAGATCATATGGCTTTATAGGGACAGAGATGGAATCACAACCCACGTGGCAGGGGTCGGATCATATGGCTTTATAGGGGACAGAGGCTCCATATCATCTGCAATAGCAGAAATTAATATAATTCTGACAGCTAGAATTGCACTGTTTTATACATGGTGCAGTAGTGTATGCTGGAAGCAAAAACTAACTGGTCACCTATGCAAAAGATTTGGAGCCGTGTGTAAAGAAAAAAAAAAAAAAAAAAAAAGGATGGTAAACCTTAAAACATTAAAGTGTAAATAAACATTTTAAAAGGGTTTGTATGGATTAAGAAATCAGGGATTCTTTCTTCCAAAAAGAACAAGTTGTCCATCAGTTGCATGTAGTATTGCAGCTTATTACCATACATTCTAATTAAGGCGAGATACAATATCAGAAAACCTAGACAAGTGTGGCAGTTTTTTTTTATTTTTTTTTAATTTTTAACAAGAAGGCAGCCAAGATTACCTCATCTTACACAATCAGTTTAACCCCTTAACGCGGCCGGACATAAATGTACGTCCTGGTGAGCTGGTACTTAAGACACCAGGACGTACATTTACGTCCTATGCATAACCACGAGCATCGGAGCAATGCTCGGGTCATGCACGGCAGGTCCTGGCTGCTGCTAGCAGCCAGGAACCCACCGTAATGGCAGACCTCCAAGATCGTGCGGATGTTCGCCATTAACCCCTCAGATGCAGTGATCAATACAGATCACGGCATCTGCGTCACTAAAATGGATGATCGGATCGCCCGCAGCGATCCGATCATCCAGAACGGCGGACGGAGGTCCCCTCACCTGCCTCCGCTGCCTTCCACGGGTCTTCTGCTCTGGTCTGTGATCGAGCAGACTAGAGCAGAAGATGACAGATTATACTGATCAGTGCTATGTCCTATGCATAGCACTGAACAGTATTCGCTATCGAAAGATTGCTATAAATAGTCCCCTATTGGGACTATACGTAAAAGTAAATAAAAAATAAAACCCCCTCCCCCCAATAAAAACGTAAATTGTCCCATTTTCCCCCCATTTCCCCCCCAAAAAGTAAATTAAATTAAAAAAAATAAATAAATAAATAGCTGCTTTTTTTATAACATTTTATTCCAAAAATATAAAAAAAATTTATTAAAAGTTTTATATAAGCAAATATGGTATCAATAAAAAGTACAGATCACGGCGTAAAAAAATAGCTCTCATCCCACTGCTTATTAGGGAAAAATGAAAGAGTTATAGGTCTTCAAACTAGAGGGACTTTAAAACGAACTAGTTTGGTTTAAAAGTTTGCGTTTTTTTTGTTTTGTTTTTAGCGCAACAGTAATAGAAAAGTATTTTATCATGGGTATCACTTTAATCGTATTGACCCAAAGAACAAACAACACGTGTCATTTTTACCGTAAATTGTACGGCCTGAAAATGGTAAAGTGAGTGATAGCATTACAACGGACAACTGGTCGCGCAAAAAATAAGCCCTCATACTAGTCTGTGGATGAAAATATAAAAGAGTTTATTTTTATTTATTTTGAAGACGGAGGAAAAAACGAGTCCTTAAGGCCCAAATGGGCTGAGTCCTTAAGGGGATAAAGGAAACCTGTCATCAATTGTATGCTGCCTGAAGCACAAGTCATCTAAGCAGTCCCTAGAGGCTTCTCCTAGCCCCACCGGCCTTGACTGATATATCTCTGTCTGTTTGATAGGTTTCACCCTATATTCAATCAGAGCCAGCAGGGACAGGTTCCTTTTACTCGAATACAAAAAGGCACGGTTTATCTTACGGGGGCGGTGTTTACCAAGACCAGTGTTTCATTCAGCAGTCTTATATAGAAGCCTGCCAGTGACTTAAATCACAGGTATCTGTGGCTGCCCATGCAATGAGCTGGCATAGATTTCCACTATAATTTACACCAGTAATTTGTGTAAATGAAGTGACATGCACGGCCTTTTTGCAATAAATCCCCACACACCTTTTTAAAAAAAAAGCTATACAAAGTTTTAAATCTTTATGTAAACTTTACAAACACATTTCTATTTACTTGAGTATTTACATGGAAATGTATTTATTTTATTTTATTTTTTTAAGCAAAAACTAAAGTGAATTCAATGTCCCTGAACATCACATGGTAGCCAGATAAAAAAAAATAAAAAAAATTGCCTGGTAAGTAAACCCACCAAAAAAATAGAATTAATTCCAGCTTAGAGCGGCACAAATTACAGCCAAGAGTGAAGATTGCCAAGTATTATTTTTAATGACAATTATAAAAAGATGGAGAACATCTCATTTTGAGACTACTCATGAAACAATATCTGGTTTCAATTAGAATTTGAAAAGACAATGGAGTTTTGCACTACAAAACAAACAGCCCCCTGCACTGTAAACTCACCAAATGCACTGTCAACTTTTCTAAAACCATATCGAAATCTCAAAGGTATACCAGCTGCAAAAGAAAAAATGTTGCCGTTTACATAAAAAAATAAAATAAAAAAAATCATCATCTGTTCGGTAGTTTTCCATTCTTTAATAACTTGAATGCTGCCATTTTACGGTCGGAACCACTGCTGTTATTGACGCAATCAGTGGATTCCATAATAATTTCCTAAAAAGGGAAGAATTTAGTTCAATCCTTAAAATGGCTGGCCCTCCTCTGTACAGGCGCCATGAAAGATTGCAACTGGTATTTAGACTTTTCAGGATTTAGATAAGGCTCCAGAAATAAGTTTCCAGCAAAATGTAAATGTCTGACCAATCCAACCATTTTATGTACCACAAGGGCCAAGTTAAAACAATCTTGTTAGGTCAAATATCACTGAAAATATTAGCATTCCTCATTCCAGATCGGAGAGCAAAATAAAATATGGGGAAGGGTAAGTAAATCAAGAAATTATGCATAGCAAACTTATGTGTACAAAAAAAAATATATATATTTATATACTTAATTACAGAAAAGAAAGTCAAATTTATTGAATGAAAAACTAGAAGTTAATAAAAATTAGCAATACACAGAAAATATACACAAACAGCAGCAATTCTATATAGTGACTTACAAATGAGGAACGCAGTGCCCAGAGAGGGGCCCTGCAGAATGGCTTGTCGTCAAAAAGGGAAAGAAACACAGACAGTATTTTACTGTACAAACTACAAACACAAATTAATTGAGGGGTATTTTAATTTTCTGTTTTTGCTTTTTTTTGTTTGTTTTTTTACATAAAATAAAAAAAATAAAAATAAAAAAAAGGAAGAAAAGGATGCCCGAGTAAAGGGGATAGGATTTTTCAGTGGTTGATTTTAAATATTAGTGTTTTTTCTTTTTACATGCATCTGCTTCCTGTTTGTGTAGTTCTTTTGCCATGCCTATATTTATTTTTCCTTTCTTCAGTCCATGGCCGGCAGCAAATGTCAGTTGTACTGTAGAAAGTAAAGAATATAGAGCAAGGACTTCAAACACTGGCCCTGGAAGTTTGCGATTGCCATTGTTTAACACATTGAAATTGTTACATTTATTCCTAAATTGCCATTTTCCGCAAAGAGTTGTGCAATGCTTGTATCAAACACTAGGCAGTCACTGTTCATGATAGCGGTTGCAATACCCTCATGAATAGAACGTGGTGTAGCCTCCCAAGTCAATCGTCGCCGGTGACCATTTAACTCCAGGCGGTAAGCAAAGTTCTCAGCTTGCTTCCGTGTTCCTATTAGCTGTACAATAGCAAAGAATTGTTGGTGACCATCATACTTTTCCTGTTTCTCCAAGACCAGCATAAAATGAAACCCAAAACAGGACTGCATCATAACCCAGTCCACAGCCCCAGGAAGGTTAATGTCTGTGGCAAGAAAAACAATATCCTCTCCTTGTAACGTTGTTATGGATTTATGCTGATGCATAAGGTGTGGCATCACTGCATCCAGGGACCCTTGCCATTTACAGGATGCTCCAGGGCAGGGACAGGAGTACGGTCGAAATTCACACAGCTCTTCGTGGTCAGCTTTCTCTGTGTGCGGCAAAGTTACCTCACAACCAGAAGAAGCATATTTGCAGGGGAATAGGACAGAGTTGGCAACTTTTTCCATTGCCAGGTTGCGGATAGATCCCAAGGGCCCTCTGCAGGTTGGGCAACATGTGAGTTTGGGGCGACAGTTGCTGCAGACAAGATGTCCGCTCTGACATTGAAGAATAGGTGGCAAAACATAGTCAAAGCATACGGGGCATTCAAAGAGGCTCGCCAAGTCATTGTTTGAAGCCGTTGTTCCTGTCAAAGCTGGCACCCGCTGGGAAGGTGGACACTTTGAAGTACCAGTGGGGATGGCTGCAGCAGTCTGACGGCTCATTTCTGAAAGGCAAAAGAAATGCAATTACTTTTTGGAAGAAGAAAAACAAACCAGGAGTCTATTGTACAGCACAAAAACAGGAGACCATATGGGACAAATGGTAATGGTGTCTCCACTGCCACAGGGCAGCAAGTGTTGCAAACAGTAGAAAAGCCTGCCCACCTCTGGCATCCCTGCAGCAGTACAATTGTCTATAGTGGACAACACCATTGCACAGCCACCATGATGTAAAAGAAGTAGAAGTCATAACAGGCTGTGACGTCCTACATGACTGAGCAGTGATCTCAAAGTTGTGCAGAAGACCTTGGGGCAAAACTTGTGACATACTGGGAGCTGCAATTTTCCAACAGCTAGAGAGTTACACTAGTTGCAGACTACATCCTTGGACAGCTTTAAAAAAATAAAAAAAATTACAGCATTTATACATGTGGCAAAAAACTTTTAAAGGGGTACTCCGGTGGAATTTTTTATTTTTTTTATTTTAAATAAACTGGTGCCAGAAAGTTAAACAGATTTGTAAATTAGTTCTATAAAAAAAAAAATCTTAATCCTTCCAGTACTTATTACCTGCTGAATAAAACAGAGGAAATACTTTTCTTTTTGGAACACAGAGCTCTCTGCTGACATCTCTGTCCATTTTAGGAACTGACCAGAGCAGCATGTTTTCTATTGGGATTTTCACCTACTCTGGACAGTTCTTAAAATGGACAGAGATGTCAGCAGAGAGCACTGCGCTTGTGATGTCAGCAGAGAGCTCTGTGTTCCAAAAGAAAATTTCTTCTGTAGTATTCAGCAGCTAATAAGTACTGGAAGGATTAAGATTTATTAATAGAAGTAATTTACAAATCTGTTTTACTATCTGGCACCAGTTGGTTTATAACAAACAAAAAAAAAAAAAAGTTTAATGCACCTGGGTAAAATTCAGCAAATCGCCTTAAAATGAGAAAATTCTTCCTCCATCTTGGACTAATAATCAGCAATCTTTGCCAAGTATTTGCCTCTGGGCCCTTTGTATAGCCTGTCTAACAATCCAGGATAAGGCACTAGTTAAATACTACACGAATAACGCCCCCATGAGTCTACCCTTACATTCCACATACATTTTATGTAGGAAGCACTTTGTTTTCTGCACATTCATTTCACAGTGGTCATTACTGTGTTCCTGGTATAAGGCCTTGCTTTTTCCTTAAACATCTAATGTAGAGAGCAGAGCCGACATGTGACCCCAGTCACATGAACCTCAGTGCTGAAGAGGCATTTCTCATGTCTTATTAAAGCTAGGTCATTCACTTTACTGCCTTCTCCAAAGCAACAATCTGGAAGTGCAAAGTTAACTAACTGGTCTAAAAATACACAAGCTGCATCCACCTGGATCATGACATACAGAAGTCAAGGAACACTACAATAACTAGATACTTGCCTCCCAATATATTATTAAAAGCAAAATAAAATAAAAAAGCTGTAACTAACATTAGTGTGATAAATGTTTACTTGAAGTAAGTCACCCTACATGTTCCTTTCATGGCGATGATGCATGTAAACACCCAGAAGCACCTGTGGCCCCAGTCCTGCTCTCAAGGATGGACTTACAACACATTACATCATTATGTCCCCTAAGGCATCTGCAGGATTTCAGACAACACTTGTAGATCATGAAGCGGACGCCAGGTAAGCAAAGCAGCTAACAATTTCATGGTGGCGTCTAGGTTTTTATCAGCCTTTCCAAATAGGAATGTACATCTTAATAAAATGAACAGTTCCTTACCTCCACCTTAGTTCCTGCGCTGATCCCCAATCTGCCTGCAGTCGATAAAACATGTACTTCAGGTGACTGCCGCAGTTAATCAGCGGCCTCAGCAGTGACATGATGCCCCATACTACTGAGTATGACCGCCAAGGTTGCTGATTGGCTGCGGCGGTCACCTGAGCAACATCATATGCTCAACACTAGAGGCAGAATGTGGAATAAGTGTGGGAACAGAGGAAAGTAAAAAATTTTTTTTTTTTTTTTTTTTTAAACATGAGAAGTGGGGAGAATGTGGGGACAGTAATACCTGAAACAGGAGAGATGAGGGGACACTAATGACTGATCAAGACCTCACATAACTTTGCAATGTTTTGCTGTGTGCATAATCCTGGCTCCTAACTTTTTTGCTAGCTCCATGATTCATAAACTTGCCAATCCCTGATATAATATATAAATAAATTATATATACACACACAATATTATATAGTATATTGTGTGTATATAAATAAATAAATAAAAATCAACCGATTATCGGTTTGGCAGATATTCACGATTTTCTAAGTTATCGGTATCGGCAATTACCTTGCCGATAATGCGGATGCTTTAAATCAATGAACTGCAGCGGCTTTTGTGGTGCCAGAGACCACCACCACAGCCACCTGCTTCTCTCCCCCTGCCTGTCCTGAGTCCAACCACCGCCGCTGCCCAATTCCCCCTGCCTATCCTCTGGCCACATACCACCGCCGCATTGCCTCCCCATCCTCTGGCCACATGCCGCCGCCGCTGCCCCATTGCCTCCCCCCATCCCCAGTGTCATAATTACCTGTTCACGTGGTCTGCGCTACTTCTGGCTCCTGCGGCATCCTGCACTGTTGCTGTGCGCTGCGCAATGACGAGTGACATCCTCAACGCAACATCAATTATGTACTGTGACATCCTCAATGCAGGACACCGCCGGAGCCAGAAGTAGCACGGACCCCGGGAACAAGTAATTATAACACTGGGGATGGGGGAGGCAATGGGGCAGCAGCATGTGGCCAAAGGATAGGCAGAGGGATTGGGCAGTGTCGGTGGTTGGACTCAGGACCCCAGGTCATGCAGGGGGTCCTGAAATGCATGGATTATAGTAAAAAAAAAATCAATATCGGTCGATCCCGAATATATAATTAATATATATATATATATGTATATATAAATAACACACACACACTGTAGCATATGACATTGTAGTGGTCTGTACAATCTGCCAGCTAGATGAAGGCTGGCCATGAGTTCAATACACACATTGCGAGTGCAAAGTGACTATTCCTCTAATGCATCTGGAGAAAACAAGCCACAGTGCATTTCTAGTGCCCACAACTTTACAAAGCGGACAAGGCCTACTGTACACAAAGACCCCTGTTTATACTCCTTTATACCACAAAAAACTCCACAATGTCCATCAATCCACAGGATGATCCCCAGAGCCAATGGAAACCATGATCACTCTGGAGCCACAACAAATCTCCACCCTTTCTGGTGTTCCACCAAACAAAGTAAGCAAAGCTGTTACCTAAGCTACAACTGGATCACTATACATGAATAATGTACTGTTCATCCAGTTGGAGTCTCCTATATGGTCAAAGTTTCCATAAATAGCCTTAGGAGCTCACTGACTGCAGAGCTGAAATCCTCCTATACACCTGACAGCTGCACTTACAGCCAGATATTTGGAAGGCGTTCACACTTCTCAGTTCACTGCACATTTGGTTCAGTCTGATAAGCCATATGTAGGTTACAGCAGAAACAATACTCACCGCTGGCTGATCTGATGGTGCATCAGTAAACTGAGCCGTCATTGCTGCTTTGTGACCCCTGTTCTTCAGTCACAGGAAAACATTAGGAAACAAATAGCCTGATCATATAGGATACTCAGTGGAGGAGATTTATCAAAACCTGTGTAGAGGAAGAGTGGAGCAGTTGCCCATAGCAACCAGATGACTTATCTCAGAGGCCTTTTTAAAAGTGAAAAGTTAGCTGATTGATTGCTAGGGGCAACTGCATCCCTCTTCCTCTATCCACAGGTATTTTTAATAAATCTTCCCCATTGTCCATAATTTCATGCTACCAGTTATTACACAGCACCTAGATCATAACCAGCTCAGGGAAGGCTATGTATTCTAATGCAAATACCAATTGTGGATTGTACAAGATCACATGCCAATGCTTCTTATGCCTATAACAGAGCTATGTCCAGACAAGGCCACACATCACCAGATCTCTACCGATTCCCATCAGAACAATGGATGACAGATGTACTGTGTCACACACTAGGTCAGTGTCTCCCAACCAGAGTGCCTCCAGCTGTTGCAGAATAGACAGATGTACTGTATCACACACTAGGTCAGCGTTTCCCAACCAGAGTGCCTCCAGCTGTTGCAGAATAGACAGATGTACTGTGTCACACACTAGGTCAGTGTTTCCCAACCAGAGTGCCTCCAGCTGTTGCAGAATAGACAGATGTACTGTGTCACACACTAGGTCAGTGTTTCCCAGAGTGCCTCCAGCTGTTGCAGAATAGACAGATGTACTGTCACACACTAGGTCAGCGTTTCCCAACCAGAGTGCCTCCAGCTGTTGCAGAATAGACAGATGTACTGTGTCACACACTAGGTCAGTGTTTCCCAACCAGGGTACCTCCAGCTGTTGCAGAACAATAGACAGATGTACTGTGTCACACACTAGGTCAGTGATTCCCAACCAGGGTGCCTCCAGCTGTTGCAAAACTACAACTTCCAGCATGCCCGGACAGCCGAAGGCTGTCCGGGCATGCTGGGAGTTGTAGTTTTGCAACAGCTGGAGGCACCCTGGTTGGGAAACAAGGCACTATGTCATATCTGGCCCACGATCACATGCTGGGGTGGAGATCTCTCCATGTCACAAGCACAGGAAGTGTTCCCAGCCATCCCATCCCCCCTGAATCCTCCCAACAAGCAGGTCTGGCCCCTGTGGCTGCTCTCCACGTTACCTTTGCGCTTCTTTGGGTCACTCCCGGACAGGCATGTGAAGAGCACCCCTTTCCACGAGTAGAGCACGCTGTGGGTCGCTTTGCCAGTCATGGGTTGGATAGTTCATAGCGGAGCCCCCTCCCCTGGTGAAGCCTCAGCAGTTGTTGTCACAGGCCGGGAGGAGGGGGTGAGGTAAGGCATCAGAAATAGCCCGGCTGCCCATGCCAGCTCCGTTCGGCTCTAGTCACATTCCAGCCGCAGGCTGAGCCGAGAAGACGCGGCCCCCGGGGTCTGTCCGCTCCGACGCCCCGATCCTACGTTCCAGCAATCGCACTGCAGCCGGGACTGGGCTTGTGACCCCTCCGCACAACGCGGGCTCCTCCTTCCAAGGTGCCTCCCCAGCACTCTCACTGCAGCTCGGCTCCTAGTACCGACCACACCCGCAGCAAACCCAGCACGCATGCGCCGTATCCTGCCCACTCATCCAAATCCCTCCCCCGGATCGCACGCAAGTCCCCCCTCCTTCACGAGGTCTGTACCAAGAACTGCCAGAGAGGGCGCCAACCTCACACAGCGCCCGATGTCCTCACATCACATCGGCGCACTGTAAGGTTCATGGAAACATAAAGGGACAGGTTTTTGTTGTTCAGCCTTTGATCCCACCATGCCAAGATATAACAGTGTAATACGTATTAAATATTCATCAAAGCATTTATCTGTATAACCTGTATAGAGTTGGTGCAGTTGCCGATAAGTACCAATCAAATAGCTTCTGGTGAGGCTGGGCGGTGGCAACAGCTGGAGGCACACTACGGGTTGGATCACTGGCGGATCCGCAGCATACAGTATGTTGCGGATCCGTTACGTATGACCCTAACTAGAGATGAGCGAACTTACAGTAAATTCGATTCGTCACAAACTTCTCGGCTCGGCAGTTGATGACTTTTCCTGCATAAATTAGTTCAGCTTTCCAGTGCTCCGGTGGGCTGGAAAAGGTGGATACATTCCTAGGAAAGAGCATCTTAGGACTTTATCCACCTTTTCCAGCCCACCGGAGCACCTGAAAGCTGAACTAATTTATGCAGGAAAAGTCATCAACTGCTGAGCCAAGAAGTTCGTGACGAATCGAATTTACTGTAAATTCGCTCATCTCTAATCCTAACCCCTAAAAAGGTACAATTACACATACAGGATCTGCTGCAGATGATTTTGCTACCCAATAACTTCAATGTGTAGCAAAATCTGCTTATTTGTCAGTGTAGAAAATAAGCAGCTGAAAATCCACTCATGTGAATGAGCCCTAAGGGTCTATTCACACCTACAGTATTCTGTGCAGGATTTTCTGCTGCAGATTTCAATGTAAACTAAATGACTGAACACAGCTTAAAGTCCTGCGCATAGACTCCGCATAGAGTAGACCCTAAGGGTGCATTCAAACTTGCGTATTTTTGCTGAAGATCTGCTGCTGTAGATTTTGCCGCCTATTGACTTCAATGAGTAGCAAAATCTGCAGCACAACTATGCACATGTGAATGTACCATAAGAGCACATACAGGACCTGCTGCATATTTTATGCAGCAGATTTTGCTACCCATTAATTTCAAAATCATCTGCAGAGAATATGCAGCAAAAATATTCAGCAGATCCTGTATGTAGAACACACACGTAGGGTACGTTCACACGTGCATATTTTCTGCTGTAGATTTTGCAACGCATTAAAGTCAATGGCAACAAAATTTGCAGCAGCAAAAATACGCACATATGAAGGTATCCTTAACCACATAAGGACCAAGGGCATACCTGTACGCCCAGCAGGAATTTCTGTCCCAGCCAGGCGGGGACCAGACAGGGATTACTGCTAAACTCTATCAGCAGGCATCCCGTGCCAATGCCCAGGGGGATCCCGAGACCCCCAAAAGTTGGGGTCTCCACCAGCCTGTTAGTGTAACATTTTTTTTTACACTAACATGCTGATGTTGCCCCATACTTTTTATTTTCACAAGCGGTAAAAGGAAAAAAGACCCCCAAAATTTGTAACAGTTTCTCCTGAGTACAGAACTACCCCATATATGGGTGTAAAATGCTCTGCAGGCGCACAACAAGGCTCAGGAGTGAGAGCGCACCATGTACATTTGAGGCCTAAATTGGTGATTTGCAGAGGGGTGGCTGATTTTACAGCGGTTCTAACAAAACGCAAAAAAATAAATACCCTCCCCATTTTGGAAACTACACCCCTCACAGAACATAACAAGGGGTAAAGTGAGCCTTAACACCCCACAGGTGTTTGACAAATTTTTGTTAAAGTTGGATGGGAAAATGAAAAAATATTTTTTCCCTCATTTCTTCACTAAAAATGCTAGTGTTACCCAAAATTTTTCATTTTTCATTTTCTTCTAAGAAAATACCTCATATGTGGATGTAAAATGCTCTGCGGGTGCACTACAATGCTCAGAAGAAAAGCGCCATTGGGCTTTTGGAGAGAAAAATTTGTCTGGAATTGAAGGCCACGTGTGTTTACACAGCCCCCATAGTGCCAGAAGAATGGACCCAATGTGACCCCATTTTGAAAACTAAACCCCTCACGTAATGTAATAAGGGGTGCAGTGAGCATTTACACCCCACATTAACAGATTTTTGGAACAGTGGTCCGTGAAAATGAAAA
Source organism: Hyla sarda (assembly GCF_029499605.1). Taxonomy (NCBI): domain Eukaryota; kingdom Metazoa; phylum Chordata; class Amphibia; order Anura; family Hylidae; genus Hyla; species Hyla sarda. The sequence continues at coordinate 155,856,469 of NC_079194.1, read as the reverse complement.
ATTTCCATACTCAGAAGAGATGGGGTTAAAAATTTTGGGGGCATTTTCTCCCATTACCCTTTGTAAAAATTGTAAATTTGGGGAAATTTTTTTTTTCTTCATTTACACATCTGATTTTAACGAAAAGTCGTCAAACACCTGTGGGGTGTTAAGGCTCACTGTAACCCCTTGTTATGTGCCTTTAGGGGTGTCGTTTCCAAAATAGTGTGCCATGTGTGTTAAATTTTTTTTGTTTATTTTTGCTATTCTGGCACCATAGGAGTTTCCTAAATGCGACATGCTCCCCAAAAACTATTTCAGCAAAATTCACTCTCCAAAATCCCATTGTCGCTCCTTCCCTTCTGAGCCCGCAGAACACTTGGCATACACATGAGGTATTTCCTTACTCGAGAGAAATTGGGTTACAAATTTTGGGGGGCTTTTTCTCCTATTACCCCTTGTAAAAATTCAAAAACTGGGTCTACAAGAACATGCAAGTGTAAAAAAAAATATATATATATATATTTTTTTTTTAAATGTAAGATTTTGAATTTCTTCCTTCACTTTGCGGCTATTCCTGTGAAACACCTAAAGGGTTAAACTTTCTGAATGTAATTTTGAATACTTTGAGGAGTGCAGTTTTTATAATGGTCATTTCTGAAGTATTTCTAATATGAAGGCCCTTCAAAACTGAACTGGTCCCTGAAAAATTCCGATTTAGAAAATTTTGTGAAAAATTGCTGCTGAACTTTGAAGCCCTCTGATGTCTTCCAAAAGTAAAAACATGTCCACTTTATGATGTAAACATAAAGTAGACATATTGGCCCACATTTATCATTGTCTTTACACTGTTTTTTGAGTCTAAAAAAAAGGGGCAAAAAAAGGCGCAAGCAGGGTTCTTTTGCACCTTTTTTTGCTCCATTTTGTTAACACATTTCTGCTGATTTTGAGTTGCAATCCACTGATTTTGAGTTGCAATCCACTGATTTTGAGTTGCAATCCACTGATTTTGAGTTGCAATCCACTGATTTTGAGTTGCAATCCACTGATTTTGAGTTGCAATCCACTGATTTTGAGTTGCAATCCACTGATTTTGAGTTGCAATCCACTGATTTTGAGTTGCAATCCACTGATTTTGGCAATAGACATGATATAGAAGGGATTTATCATTTCCCCTTTTTGTAAAAATGAGCAAAAAAAAGGCGCAAAGCCACTGAAAAGTCTCTAAAACTACACCAGCCCAGACACAATTTCTGTCTGTATGTGTAGACAGAAATTTCAGAAAATGTGACCTGCACAAAATTTATCAAAGCTTTTACCTTTTAATACATTTTGTGCTCATACACATTATCAGCACACAAAAAAAAGTGTAAAAAAAATGCTTCACTTGCATTGCAATGATAAATGTGGGCCACTGTATTTGTTTATCAATATATAATTTATTTGGAATGTCTTTTTAGAGATGAGCGAACTTACAGTAAATTTGATTCGTCACAAACTTCTCGGCTCAGCAGTTGATGACTTATCCTGCATAAATTAGTTCAGCTTTCAGGTGCTCCCATGGGCTGGAAAAGGTGGATACAGTCCTACTAGACTCTTTCCTAAGACTGTATACACCTTTTCCAGCCCACCAGAGCACCTGAAAGCTGAACTAATTTATGCAGGATAAATCATCAACTGCCGAGCTGAGAAGTTCGTGACGAATCGAATTTATTGTAAGTTCGCTCATCTCTATCTGTTTTCCTTACAAGCAGAGAGCTTCAAAGTTAGAAAAATGGTAAATTTTCTATTTTTTTTATCAAAATTTTCACCAAGAAATTATGAAAGTATGAACAAAAAATTACCACTAACATGAAGTAGAATATGTCACGGAAAAAGAAAGGAGAAAATTCCAATTACATAATTTTTTATTTCAAATTTATTTATTTATTTATTTATTTTTTTTTTTTTTAACACTCTACACAAGGGGTAAAAGGAGAAAAAGCCCCCCAAAATTTGTAACCCAATTTCTCTTGAGTAAGGAAATACCTCATATGTCTATGTAAAGTGTTCGGCGGGTGCAGTAGAGGGCTCAGAAGGGAAGGAGCAACAATGGGATTTTGGAAAGTGAATTCTGCTGAAATGGTTTTTGGGGGCATGTCGCATTTATGGTGCCAGAACAGCAAAACACACACATTGGGGGGGGGGGGGACAAACCTCCAGCTGTTTCAAAACTACAACTCCCAGCAAGTGCTGACAGACCGTGCATGCTGGTGCTGGGAGTTGTACTTTTGCAACAGCTGGAGGCACACTGGTTGGAAAACCTTTGGTTAGGTTCTGTTATCTAACTCAGTATTTTCAAACCAGTGTGCCTCCAGCTGTTGTAAAACTACAACTCCCAGCATGTACTGATAGCCAAAGGACATGCTGGGAGATGTAGTTATGCAACAGCTGGAGGTACGCAACTGCAACACCCAGCATGCAGAGACAGCTGTTTGCTGCTTGGGCATGCTGGGAGTTGTAGTTTTGCAACATCTGGAGGGCTACAGTTTAGAGACCACTGTATAGTGGTCTCCAAACTGTAGCCCTCCAGATGTTGCTAGGCAACTCACCGGCTTCCGAAGGATCCAGGGAGCCGCATCGCCACCCTCTGCTGCTGCTGATCACCGCCGCCGATCGCCGCCAATGGGTACCGAGTATAAGCCGACCAGAATATAAGCAGAGGCCCCTAATTTCACCCAAAAAAAAAAAAAAAAAAAAAAAAAAAAAAAACCCCAGGTTTGACTCGACTATAAGCCTAGGGTGGGAAATACAGCCCCCCCTTCATCATCACCGCCTGTCAATCCCTTAATCAGTGGTCTTCAAACTGCAGACCTCCAGAAGTTTCAAAACTATACCTCGCAGCATGCCCGGACAGCCGATGCTGGGAGTTGTAGTTTTGCAACATCTGGAGGTCCGCAGGTTGAAGACCACTGAGAAGGGATTGACAGACGGAGAGTTCACTCTAGTATAAGCCGAGGGGGCCGTTTTCAGCACTAAAAATCGTGCTGAAAAACTCTGCTTATACTCGAGTATATACACGGTAAGCGGACTTCGGCGCCGGTCTCAGACAGTTTCCCCATTCTGCCCAGCCTACTGTGGGTGGGCAGGACGGGGGAACCGAAGGTTACACACACACACCCCTTATACCCTCCCCCCCGATCGGATATTGGTCGTTGCTTCTGAACGACCAATAGCAGGGGTGACACCCCTGCCACCTCACTCCTATCCCTTCAGGGAGATCGTGGATGTCTTGTACAACCCCAATCCCCTTATTTTCCGGGGTCACCTGAGACCCGTATGACCTGGAATCGCTTGGGTGAATTCACCGGCAAATTACGGCGATTGCCGACATGGGGGGGCGCGTCTCAGGACACCCCTGGGCATTTGACCCCGGTCCGGTCCCCGCCTGGAGGGGACCGAAATTCGCAGGGGTGTACAGGTACGCCCTTGGTCCTTAAGTTCCAGGGACTGTACGCCCTTGTTCCTTAAGGGGTTAAGGGAGGGGCTGATTTCACATTTAAAAAAAAATATCCATAATTTTTTTAGTCCTGTATGTTCTTAAGGGGTTACATTGTTGCACCTTTTTGTACAATGGGTAAAAAGTCACAAAAATTTTGCGCAAATTATTTAGAAAACAACTAATAAAAAAAAGGTTGCATGGTTCTTTTTGTTGCTGTGGTCATGATTTATCAATTGCGATTTGTCTACGGATAAGTTACTTTGCTAATTATGAAGTGTGGGGGGAGTATACATGACAAATGCCCAGGCAAACTGAAGTAAAAAGAACTTTATTTACACAGACAATGATAAAATTCTATATACTTTAACACATAATGAAGTTCATTGGAACCAGTGCTTTTAATTTATAGTTAAATGGTGTTGAAACAGGATAGCCCATTTAACAGGTCATAAGATACAGCATAGGATACATAAGAAATTAAGGATGAAAATAAAAGTCATGTTTTCATGCTCACGCATAAGTGTTCATCTACTCACCTAATATTCACTTGCCTTCTGTCCCTCTGAAGTCAATGGCACAGTCAGTAAATACCTCCTGAAGGTTGCCTCATCTGCAAAAATTGAGACACTTCTTTTGACTAAGCATTACCTGTAGTTTTGCCGACCCCTTTTCAGCACCCCACAAACCTGCCACAAGTACAACTCTAGGGATCGACCGATATAGATTTTTTAGAGCAGATACCGATAACCTGTGAACTTTCAGGCTGATAGCCGATAACTTATACCGATATTCCGTGCATTTTAAATTTTGGGTATTTTAACCCCTTCCCGCTATAGGACGTATGCATACGTCCAATCATCCAACGTGTTCACGCAATTGGATATATGCATATCTTCATAGCGATCTCCGGCACTGCTGCGGGCAGCACAGGAGATCGGCGACGGGACACAGCTGTCAATCACAGCCAGTGTCCCGCCGCAGCTGCCGGAGCCACGATCGCGGCGGTCCCAGCAGCATTAAACCCTTAGATGCCGTGATCAATCCTGATCAAGGCATCTATGGTGTTGACAGGGGGAGCGATCTCCCCCTGTTCAACGGCAGCGCCGCGATACAATCACGGGTCGCTGTTGGTTGCTATGGCAGCAGGAGGTCAGATCATGACTTCCTGTATGCCTGCTACAGAAGCCTGTGAGATCCAGCCGAACGGTGAACGCCGTAAAACAAAAAAAATAAAAAAATTCGCCAGTTTTGGTACAAATAGCGGAATAAAAAAAAAAAAAAAAAAGATCAAAAAGTACAGCTCATCTCGCAAAAAATAAGCCCTTACTCAATGGAGTCAGACGAAAAATAAAGTTACGGTTGTTGGAAAATTTATGGCAGAAAAATAATTTTACTCAGAAAAGGAAAAAAACATTTAAAAAAAGCTGTATAAGGCTGCATTCACATCTCGTTTTGTACATACAGTTGTCGGATCCGGCTGGGGAAGGGGAAAACCGGGCGCTCCCGTACCCCAGCCGGATCAGCCCGTAAGTCCATTTACTTTAATGAGCCGACCGGAGTCAAACGGTGACTCCGGTCAGCTCAGTTTTGACCCGTATGCGGTTTCCTGACCGGACCTCAAACCGTAGTATACTACGGTTTTAGGTCCGGTCCAAAACCGCATAAGGGTCAAAACTGAGCTGACCGGAGTCACCGTTTGACTCCGGTCGGCTCATTAAAGTAAATTGAGTCACGGGCTGATCCGGCTGGGGTACGGGAGCGCCCGGTTTGCCCCTCCCCCCGCCGGACCCGTATGTACGGATGCCCGAATGTACAAAACGAGATGTGAATGCAGCCTAAAATGGGTATCGCCATAATCGTACTGACCCACAGAATAAATATAACATCACTTTTACCGCACAGTGTACACCATAAAAAAAAAATAATAAAAAAAAAAATGAAAAAAAGTAAAAATTTGATAGAGATTGATAGATAGAGAGGATCGGTGGCAGTGTGTCTAAGCGCAGCAGCGCTACGTCGGAGTTCAAAGCGCCTCTCCCAGACAGCCACTGCGGTTCTTTTACAGGGCTACCATGGCTGTGTGGGAGATGCAAAAAAGCAGCCAGCAGCACCGTTCTCCGGGCCCGGGCCCAGGTGTCCCGGGCAAGACGCATTATCGGCAAGGTTAGAAGCAAATAACTAACAAAATTGTGAATATTGGCCGATACTATCGGCCAATTCGATAATCGGTCGATCCCTATACAACTCCTTTGTCGACTAAATAGACGTGCACACATTTGCGCTTCATCATGAACAGAAGGACTGTTGGCTGAACTACCTGCAGCACAACTGATCTAAACTTAAAAGGAGATTTCCGGTGCTCACTTTTCTTATTTTATCCGTTCTGGGCTGAAAAATAAAAGAAAAATGTTCTCTTACCTGCCTAGGCTCCCCCGGAGCTTCAGTACAGGTGTTCGGTCCCCGGGCTGTATTCTTCTTACTTCCTGTTAGCCCAGCACGTCACACGGAGCTTCAACCTATCACCGGCCGCAGCGATGTCCCGCCTCGGCCAGTGATAGGCTGAAGCTCCGTGTGACGTGCCGGGCTAACAGGAAGTAAGAACACAGCCCGGGGACCGAACGCCTGTACCGGAGCACCGGGGGAGCTTAGGCAGGCAAGAGAAAGCTTCTTTTTTTTTTTTTTTGCAGCCCGGAACGGATACAATAAGAAAAGTGAGCACCAGACATGTCCTTTAAGTAACATTACTCTTCAGCCAAGATTGAGTACACTTAAAAGGGGGTACTTTGCCCCTAGACATCTTATCCCCAATCTAAAGGATAGGGGATAAGATGTCTAATCGTGAGGGGTCCGGCCGCAAAGACCCCCCCCCCCCCTCAATGTCACCACAGATGCCACGACCCCTCCATTCATGTCTATGGAAGGGGGCGTGACAGCTGTGGAGCAATCTTACACAGTTGTCATGCCCCCTCTCCCATAAACCTAAATGCAATATTTGGAGCAAGCAATCACAGCTCAACTTTCCCTTTACCAGCGCTTGTTAACATATGAAAGCTGAGCCATGATCGGTTACTGTGGGCAAAATATTGGTATAAGTTATCGGCCCTAACCTCCACAGAGTATCGGCCTTAAAAAAAAAAAAAAAAAAAAACTATAATCGGTCGATCCCTAATATTAGGTTTGTAAGTCTCCCCCCACCACGCCTGTAAGTAGATCCCTAAGCGGGCAGCTGTACCTAGTCTCACCCTCTCCGCATGATTGACAGCCTGCATTCACTGCTCTACTTCCTAAGCAGATGGAGCAGAGCGGTGATGCGGGCTGTCAATGACAGGGAGAGGGCGTGCACAGCGCAGCCAACAGGACTAAGCAACTTCCTAATGGGCTTGAAATCAAGATATCTCTCTGCTGGCTGTTCATTCCTCAGACTATCAGCCTTGCTACAACTGTTAGGCTGCATTCACATCTCGGGCACCGGATCCGGCTGGGGAGTATACGGTTTTAGGTCCGGTCCAAAACCCTGCCTGCCCGGAGTGGAGAAGAGGACCCCAGGAGAAGAAGGACCGCCCGAACCAGTTCACCCTCCACCGGAATGCCGCCGGACACTACAGGAAGGATGGATGGCCCGGACCACCACCATTACGGGTAAGTTTAATTATTATTTTTTGACTCGGAGGGTGGGGGAGGGGCCTGACCGGTATAGCGGTATGGGCAAAAATCCATACCGTGGGAGAAAAAAAAATAAATAAATAAACGGTATCCGGTTCATACCGGTATACCGCCCAGCACTAATCTCACCATGTAATAGGACTAGTGATCAGTCGAGTGCTTATGACTAAATATCATCAGCTACTCATCTCCCTGTGTAAGAGGGGATGTGCGGCCGACAGCTGATTGTATGCAAGGGCCACACAAATGCTCCAGTGATCATTCTTCATATAAGGCTCTGCATGATGCTTAAGCATTGTAATAAGTTCTGTACATAAACATCAATCTACTATAGGGCCTTACCCCCCCTAGAGGCCATGGTTTATACCCATAGGGTTTGGTGGTTGGACAAAGAAGGGTGCTCCCTCCCTTTTTTTCCCCTCTGTCTGCATGAGAAAAATAAGCCACGCCCCCTCATCTCATCCAGCTGAGTACACAGCTCCTCACCTCCCCTCCCCCCTGCTTTGTATTCTAAGGACGCAGGTCTGCACAGGAGAAGGAACACAGAGAAGATAAGTGTTATCTGAAGGGGAGGATAAGAAGGTGCAGGGGCTGTATGGACTGCAGGGGAATAAATCTCATACTGGGAATGATCTCTATGGGGGAGATTTATCAAAACCTGTGCAGAGGAAAACTTGCCCAGGTTGCCCATAGCAACCAATCACATTGCTTCCTTCATTTTTCACAGGCCTTAATAAAAATGAAAGCAGCAAGCCGATTGGTTGCTATGGGCAACTTTTCCTCTGCACAGGTTTTTTTTTTTTTTTTTTATAAATCTCCCCCTATATGTGAAAGGGGGGGGGACTCCTGAATGACACAAGCTGGGAGTTGTAGTACTTGGTGTGTGTGTGCTAGTGTTTACAAACCAGTGTGCCTCCAGCTGTTGCAAAACTACAACTCCCAGCATGTCGTGACAGACTTTGGGCATGCTGGGAGTTGTAGTTTTTCAACACCTGGAGGCACCCTGGTTGGGAAACACTGGTGTATGCCCTACAGAGGTGTTGGTGAACTACAACCTCAAGGAGACTACAGAGGCAGCATGCTGGTGTTATACCACAGACTGAAGACTATAGATCGACCGATATAGTTTTTTTTAGGGCCAATACCGATAATCGGTGGAGGTTAGGGCCGATAGCCGATAACTTATACCGATATTCCGGTAAGTTATCGGCTATTTATCCCCCCGCGACACCGCTGCATCCTTTGGATGGGGGATAAGATGTTTAAGCACCGGAGTACCCCTTTAACACACCGGAACGTACATTTACGTCCTGTACATGACGCGAGCACCATACACGGTAGGTCCTGGCTACTATCAGCAGCCAGGGACCCGCCAGTAATGGGGGACATCAGCAATCTCACTGATGTCCACCATTAACCCCTCAGATGCTGTGATCAATACAAATCACGGCATCTGCAACAATGCAGGTGTTATACACTGCTCAAAAAAATAAAGGGAACACTTAAACAACACATTGTAACTCAAAGTCAAACAAACTTCTGTGAAATCACACTGTCCACTCAGGAAGCAATACGGATTGACAATCATTTTCACATGCTGTTGTGCAAATGGAACAGACAACAGGTGGAAATGATAGGCATAATTATATTATTTTAAAACTTAACCTGCGGCAAAAAATAAAAATAAAAATAAAAAAAAAAATCAAATGTGTGGGATGAAACTGAAGGAAAAAAAAAAAGTCGCCATTTTGTACATTTTGGGAGCTCCAGTTTCTGCGCAGTGCAATATTTTGTAAAAATTACCCCATATCTTTATTCTGTAGGTCCATACAGTTACAAGGATATCCTATTTATATTTTTTTATTTAATTTTATTAACTACAAGTACCAAAATTAGTTAGTTTAAAATTGACATCTTATGAACTCTATAACTTTTTTTTTATTTTTCTGTGTACGGGGTGGTATGAAGCTCATTTTTTGCATCGTCATCTGTAGTTTTTAAATAGTTACCATTTTTGTTTTGATGGGACTTTGATCACTTTTTATTAATATTTTTATGGTATATGAAGTGACCAAAAATTATCAATTCTTTTACGTGTACACCATCAACCGTGTGATTTAGCTATCGAACATTTCTGCACGTGGCGGTACTAAATATATATATAATAAAATAATTAATAAAGGGAAAAAGGGGGTGATTTAAACTTTTAATAGGAAAGGGGTTAACCAATTTTATTTTTCTAAAATCCATAACTCATATTTCCATCTATAGACCCATATAAGGGCTTGTTTTTCTGCGTGAACAATTGTACTTTGTAATGAAACCTCTAATTTTACCATAAAATGTACAGCGAAACCAAAAACTTTTTTTTTTTGGGGGGGGGGGGGGGAAATTTCAATGAAAACCACAATTTTAAACATTGAGGGTTTCGTTTTCACACTGTACACTTTACAGTAAAAATGACGTGTTCTTTATTCTGTGGGTCAATAAGATTAAAATTATACCCATGGATACTTTTATATTTTTTGTACTGCTAAAAAAAAAAAAAAGATCTAACTTTTTGTACAAAATCAGTAATCTAAAATTGCCCTAATTTGACCACCTATAACTTTTTAATTTTTCCCGTATATAGGGCGGTATGAGGGCTCATTTTTTTCGCCGTCATTTTTCTTTACGTTTACACCATTCACATGCGGGATCATTAACATTATATTTTGATAGTTCGGACATTTACGCACGTGACGATACCAAATATGTAAAACAAAAATATATGCTTTTTGGAGGTAAAAAAATGGGAAAAACTGACCATTTTTATTGGGGGGAGGGGGATTTTTCACTTTTTCCTTCCCCCCACACTTCTTATGTCCCTATTGGAGACTATCTATAGTAATCAGTTGATTGCTAATACTGTTCAGTGCTATGCATATCGCTAATACTGTTCAGTGCTAGCACTGATCAATATTATCGGCTTTTGAGGGGACTTACATCCGCCATTACAGATGACCGGATCCCAGCGGCAGCACTGCAGAAGATCCGGTCATCTATTTTAACATGGGCATTGCCACAGATGTCATGATCTGTACTAATCATGGCATCTGAGGGGTAAATGGCAGACATCCACGCAATCGCGGATGTCGTCCATTACCGGCAGGTCCCCGGCTGCTGCCAGCAGCCGGAACCTACTGTGTATGACACGAGCATCGGAGTGGTGTCGGAGCATCGGTCATACGCAGGACGTAAATGTATGTCCTGGTGCGCGAAGTACATTTACATCCGTGGTTGTTAAGGGGTTAATTAACTTTTATTAGGGGCTAAAACATGCAATCTTCTGATTGCATACACTGATCTGTGCTATGCCATTGCAAAACACTGATCAGTGTAACCGGCAATCTGCTGCTCTAGCCTGCTGCGCAGGCATGGAACATTAGATCACCGATCGGACAACGGAGAGGCAGGTGAGGACCCTCCCGTCGTCCGGTAAGCTGATCGCGATTGTTTGTCATGATACTACGGATCAGTTCTGCTGAGCTGCCAGGATTCTTTTACATTCGTTTTAGATGCCACGAGCAACTTTGATAGCGGCATCTAAAGGGTTAATGCCAGGCATCGACCATGCCCAGCATTAGCCGTGGGTCCTGGCTGCCTGTAGCAACCGGGACCCACCGGGTTTAACCCGTTCTCTGATGGTGAGAACGGTTTAAACCTGTTATACCGGACCAGGACGTACATGTACGCCCTGAATCCTTTAAGATTGGGGCTGCAGGGTGTACGCACACGCCCTGCGTCCCCAAGAGGTTAAAAATGTAAATTGTCCCCCCCCCCCCCATTTTACTCCCAAAAAGCTTAGAGAAAAAAATATTTGGTATCGCCAGGTGTGTTAATGTCTGATCAAAATATAATGTTAATGATCCTGTACAGAGAACAGCGTAAACGTAGAAAGAAAGAAAAAAACGCCAAAATTGCTGCTTGTTTTGTCACATTTTATGGAAAAAAAATAAATAAATTTGAGATTTAAATGTTACATATACGCAAATGTGGTATTGATAAAAAGTACACAGCACAAAAATTAGCCCTCATACCGCCCTGTATGCGGAAAAATTTGAAAGTAATAGGGCATCAAAATAGAGGGATTTTAAACATACTAATATACGGTTAAAAAGTTCAAGTGGTACAATAATAGAAATGTATGTAGTCATTTTAATCATATTGACCCACAGAATAATTAAGAAACCATGTCTTTTTACCTTAAAGTGTGCAGCATGAAAACAAAATCTTCCAAAATTAGCTAAATTGCGGTTTTCTTTTCAATTTCCCCACACAAATAATATTTTTTTGGTTCTGCCATACATTTTATGGTAAAATGAGTGATGTCATTACATGTCGCGCAAAAACAAATCATATTGGTCTGTGGATGAAAATATAAAAGAGTTATGATTTTTTAGAAGGAGAGGAGGGAAAAAAAAAAAACGAAAATGCTAAAATAAAATTGTCTGTGTCCTTAACGATGCAGGATGTCCTGGTGTGGTGGTACTTAACGCACCAGGATGTACATTTATGTCCTGTACATGACCGCAAGCATCGGACCGATGCTCTGGTCATACGCGGCAGGTCCCGGCTGCTTTCAGCAGCCAGGGACCAGCTGCCAACGGTGCACATCAATGATACCGCTGATGTGTGTCATTAACCCCTCAGATTCAATAAAGATCAAGGAATCTGCGGCAGTGCGTCACTAAAATGGATGACCGGATCGCCCTCAGCGCTGCCGCGGAGCTCCGATTATCCAGCATGGCGGCCGGAGGTCCCTTCACCTGCCTCTTGCCATCTCCAGGGGTCTTCTGCTCTGGTCTGAGATCGAGCAGAGCAGAAGGTGACTGATAACACTGATCAGTGCTATTCCCCTATGCATATCACTTAACAGTATTAGCAATCTAGTTATTGATATAAATAGTGCCCTAAAAATACATTTAAAAAAAGTATTTAAGAAAAAAAGAAAAATCCCCTCCCCCCAATAAAAATGCAAATTGTCCCTTTTTCTCATTTTACCCACAAAAAGTGTAAACCTATTTCATATCACCGCGTGCGTAAATATCCGAACTATTGAAATTGAATGTTAATGGTCCTGTATGGTGAACGGCGTGAACGTAAACAAAACATTTTAAAGTCCAAGATTGCTGCTTTTTGTAACATTCTATAAAAAAAAAAAAAAAGAAAAAAAAATGTATATATGCAAATGTGGTATCAATAAAAGTACAGATCACAAAAAAATGAGTCCTCATACGGGGAAAAAAAAAAGTTCTAGGTCAGCAAAATAGATGGATTTTAAACGCATTAATTTGATTAAAAAGTTTGCCATTTTATTTTAAAGCGGTACAATAATAGAAAAGTATGTAATCATGGGTATTATTTTAATCATATTGTCCCACAGGATAAAGAAAACATGTACTTTTTACCATAAATTGTACAGCGTGAAAACGAGATCTTCCAAAATTAGCAAAATTGTGTTATTTTCAATTTTCCCACACAAATTTTTGTTGCGCCACACATTTTATGGTGAAATTAGTAATGTCATTACAAAAGGACAACTGATGGCGCCAGAAAAAATAAAATAAAACAAACAAGCTCTTATACTCGTTTGTGGATGAAAATATAAAAAAAATAAAATAAATAAGTTTTTATTTTTACGTTTTCGTTTTTTCCTACTCTCCTTCTAAAAATCATATTTTCTGAGTCTTTAAAGGGTAGCTCCCACCAAGTACTATACAATCTAATATGTCCCTACCTAGTAGTAATCTAGCCCTAACCCCCTACCTGGCTTCAAATTTTTTTATATCACTTTAATAGAGCAGATTTACTGCTTCTAAATCTGCTCTATAAAGCAGGGCAGGAAGCAGCACTTCCCAACAGGCGCAACGTCACTGACACCTTACTGGGCGCTTGCTTCCACCCTCAGATGGTCTATGCAGCGCTCCTGTCGGGAGCACGCATAGATGATCTGCCAATAGCACTGCAGGCAGCTCCAGGGTCTCCTCCTCCCGGTTTACCTGTGAATGTGCTAACCAGGGAGGAGGAGTAGAGGAGCATCGCCGGCCTGCCGTGCACGATATTACAGCTGAGACCCGGGACTGATTACAATAATGGTAATTACAAAAATGGTAACGGGGCGGGCGGACGGGGCCGTGCGCTAGGCCAGTGGAGCTGGTCAATGCGCGCAACCCCAGCTATCAGCGTGCTCGCTCTCGCCTGTTTGCTTGACAGGCGGGAGCGAGCACCGCAGTGACTGAATTTCAACTCGTTGCCAGGCTTAAATGAGTCGAAATTCTGTAGTGACGTCACTGCCGAATGCATTCGGCCACTAGGAGGGCAACCCCTAGTGGCCAAATTTAAAAGTGATTTTACACTGGTTTAAAATCACTTTTTTTAATGAAAGTATATTAGAGAAATCTTGTAGTACTTAAGTACTACAACATATCAATTTTTTTATTTCATGACAGTGCCCATTTAAGGCCAAAATGGGCTAAGTCCTTAAGGGGTTAAAGTGGTACTTCGCTGGAATTTTTTTTTTTTTTTTTTTTATGAACTGGTGCCAGAAAATAAAATAAAAAACTAAATAAAAAAGTTTGCCAGTGGAGTACCCCTTTAAGGCCAAAATGGACTGTGTAAACTAGACCGGAAAGCAGAAAAGTACTATGAGCACTATGACATCATGTCACAAGAAGTTCCCCAGCACCAACACTACAATCAAGCAAATCCCCAATGATCTTATGATGCAAGAGACAAAATAAGAAACCAGAGGAACACATTGTGTTTAATATTGCTGTTGCTCTGCCACTAAATATTAGAGGTTGTTCTGAGGTTCTCAGCCTACAGTTACCTCAGATACGATCATGTTTTATACTTAAGCCTATGTTCACACAATTATGCCAACATCTGACAAAAGATTCTGTCACAGCTTAACAAAAACAGTACACTCAGTAGGATATATACCTTTACATTAGAAGGTCATTCATACAGTGACCAATTATACGGACTACTGATTAGGGATCGACCGATATTGATTTTTTAGAGCCGATACAGATACCGATAACCTGTGAACTTTCAGGCTGATAGCTTATACCGATCTTCTGTGCATTTTAATCCCACCCCACCCCCCCCACCCCCAAATATCCTTGGTAAAATGAGGGTGCCACTGACAGTGACGTCGTGTTGAGGACATCAGCGCACAGCAACAGCGCAGGATGCAGCAGGAGCCAGAAGTAGTGTGGACCCCGTGAACAGGTAATTATAAAACCGGGGATGGGGGAGGCAATAAGGCAGCGGCGGTCTCTGGCAGCGGCGGTGGTTGGACTCAGGACAGGCAAGGGGAGAGAAGTGGGTGGCGATGGCGGTCTCTGGCAGCAGCGGTGGTTGGACTCAGGACAGCCAGGGGGAGAGAAGCAGGTGGTGGTCTCTGGCCCCACAAAAGCCGCTGCAGTTCATTGATTTAAAGCGCCCGCATTATCATCAAGGCAATTGCCGATAACTTAGAAAATCATGAATATCGGCCAAACCGATAATCGGTCGATCCCTACTACTCATTATATGCAACAGTCATCTGCTTGACAAATATGATATGCCAGACTTCAATTGTGGATTGTCAGGTAATTTACACATGGTCCTAGTCACTCAAAAGTTTAGTGAAAGAAGTCAACCAAAAAACATATGGCACTAGTCTCCAACCTTTGGAACGCCAGCTTTTGCAAAACTGCAACTCCCTATATGCAGTTAGGACACATTGGGTGCTGAAATATACACAACAACTGGAGAGTCACAGTTTGGAGACCACTGCCATATACACTGTCATTTTGGAACTAAGGCATTTTAAAGCAATAAGGTCATTTGAAAAAAAAAAAAAAAAAAAAAAAAAAAAAAAAAACACTTTTGACATGTTCAGACATATCAAAAGTTTAGATCACACAGGGTCTCAGTCCTGAGACCTTCTGGATTCATCATTAATAGTCAGTGGAAGCTCACTTCACATCCTGGCCGACTGGCCCATCCAATTGTTTCACTAATGCTGTGAGAGAGTTGGATTTGATTGACAGCTGGGGAGTAAAGCTGTGAACTTCATCTTGCAGTGGGTCTCAGGACTGAGACCCAATGCAAACTAAACTTTTGACATGTCTGGATGACATGTCAAATGTTTTAACAAATGACTAATGTTTTAATGACCAATGACAGTAAAGCTTTGAAAGTGGATTTTTGTACATACACAGCATGTTTTATTCTTCCCCAGTAATGTATGATCACAGTGGTATTAGGAGGTGTATTGACCACAGTCAGACTTCTGAACACAGGGAACGGAATCCAGGAATCCAATAAGGGAAAGGAGCAACGAGATGGAATTCACAGGATTTACTAGATTTCAGATCAGATTGCAAACTATGGGCAAGGAATATTCTAACGTTAATAAATAAGAAAATTGCCTCATTATTAAAAATCTGTTTAACAGACACCTCTAAGCTGTCATAAGGGACCTGTGTAGGCGTTTGATGCACATAAAAGACACTCCGAAGTCTTTAACGTGGACCTGTAATTGAGCATTAAAAAAGGTGTTACCAGTGTGTAACACACACATGATGGATGTCAGACTGCAGAAGGATGTAATATACATATATTGTATGTAGGAATCACCTTCTTTTACAATGCTAGGTGGGCATGCAGAATTCAATGAGTATAACAACCCTTGCAGCCAAGGTACTCAGGATGCATGTTCACAGACTGATTTCTCACACATTCTACAAGCTCTATGGGGGAAATAATCATTGGTTATACAATTTTTCAATCATTGGTTTTACAATGCACTTCAACTCATTCAGGAAAACAACTTGAACATAGTGTGGTAGGCTAGCTTTTTGTGTTGCAACTGTACACAAGCCCGGGCCTGGCTTAGTTATTTTATTTTTTTTGGGGGGGTGTAAAAAAATAAAAAGTTGAACATTTTTGCGCTAAATGTTAGAAAATAGTATACTAAAGTGAAATTTCAAGAAATGTGTGCCTGCAAAAATTTAACAAATGCCCTGCAACCATTAATAAAAATGGGGCATGTACATATTAGCACCACATTAAAAATAAAAAATAAATAAAAGTGGACAAAAATCATTCACCTGAATTCCCACCTATAGATCTATGCATCCAGCCAGCAAGGCTGGATTTGTCACCTCATACCTCACCTTCATTGTGTTTCCAGGAACTATGCCCAACACCAACTTTTTCCACTGTTTATTTGCACTCCTAAGGTTAAGTTTAGAGATGAGCGAACTTACAGTAAATTCGATTCGTCAAGAACTTCTCGGCTCGGCAGTTGATGACTTTTCCTGCATAAATTAGTTCAGCTTTCAGGTGCTCCCGTGGGCTGGAACTGGTGGATACAGTACTAGGAGCCTATTTCCTAGGACTGTATCCACCTTTTCCAGCCCACCGGAGCACCTGAAAGCTGAACTCATTTATGCAGGAAAAGTCATCAACTGCCGAGCCGAGAAGTTCGTGACTAATCGAATTTACTGTAAGTTCGCTCCTCTCTAGTTAAGTTTCCACTTGTTTTTTTTTTCTGGCAGTTTTTGGCTTAAAAACTGCAGTGGCAGTATTCCAAAGTCAGAAGTGGATCCATAAGGGAGGAGAAGTGTAAGTCTGTCCTTTATAGGTCCTATTCCTTTTGAATACACTTCTGGCTTTGGCTCAAAAACTGCAGTGGCAGATAT
Source organism: Hyla sarda (assembly GCF_029499605.1). Classification (NCBI taxonomy): domain Eukaryota; kingdom Metazoa; phylum Chordata; class Amphibia; order Anura; family Hylidae; genus Hyla; species Hyla sarda. The sequence continues at coordinate 155,839,609 of NC_079194.1, read as the reverse complement.
CCAAAAACTGCCAGAAAAATAACCAAGTGGAAACTTAGGCTAACATATCTCCTGCGGCCTCTGACTGCCAAGAAACTGAATTTCCAGTAGTTTTCTGTGTAATCTGCTTAGACACACTGACCATTACTTTATTAACAGATTTGATCCGGATCTCTCACATACCACCTTACAATCTGTGCTGTTTCTCAAGACTTCAGTACCTTGGTCATCTCCACAAGAGATTTAGGCCGAAAACATTTATTCTGGCCATAGCTCTGCCTTACCATTAACAACAAGCAGAAGACCAGCGTAAAAAAGTGATAATGAATCCCATTGACTAAATAGGTCAATAAGATTTTCCTATTTTTATTATGCAGCAGAGTACACTATCCTGCCTGCAAAATAAATAAATCAAAAGGAAATGTGGTGCCAGTGTGAATATAGCCTATCTTTAGTATTTCATTTCTACATGAGTCTAAGGCCGCATTCACATCACGACCGGGGATATGGCAGACCCCCCCCCCCCCCCCCCCCCCCGCTCCTGCTGGACCTCATTCACTTCAATGAACCGGATGGAGTCAGCTAGTGACTATAGTGTGCTCATTTTTTGTGATGATCAGTTTTTGTTCCCGGACTTAAAACCGGGGTCTTCTGTGCATGGATGTGGAATTCCTATCACCCATTGCCCGGGACATGCAGTTTCGGGCGCCGGGCAGGTGAATTTTTCCGGCCCTTAGCCCGGACCTGACAAGCGCTGCGGCGCTCTGCAGTCTGTATGGAGCGGGCTCCCGACTCGTGCCCGCTCCATACTCCAAACTTGCGTCCTCCGAAGCAGAGCAGGGGGAGATGAGAAGCTGTCTCTCCCCTGCTGCCTTCTTAGACGTGCGAGGGGGAGATGAGGCGGCATGGCGTCTTGCTCCCCCTCCATGCAGACCTGCGTCCTCTGCCTTCGCTCCCCCCCCCCCCCAGCTCTCGCTTCGGAGAGCTGAGGGGGAGGAGCAGTCGCAAGTCTGCACGGGGCGCAAGTTTCACACCGCCGCTAATAACTAGCATGCAGCGCTCAGAGGGGTGTATGGAGCGGGCTTCGGACTCCTGCCGGCTCCATACTCTGCAGCCCCCGGATGTTCTTAGTAGCCGGGAGCCACCGCTAGTAGCCAGCATTCGGCGATCACCGCTGTCAAAGCTGACAGCGGCATCTAAAGGGACATGTGAATGCTCCCTGGTAGGCTAGTGGGGTGGATCGCCCCCCCCGCAGCGCGATTGTGAGCGGACGATCCACTATGGAGGTAGTCGCAGGACTTACCTCTGCTCCCCGCTGTCCCGTGGCTCTGTCATTGATAGAGCCTGGCTGGACCAGGCTCTATCAATGGATCACAGATCAATTGAGTTCAATAGAACTCTATTCATCTGTATGGGGAATCTAATGATTCCTCCTAGAGATGAGCGAACTTACAGTAAATTAGATTCGTAACGAACTTCTCGGCTCGGCGGTTGCTGACTTTTCCTGCATAAATTAGTTCAGCTTTCCGGTGCTCCGGTGGGCTGGAAAAGGTGGATACAGTCCTAGGAAAGAGCGTCCTAGGACTGTATCCACCTTTTCCAGCCCACGGGAGCACCTGAAAGCTGAACTAATTTATGCAGGAAAAGTCATCAACTGCCGAGCCGAGAAGTTCGTGACGAATAGAATTTACTGTAAGTTCGCTCATCTCTAATTCCTCCTATAAGTCTACCGTATATCCCGGCGTATAAGACGACTTTTTAAACCCGAATTTTCTTCTGAAAAATCGGGGGTCGTCTTATACGCCGGGTATAGGGGTCCGGCATAGGAATGCTTATGATTATCGTGCCGGCTCCTGTGTGCGGCTGCAGGCGGGGGCCGGCCAGAGCATGTACAAACTAGTAACTGTATACTTAAAAACCAGGGTGCCTCCAGCTGTTGTGAAATTACAACTCCCAGCATGCCCGGACCGGCAAAGGCTGTCCGGGCATGCTGGTAGTTGTAGTTTCACACAGGAGCCGGCACGATAATCATAAGCATTCCTATGCCGGACATCCCTGTGTCCCGAAAAATCTTTTCGGGACATAAGTATGTCCGCAGGCCATTTACCATTCCCCGCCCGCCGCACGTCCTCCTCCGGTCTTTCTGCGCTTCTCCACCTCTCTATGGTTGTACGCACGTGACGTCAGTGACGTCCCGTGCGTATAACTATAGAGGCGCAGGAGGACCGGAGGAGGACGAGCGCGGCCGGGGCCTGGTGAGTGACCGGCGGCGCGTCATCTACAGTGTTCCGATCACCGCTCCTCCGGTCCCGGGACTGCTGCTATGGTCCATAGGCCATAGCAGTAGATTGTGACCCCGGGCCGGAGAAGCGCTGACCGGAACACTGCGGGGGGCAGTACACAGACATACAGCCTCCAGCCATATACTCTATATGGCTGGAAGTTGTATGTCTGTGGGCGGAGCTGCCTACTATTGTGGGTGGGGGGGGGGGGGGGGAGCTGCCTACTATTGTGGGGGGGGGGGAGCTGCCTACTATTGTGGGGGGGGGAGCTGCCTACTATTGTGGGGGGGGGGGGAGCTGCCTACTATTGTGGGGGGGGGGGAGCTGCCTACTATTGTGGGGGGGGGGGAGCTGCCTACCATTGTGGGGGGGGGGAGCTGCCTACCATTGTGGGGGGGGGAGCTGCCTACCATTGTGGGGGGGGGGAGCTGCCTACTATTGTGGGGGGGGGGGGGGGGGGAGCTGCCTACCTAATGTGGGGGGGGGGAGCTGCCTACCTAATGTGGGGGGGGGAGCTGCCTACCTAATGTGGGGGAACTATAAGGTACTGTACATAGCGGTAGGAGGGGTAGTCTTATACGGCAAGTATATCCCAAACTCTATATTTTAACTGTAAAAGTTGGGGGGTCGTCTTATACACCGGCATATACGGTAATAAAAAAATAAGAATAAAAGTTTTAATAAAAGTTTACAAAAAACACATTAACCCTTCCATGTTAAAAGTTCAACTCACCCCCTTTTCCTATATAAAAACATGCAAACATAATAAAAAATAAACTTATTTGTTATCGCTTCGTGCGTAATTGTATGACCTATTAAAATATACCATTATGTATCCCGTACGGTAAATGTAAAAAAAAATACCAAACCACAAAATCGCAATTTTTATAATATCCCAGAAAAAAATAAAGTTAAAGTGATTAAAAAGTCAGATCAATACCAAAATGGTAGCAATACAAAAAACAGATTATGGCGCAAAAAATGAGCCCACATACAGCCTGGTATGCGGGGGAAAAAATAAAGCTACAGGGTCAAAAAATGGCAATTAAAAAAAAATTCATTAAAATTTGTAAAACATGACGTAAACTATACAAATCTGGTATTGCTGTAATCAGGCGACCTAAAGTATCAAAATAATATGTTATAACCACAAGGTAAATGGCGTAGAAGAGAAAACCACCAAGTCTTCAAAATTAACTTTTACTATTTCAATTTTACCACCTATTTTTTGGTTCAGAGAATATGTTATTGAAAAATTAAAAAGGTATATATGGCTATTATAGGGCGAGGAGGAAAAAATGAGCGCGTAAAAGCAAAAATTGGCCCAGACAAGTGGATCGTCATGAGGGACAAGTAGATTTTGCTCCATTTTAGTCCCGTGGACAAGTAGTTTTTTATAAAATTTCCACACCCCTGCTGAGGCAACTGCAACAAAAACGTATACCAATGAGCTTACTGGAGTCAATAGCTGACTACATCTGGCTCATTGAAATTAATGGGGTGCAGTACGGGTCCAGTGGGTTTTCAACTTATCTGCATTACCAAATCGTGATGTGAATTTCAGTCTATACAGGTTATACTAAAAAGGTGTACACTGTCGCAGGCTGTACTGGAATCAGTTCCCCATACAGTTTGACCACCACTGTATGACTGTACTCTCTGGAATATGTAGCATTAACACTGCTTTGTGAGCTTCAGACACCTTTTTTTGTTTTATTCCAAGCTTTTCAGTCATACAGAAGCATTTGTTCCTCAATAAATATACAGCCACATTCTCAAAACGGTCTGTGTCATTCATCAAAGAAAAAAAAAAGAAAAAAAAAGTATTAGCAGCAGAGAAGTAAGAAATTGGACACGGCTTAGTATTACCACAGCCATTCAGCAAGTCATGCAAGGCGAACACATGAACAGCCAGGCATGAAGACATTAAGACCAGGCCCAGTCCTCGCCTGCAGAGGTTATACCCAGAAGCCGCATGCTTGGAACAATAGATATGTCACCCAAGACCTCCGCCCCCACAAGACCCCTGCAAGAAAAATAGCTGGGCCTCACCATGTTGGCACTTCTAGTTTTCTCAAGACTGCAAAAACAACCACTACAAGAAAAATAAAAAATAAAATACACCACCACAAAGTCCAAGAGCAGATTACAGGGGATTAGCAACCGGCCCACTATCACATACAATAACATCCGGCCCGTCCAAAAAGAAAAAAAGCTCAAATCAGGCTTCTCACCGACTATGCAAAATGTCTGGATTTGTACCATTACTGCCAGCAGATAAATACATTTATGCAAATCCACATTATCTATGCAAATCAGAAATAATCATGGCCTAAGACAGTTCAACCATTACGGTGATCATATAGCTTCCATAACACTATACAGATATAACGTTTATCCCCTCAATGTACAGTGAGGACATACAGAATGCAGACAAAACAAAATACAATATGGAAGAAGTCATCCCAAATACACTGTGTGTGTAACTATATATATTTACACACGTATGTGCATACGCATATACATACATATGTGCATATACTAGGGATCGACCGATTATGGGTTTGGCCGATGTAATCGGCCGATTTTCACCATTTTGGACGTTATCGGAATCGGCAATTACCTTGCCGATAATGCCCTGTCCCCCCCGGCCAGAGACCACCGCCGCCGCCCCATTGCCTCCCCCTTGCCCGGTTTTATGATTACCTGTTCCCAGGGTCCGCGGTACTTCTGGCTGCTGCGGTGTACTGCGCTATTGCTGTGCGCAGCGCAATGACAAGTGACGTCCTCAACGCGACGTCACCGTCAGTGCGCACAGCGACAGCTCAGGACGCCGCCCGAGCCAGAAGTAGCGCGGACCCTGGGAACAGGTAATTATAAAACCGGGGATGGGGGAGACAATGGGGCAGCAGCGGTGGTTGGACTCAGGACCGGCAGGGGGACAGAAGCGGGTGGCGGCAGTCCCTGGCCAGGGGATTGGGGGGGGTTGTTCTCAAGAGGACCCCAGGACAGGCAGGGGGAGAGAAGCGGGTGGCGACAGAGGTCTCTGGCCCCGCAAAAGTCGCTGCAGTTGATTTAAAGCACCCGCTTTAAATCATTGATCTGCAGAGGCTTCTGCAGGGCCGGGGGGGAAATAGCCGATAACTTATACCGGAATATCGGTATAAGTTATCAGCCTGAAAGTTCACAGATTAATTGGTATGGGCCCTTAAAAAAAATAAAAATCAATATCGGTCGATCCCTAGCATATACATACATATCACACACATATAGTCCTCTATGTACAATGTGCAGTAAAGATGCCCCCCAGAAAATGTACTAAGGAACCAATGTCTGTCCCCCTTCCTCTTGTAAGGGGTCTCAAAGACTGGGTTGGTTCACCTACTCCTACTGTGACCACCATAGTACATTAGCAGTCTGAATGCCTGTCCGACCTATTAGCAATGCATTGCCCAATGGTATCACATAAAACTACTGTATATTAGTAAACAGACACAAAATAATAAACCCACTGAGCTAAACACATGAGACAAAGCCGGTAGGATCATGTGTCTTCATAACATTCAGAGCAGGAAATATCACTACAGGCAATGACCCCAAACACCGTCCATTTATTCTAATAGTATTCATGATTTTTATCAATGGATATTATCAGTTACTTGTTATTACTCATCACTATGGTAACACTCAAACACAAATTGAAAAAAACAAAAAGTCTTGTGTCAGGGAACAAAAACCATACAGCAAACAATGGCTGCAAACCAAAAGGGAAGCATCAGGTAAACAATACAGAGGGAGGTGAAGGATTCACCACAGGCAGCCATCAGCGGCTACAGGCCGGGGACAAGGGATTACAGGCAGGGAAGGTGGGATGGACTGGGGCGGATTAGGCCGCGGCCTCGCCACAAACAATAACTCGTAGATAGACAATGCGGCTGACGGTATACCGGGAATGGGGGAGGGGAGAGAAACCAGGGGGAGGGGTGACCAGAAAGGAAAGGAGGGGGGTGCTCTGTTACCACAGCAAGAGATGTCCGTCGTGTACACACAATCTACAAAGTCTTAAAACGGCGACCGTACTCACCTCTGCTCTGCCCCAGCCGTGATGGTGTGAGGTGAACACCCGGTCTCTCCTCCTCCTCCCCCGGTACTGCCTCTACGTAAAGCAGCCGTTACCGTGCCCAGAGCGCGCCTCCGCCCTCAGAGAAAGACACTGCGGAGGGGAGCCGGCGCGTTCACGGCGGCTACGTCACTGCTGTCACTCACCGGGGGCGCGCACGTAAGCCGCTTATACAGGCTGCGTGTAGATCTGCCGCTTGCTCCGCCCATTCCATGTGGACACGCCCACCAAGCGATGTTTCTCTGGACGTGCTGCTTTTCCCGCTGTTTTTGCCAGGGTAGTTACCTGACCATTGAGCCATCCTTGTGAGGGTGCATGCACACCACGTTTTTGCTATACAGTCCCCATATACGGTTTCAAGTTAAAAAGCGTATGGAACTGTATATAAAACTGAATGCATTGACTTAACATTGTAAACTGTATGTCAAACACATCATCCGGTTTAGGCTGGGTCCACACTACGTTTTGTCCCATACGTAGGGTTGCCACCTTTCCCTCAGAAAAATACCGGTCATGGGTGTGGCTATGTGGGGGTGGAGCTACAAAACGGGAGGGGCCAGATTGCACAGGGGCTGAGGGATCAGGGGTTTAAGAAATGGCATGGGGGATGGGAGGGGGGTTTAAGAAATGGCATAGGGGATTGGAGGGATACAATATATATGCGGGGGGAATTTTCCTATATCGCACAAAAAAAATTACATTTAGAGAATACCTACCAAAACCCTATTTATGCCAGCGGCGGCGGTAGTGGTGGTGCGCGACAGCAACGCTGGCTCTCTCTGATGACGAGTGACGTCCCGCTGCGCAACGTCAGATAAACAGGCTAATCAGACAGTATCACACATGACAGATTTAGATGCACAGGCTCAGCAGACAGTATCCCACATAACAGGATTAGATACACAGGCTCAGCAGACAGTATCACACATGACAGATTTAGATGCACAGGCTCAGCAGATAGTATCCCACATGACAGATTTGGATATACAGGCTCAGCTCACAGTATCACACAAGACAGAATTAGATACACAGGCTCAGCAGACAGTATCGCACATGACAGGATTAGATACAGAGCGCAGCAGATAGTTTCACACATTAAAACATTAAATCAGTGTTTCCCAACCAGGGTGCATCCAGCTATTGCAAAACTACAACTCCCAGCATGCCCGGACAGCCAAAGGCTGTCTGGGCATGCTGGGAGTAATAGTTTTGCAACAGCTGGAGGCACCCTGGTTGGGAAACACTGCATTAAATACACAATTTTGCAGAGAGGTCTCACCAGTCTCTTGTCTTCACTTTCTCCTTTCCCCGGGCGGCTCCAGGTTAAGAAATGTCCGGGGTGGAGGAGGAATGGGGTGGGCAATTATTTATCCCATGGGGCCACATGAGAAACTAAAAATATTGTGGAGGGCCGGGTAGTTTTTCCCCAGATTAGGCAGCATAGTTGTCCCCCAGATTAGGAGCATAGTTGTCCCCCAGATTAGGCAGCATAGTTGTCCCCCAGATTAGGAGCATAGTTGTCCCCCAGATTAGGAGCATAGTTGTCCCCCAGATTAGGAGCATAGTTGTCCCCCAGATTAGGAGCATAGTTGTCCCCCAGATTAGGAGCATAGTTGTACCCCAGTTGTCCCCCAGATTAGGAGCATAGTTGTACCCCAGTTTTCCCCCAGATTAGGAGCATAGTTGTACCCCAGTTGTCCCCCAGATTAGGAGCATAGTTGTCCCCCAGTTGTCCCCCAGATTAGGCAGCATAGTTGTCCCCCAGATTAGGAGCATAGTTGTCCCCCAGATTAGGCAGCATAATTGTCCCCCAGATTAGGCAGCATAGTTGTCCCCCAAATTAGGCAGCATAGTTGTCCCCCAGATTAGGCAGCATAGTTGTCCCCCAGATTAGGCAGCATAGTTGTCCCCCAGATTAGTTAGTTTACCCCCCCCCCCCTACACACACACATATATACACAGACACATAGAGACACAGACACATGTATACAGACACATGTATACAGACACATATATACACACAGACACATATATACACACAGACACATATATACACACACACATATATACACACACATATATACACACACACATATATACACACACACATATATACACAGACACATATATACACAGACACATATATACACACACACATATATACACAGACACTCACCCGCCCTGCGCTGCAGATGGAGACAGAATACACGGCCTCTCCCCTCCCTGCTCTGCCTATGGAGGGTTGTAAGACTGCACGGGGCAGAGAGAAGGCGGGGGAGGGGGAGACAGGAGACAGGAGGTGCACGCCCCCTCCCCAGGACTGTACAATCTCTTCCTGTCATCGCACGGAGCTCTCCCTGTCACAGGCTGCTGGTGTCAGACCTGGGCATTGTACGGCCGGACATGAAAGAAATGCTGTTCTGGGGATGCTGCTCCGTCCGCCCCTGTCAGTGAATGAAAAATACCGGCCATTGCATGGCCGGTATTTTTCATCCAAACTTACCGGCACAGCCCGGAATGTAGATGAAAATACCGGCTGTGCCGGTAAAATACCGGCAGGGTGGCAACCCTACCCATACGGGAGCGCATACGGCAGGAGGGAGCTAAAACCTCGCGCTCCCGTATGTGACCGTATGCGCTCCCGTATGTCATTCACTTCAATGAGCCGACCGGAGTGAAACGTTCGGTCCGGTCGGCTCATTTTTGCGCCGTATGCGCTTTTACAACCGGACCTAAAACCGTGGTCAACCACGGTTTTAGGTCCGGTTGTAAAAGCGCATACGGCGCAAAAATGAGCCGACCGGACCGAACGTTTCACTCCGGTCGGCTCATTGAAGTGAATGACATACGGGAGCGCATACGGTCACATACGGGAGCGCGAGGTTTTAGCTCCCTCCTGCCGTATGCGCTCCCGTATGGGACAAAACGTAGTGTGGACCCAGCCTTAGTCCGTTTTGCGTCATAAGGTTTTGTCCGTTTTTTTTACCCGTACCCAAAACCATATTCTACAACAATTTTGTGAGCCAAAATTGGGAAAGTAAAACGTCATGCATCTTTTTGGTAAAAATTACACCTTATGTTTATTCTGTAGGTCCATATGAGTAAAATGATACCCTATTTATATAGGTTTGATTTTGTCTTCTAAAAAATATCATAACTACATATTAATTGTCATCTTCTGACCCATATAACTTTTCTTTTTCTGCACAAGGAGATGTATGAGGGTTTATTTTTTGCGCCATGATCTGAAGTTTTTATCTGTACCATTTTTGTTTTGATCGGACTTTTTGATCGCTTTTTATTTTTTTTTTATGGTATAAAAAGTTACCAAAAATACGCTATTTTGGGCTTTGGAATTTTTTTGCGCATACACCATTAGCAATATATTTTTATAGTTTGGATATGTGCGCACGCTGCAATACCACAAATGTTTATATATTTTTTTTATTCACAGTTTTATTTTTTAAATGGGAAAAGGGGCGGGTGACTTTTATTTATTTTTATATATTTTTTGCAATGTTATAGCTCCCATATTGGCGCGCTTGACTGCTCCTGGTTGGATCTCAGGCATGGAGCAGTCATTCGGCGATCGGACGCTGAGAAGGCAGGTAAGGGACCCTCCTTGTGCGTTTTAGCTGATCGGGACACCCATAGCAAACCTCTCCTGCTCTGGACAGTTCCTGACACTGACAGAGGTGTAAGCAGAGAGCGCTGTGGTCAGACAGAAAAGAACTATACAACTTCCTCTGTGACATACAGCAGCTGATAAGCACTAGAAGGATTAAGATTTTTTAAATAGAAGTAATTTACAAATCTGTTTAACTGTCTGACACCAGTTGATTAGAAAAAATAGAGAAAGGGTGGGCAGGCACTATTGTTGTACCTGTGTCAAACAAAATATATACTTTTACCCCTTAAGGACCAAGGGCGTTCAGGTACGCCCAGACGTCCTGGTACTTAAGGACCCAGGGCGTACCTGTAATCGCCAGGCAGGGACCGGACCAGGATGCCTGCTGAAAGGCACCCCATGCAAACTCCTGGGGGGGGTCCAGATCGGAGATTTGTGGTGATTCCTTGTCAATCGGGTGATAAAAAAAAGGGTCAAATGCCACCTCACAATTGTCCTGATTCGTCAGCCGTTACCAGCCAACGAATCAGGACTCTTGCTGTGGGGGTGTCCCTAATGGCACCTGGGAGTATGTAGCCTGGAGTGGGGGCCCCTGATCCCCGGCATTGGCGGCAGGATCGGGCCCCCGGAGTGGAGACAGCAGCGGCAAGCAGGAGGTAAGGCTGGCCCCCTGCTGTTGCTTAGCAACAACTCCCAGCATGCACAAAAGGGCATGCTGGGAGTTGTTGTTATGCAACAGCAGAAGGATCTACTACAACTCCCAGCATGCCCTTTGGTAGTTTGTGCATGCTGGGGGTTGTAGTTATGCAACAGCTGGAGGCGCATTCTTTCTATAAAAAAGTGTGCCTCCAGCAATTGCATAACTACAACCCCAAGCATGCACAAACTACCAAAGGACATGCTGGGAGTTGCAGTAGTGTGCCTCCAGCTGTTGCATAACTACAAGTCCCAGCATGCTCTTCGGCTGTAAGTACATGCTGGAGGTTGTAGTTTTGCAACAGCTGGAGGCAGACTGGTTGCAAAACACTGAGTTAAGTAACAAACTCTGGCCCTGATTTACTAAGAGTGGAGTGTTTATTCTGGAGTGATTTCAATATCACTAGTCTTGTTTTTCAGGCTTATTTACTATTCTGTCGCACATGTCGGTTATTTTTCTGTCGCACGTTTTTTTGTGTCGCAGTAGTCAAACTCCGAGCTAAAGAAATTAGTTGTGTGAGTCAAAATGGTTTAGACTTGTTTGTTTAAAAATGTTTGCATGAATCAAAAGTATTTATGTGTTATAATTTTTCAAACATTACAACAATTATCCTTGTTTATCAGCTTGGGTGTTAAATTGATTTAAACCTAATATTGCAAATGTGTTAAAAAGAAAAAAATATATATAAACATTAAAGGAGTACTCCAGCGCTTGGACATCTTATCCCCTATCCAAAGGATAGGGGATAAGATGCCTGATCGCGGGGGTCCCGCCACTGGGGACCCCTGTGATCTTGCACCCCGTTTAAAATCAGTCCCCGGAGCGTTTTCGCTCCGGGTCTGATTACTGTTGTTCACGGGGCCAGAGCGTTGTGACGTCAAGGCTCCGCCCAGTGTGACGTCACGCTCCGCCCCCATCAATGCAAGCCTATGGGAGGGGGTGTAACATCACAACGCTCCGGCCCCGTGATCGACAGTAATCAGACCAGGAGCGAACACGCTCCGGGGACTGATTTAAAACGGGGTGCGGCGTGCAAGATCACGGGGGTCCCCAGCGGTGGGACCCCTGCGATCAGGCATCTTATCCCCTATCCTTTGGATAGGGGATAAGATGTCTAAGCGCCGGAGTACCCCTTTAACTATTACAAAAGCATTCAATATTTTATTCATAAAAGTGTTGAACTGTACAAAATGTTTTCAGGTTATAAAACAAGTTACTTTCACACAAAACACGATGGAAAACAGTCCCTTGTAAGAAATCACTCCATTTTTGGAATTTCACTCGGCCTCTTGGCTGCCGGTTATTGTGTGAGGAAAATTCACGCTTTTTCTCGAGTGATTTTGAAAGTACTCGCCCATTTTTGCATAAAACATGCCCCTTTTGAGAGTGGAAAAAAAACACTCCGAGTGTTTTCTAAAGTGTCGGTTGTGTGACTAAAATTTGGTCGCATAAATAGTCGCACAGACGTTGCGACTAAAATTTAGGCGCAATAACCGAGAAAAAGAGTTGGTTGGACTTTAGTAAATGAGGGCCTCTGTGTTTTGCAACCAGTGTGCCTTCAGCTGTTCCATAACTACAACCCCCAGCATGCACGGACAGCCAAAGCGCATGCTGAGAATTGTAGTTTTATCAACAGCTGGAGATTTGCAGGGTACATTCACACGTGCGGTGGTTTACAGTGAGTTTCTCACTACAAGCTTGAGATGCCGCAAATTTTCCGCTGAAGCTCAAACTCACAGCGGGAAACTTGCTCTAAACTCTGCCCATGTGAATGTTCCCTGAAAAACACTACACTACACCTACACAAAATAAAAAGTAAAACACTACATTTACACATACCCCTACACAGTTACAACCCCCCCAATAAAAATGAAAAATGTCTGGTACGGCACTGTTTCTTAAAGGGAGCCTCCAGCTGTTGCAGAACAACAATTCCCAGTATTGCCGGACAGCCATTGACTGGGAGTTTTGCAACAGCTGGAGGCACCCTGTTTGGGATACACTGCCGGAGGGTAATTTTGGAATCGGAGGCAAGTGTGATTCTTGCATCCGGGTCCGTCCCTATGCAAATCCCTGATTTAGGCCTCAAATGCCTCTAACTTTGGAGCTCTGTCGTATTTCAAGGCAATAGTTTAGGGTCACATATGGGGTATTTCCGTACTTGGGAGAAATTGCCTAACACATTTTTTTTTTTTTCTCCTTTCACTCCTTATGAAAAGGTAAAGTTGGGGTCTACCCCAGCATGTTATTGTAAAAATTTTTATTTTTTACACCAACATGCTGTTGTTGCCCCATACTTTTCATTTTCACAAGAGGTAAAAGGAAAAAAAGATCCCCAAAATTTGTAACACAATTTCCCCTGAGTACGGAAATACCCCAAATGTGGACGTAGAATGCTCTGCAGCACAACAAGGCTCAGGAGTGAGCGCACCATGTACATTTGAGACGATTTGCACAGGGGTGGCTGAGCGTTACAGCGTTTTTAACATAAACGCAAAAAAAAAAAAAAAAAATCACCAACATGTGACCCGATTTTGGAAACTACCCCCCATACGAAACATAGCAAAGGGCATAGTGAGTATTAACACCCCACAGGTGTTTGAAGAATTTTCGTTAAAGTTGGACATGAAAATGAAAATTTTTTATTTTATCGCTAAAATGCTGGTGTTATCCCAAATTTTTTATTTTCACAAGAGGTAATAGGAAAAAAGCCCCATAAAATTTGTAAACCCATTTCTTCTGAGTATATAAATACCCCATATGTGGATGTAAAGTGCTCTGCAGGCGCACTACAACACTTAGAAGTGAAAGAGCGCCACTGGGCTTTTGAAGAGAGAATGCGTCTAGAATTGAAGGCCATGTGCGTTTACAAAGCCCCCATAGTGCCAGAACAGTGGACCCCTCCCACATGTGACCCCATTTTGGAAACTACACCCCTCACGTAATGTAATAAGGGGTGCAGTGAGCATTTACACCCCACAGGTGTCTGACAGATTTTTTGAACAGTGGTCCATGAAAATAAAATATGCAATTTTTCATTTGCACAGCCTACTGTTCCAAAGATCTGTCAAACGCCAGTGGGGTGTAAATGCTCACTGCAACCCTTATTACATTCCGTGAGGGGTGTAGCTTCTGAAATAGGGTCACATGTGGGGAACCATGGGGGCTTTGTAAACGCACATGGCCCCCGACCTCCATTCTAAACAAATTCTCTTCTTCTCTCTTTAGAGCATTGTAGTTCGCCCGCAGAGCACTTTACATCCACATATTGGGGGGCACTTTTGGGAAGCATTTCTCCTATTACCTCTTGTAAAAATGGTACATTTGGGGGGGAAACAGCATTTTAGTGAAAAAATTATAATTTCATTTACACATCCGACTTTACCAAAAAGTCCTCAAACACTTGTGGGGTGTTAAGGCTCACTGTGCCATGAGGGGTGTAGTTTCCAAAATTGTTTGCCATGTGGGTTTTTATTTGCTGTTATGACACCATAGGGGCTTCCTAAATGAGACATGCCCCCCAAAAACCATTTCAGCTAAATTCACTCTCCAAAATCCCATTGTTGCTCCTTCCCTTCTGAGCCCTCTAGTGCACCCGCAGAGCATTTTACATTCACATATTAGGTATTTCCTTACTTGAGAGATATTGGGTTACACATTTTGGGGGGCTTTTTCTACTTTTACGCCTTGTAAAAATTCAAAAACTGGGTCTACAAGAACATGTCAGTTCAAAATGAAGATTTAGAATTTTCTCCTTCACTTTGCTGCTATTCCTGTGAAACACCTAAAGGGTTAACACACTTACTGAATATCATTTTGAATACTTTGAGGGGGTGCAGTTTTTATAATTGGGTCACTTATGGGATATTTCTAATAAGAAGGTCCTTCAAATCCACTTCAAAACTAAACTGGTCCCTGAAAAATTCTGATTTTGAAAATTTTGTGAAAAATTGGAAAATTACTGCTGAACTTTGAAGCCCTCTGATGTCTTCCAAAAGTAAAAACATGTCAACTTTATGATGCAGATATAAAGTAGACATATTGCATATGTGAATCAATATATAATTTATTTGGAATGTCTATTTTCCTTACAAGCAGAGAGCTTCAAAGTAAGAACAAATGCAAAATTTACACATTTTTCATGAAATTTGGGAATTTTTCACCAAGAAATGATTCAAGTTTTGACAAAAATTTACCACTAAGTTAAAGTATAATAAGTCATGAAAAAACATTCTCGGAATCAAATTCTAAAGTTAAAGCATCCCAGAGTTATTAATGCTTAAAGAGCAAGCGGTCACATGTACAAAAAATGCTCTGGTCCTTAACCCCTTAAGGACCAAGCACGTATGAGTACGTCCCTGCGCCCTGGGTCTTAAGGACCAGGCACGTACTTATACGTTGTTACGCCTAGCGCTCCGGGTCCCCGCTCCTCCCCGGAGCGCTCACGGCGTCTCTTTCCCTGCAGCTCCCCGGTCAGTCCCGCTGACCGGGAGCGCTGCTCTCTCATGGCCGTTGGGGATGCGATTCGCACAGCGGGACGCGCCCGCTCGCGAATCGCATCCCAGGTCACTTACCCGTTCCCGTCTCCTGCGGTCATGTGCTGGCGCGCGCGGCTCCGCTCTCTAGGGCGCGCGCGCGCCAGCTCCCTGAGACTTAAAGGGCCAGTGCACCAATGATTGGTGCCTGGCCCAATTAGCTTAATTGGTTCCCACCTGTTCCCTGCTTATATCTAGTCTCCTCCCTTGCACTCCCTTGCCGGATCTTGTTGCCTTGAGCCTAGTGAAAGCGTTTTTGTGTGTTTATACCCTGTGTACCAGACCTTCTGTTATCTCCCCTGACTACGAACCTTGCCGCCTGCCCCCGACCTTCTGCTACGTCCGACTTTGCTTCTGCCTACTCCCTTGTACCTCGCCTATCTTCAGCAGCCAGAGAGGTGAGCCGTTGCTAGTGGATACGACCTGGTCACTACCGCCGCAGCAAGACCATCCCGCTTTGCGGCGGGCTCTGGTGAAAACCTGTAGTGTCTTAGAACCGGTCCACTAGCACGGTCCTCGCTATCCCTCTCTGGCACAGAGGATCCACCTCCTGCCAGCCGGCATCGTGACAGTAGATCCGGCCATGGATCCCGCTGAAGTTCCTCTGCCAGGGGTCGCTGACCTCCCTACGCTGGTCGCCCAGCAAGCTCGTCAGATCGCCCAGCAGTCGCAACAGATAGCGCAACAAGATCACCAGCTGTCGTACTTGACTACCATGACACAGCAACTCCAGTCACAACTACAGCAAGTACAGTCGCAGCTACAGCAGCAACAATCATCTCCTCCGCCAGCTCCAGCACCCCTTCCGCGGCGAGTGGCCGCTCCTAGCCTCCGCCTGTCCTTGCCGGACAAATTTAATGGGGACTCTAAGTTTTGCCGTGGCTTTCTTTCGCAATGTTCCTTGCACTTAGAGATGATGTCGGATCAGTTTCCTACTGAAAGGTCTAAGGTGGCTTTCGTAGTCAGCCTTCTGTCTGGAAAAGCCCTCTCATGGGCCACACCGCTCTGGGACCGCGATGACCCCGTCACTGCCTCTGTACACTCCTTCTTCTCGGAAATTCGAAGTGTCTTTGAGGAACCTGCCCGAGCCTCTTCTGCTGAGACTGCCCTGCTGAACCTGGTCCAGGGTAATTCCTCTGTTGGCGAGTACGCCATACAATTCCGTACTCTTGCTTCTGAACTTTCCTGGAATAATGAGGCTCTCTGCGCGACCTTTAAAAAAGGCCTATCCAGCAACATTAAAGATGTTCTGGCCGCACGAGAGACTCCTGCTAGCCTGCATGAACTCATTCATCTAGCCACTCGCATTGACATGCGTTTTTCTGAGAGGCATCAAGAGCTCCGCCAGGAAAAAGACTTAGATCTCTGGCCACCTCTCCCACAGTCTCCACTGCAATCTGCGCCTAGGCCTCCCGCCGAGGAGGCCATGCAAGTGGATCGGTCTCGCCTGACCCTGGAAGAGAGGAATCGCCGTAAGGAAGAGAATCTTTGTTTGTACTGTGCCAGTACTGAACATTTTCTGGTGGATTGCCCAATCCGTCCTCCACGTCTGGGAAACGCACGCTCGCACTCAGCTCTCGTGGGTGTGGCGTCTCTTGATGCCAAGTCGGCTTCTCCACGTCTCACGGTACCTGTTCGGATTTCCACTTCAGCCAGCTCTCCCCTCTCAGCCGTGGCCTGCCTGGACTCTGGAGCTTCTGGGAATTTTATTCGGGACTCCTTTGTGAATAAATTCCGTATTCCGGTGACCCGTCTTGTCAAGCCACTCCACATTTCCGCGGTCAACGGAGCCAGGTTGGACTGTACCATACGTTTCCGCACGGAGCCCCTTCTTATGAGCATCGGATCTCACCACGAGAGGATTGAACTTTTGGTCCTCCCCAATTGCACCTCGGAAATTCTCCTTGGACTTCCCTGGCTTCAACTTCATTCCCCAACCCTGGATTGGTCCACTGGGGAGATCAAGAGTTGGGGGTCCTCTTGTTCCAAGAACTGTCTAAAACCGGTTCCCAGTAACCCTTGCCGTAACTCTGTGGTTCCTCCTGTATCTGGTCCCCCTAAGGTCATTAAGGACTCTGCCTGCCACAGGAAATGCCCCTCCCCCCCTCCCAGTTCCATCAGGCAAGCTTCTGTGTCCCCTCATGGCCCTCGTCCTGGTGTCACACTGCCCCGTGCCAGGTCCCGCCCTCTGCCCTCTCTCCCCATTCCTACTCCTGCGGTTCTGCCTGCCGTTGAGGAATCCCTCCATCCTTTCCCGGTGTCCTCATCCCAGGGGAGGCAGTTACCCGATAAAGAGAAGGGGAGACCTAAGGGGGGGGGTACTGTTACGCCTAGCGCTCCGGGTCCCCGCTCCTCCCCGGAGCGCTCACGGCGTCTCTTTCCCTGCAGCTCCCCGGTCAGTCCCGCTGACCGGGAGCGCTGCTCTCTCATGGCCGTTGGGGATGCGATTCGCACAGCGGGACGCGCCCGCTCGCGAATCGCATCCCAGGTCACTTACCCGTTCCCGTCTCCTGCGGTCATGTGCTGGCGCGCGCGGCTCCGCTCTCTAGGGCGCGCGCGCGCCAGCTCCCTGAGACTTAAAGGGCCAGTGCACCAATGATTGGTGCCTGGCCCAATTAGCTTAATTGGTTCCCACCTGTTCCCTGCTTATATCTAGTCTCCTCCCTTGCACTCCCTTGCCGGATCTTGTTGCCTTGAGCCTAGTGAAAGCGTTTTTGTGTGTTTATACCCTGTGTACCAGACCTTCTGTTATCTCCCCTGACTACGAACCTTGCCGCCTGCCCCCGACCTTCTGCTACGTCCGACTTTGCTTCTGCCTACTCCCTTGTACCTCGCCTATCTTCAGCAGCCAGAGAGGTGAGCCGTTGCTAGTGGATACGACCTGGTCACTACCGCCGCAGCAAGACCATCCCGCTTTGCGGCGGGCTCTGGTGAAAACCTGTAGTGTCTTAGAACCGGTCCACTAGCACGGTCCTCGCTATCCCTCTCTGGCACAGAGGATCCACCTCCTGCCAGCCGGCATCGTGACATACGTCCGTGGGAATTTCGCATCCTGCCGCGCACAGGGCAGATTGCGAAACCGGACGCCTGCTGAAATCGTTCAGCAGGCGTCCCAGGCAAACGCCGAGGGGGATCCCGGGACCCCCACATGTCGGCGGGCGATCTGCGGTGATTCCGGTCATTCAGGTCAGTGGTGACCCAAAGATCCGGAACTAGATGGTGATCGGCGATGTACGATACACCGCCAATCACCTGCCGTTGCTGGGGAGAGGTGACAATACTGTCACCTCCCCAACAACGCTGCTATTGGCTGGCGATCGTCCAGCCAATAGTAGTGCGGCAGAGGAGGGGTTAACGGTCCCTTCCCGCTGCTGCACCCGCTCTCTGTGTTCAGTCAGCGGGTGCAGAAGTGAGGAGGAGACCGTGGATCCCCCCTCGGAGCTCCGGAGCCCCCTCAGGAGCCTTAGAATAGGGACAGCGGATTGCAGGGACAGGTAGGGGTTAATAAAGTTGAAAAAGTAAAAAAAAAGTCCCCCCCCGACCCCTTAATAGGTCCCCAAGGGTCCTATTAGGGTCTGATCCCTGACCCCGGGTCCTATTAGGGGTTCAGGGAGCTGCGTGCGCCACCCCTTTTTTTTTGCCCGCAGCTTTTTTTTTTCCATTACTGTAAGTGCTCGTCATTACTGGAGCGGGGACGTCCTCTATCAGACCCCGCTTTACAGTATGGCGATGACACGGAGGCAGTTCGAGGCCATTCGGAAATGCCTGCATTATGCAGATAATGCGGCATGTCCGCCCCGAGGTGATCCCGCCCATGACCGGCTTTACAAAGTGAGGCCGGTTATCAATCACTTTGGGGCCAAATTTTTGGAGGCCTACGTACCGCTCAGGGACCTCTCGGTAGATGAGTCTCTCATCAGTTTTAAGGGGAGACTCATCTTCCGCCAGTATATTCCCTCGAAGCGGGCGCGGTATGGCGTGAAGCTCTATAAACCTTGTGAGAGTACCTCCGGGTACACTTACAAGTTTATAGTGTATGAGGGACGAGATTCCCGTATTGAACCCCCAGAATGTCCCCCCACTCTGGGTGTTAGCGGGAAACTCGTTTGGGACCTTGTGCACCCATTGCTGGATAAGGGTTTCCACGTATACGTGGATAACTTTTATACCAGCATCCCTCTGTTCAAATCCCTTTCCGCCAGATCCACGTCCGCTTGTGGGACCATGCGGAAGAACCAGAAAGGCCTCCCTCTAAATTTGGTCCAGACGCCTATCCCCCAAGGGTGAGTCCCGTGCCCTGACCCATGATAACCTGTTGTTGGTGAAGTATAAGGATAAGAGGGATGTCCTTATGCTGACCACTATTCATGGAAACGGCAGCACCCCTGTCCCTGTGCGAGGTACTGTGGGACCGGTCCTCAAGCCCGATTGTATTCTGGACTACAATCGGGGGGGGGAGTTGATCTCTCAGATCAAGTCCTTAAGCCATGTAACGCCATGCGAAAAACATGGGCATGGTACAAAAAAGTTGCGGTCTACTTGGTACAGGTTGCCATGTACAACGCTTTTGTACTATCCCAGTACTCTGGCAACACAGGGACATTCCTCCAGTACCAAGAAGAAGTCCTAAGGTTCCTGATCTTTGCTGACCGGGAAAGAGCAGGCCGGACTTCCCAAGCGTCTGGAGTTATAGACGCCAGGATCGTCCCAGGCCAACACTTTTCAGGTGTGATCCCCCACAGTGGAAAGAAGGGACGAACCCAGAAAAGATGCAGAGTGTGTAGCAGGAGGGGGATACCGAAGGACACCACGTACCAGTGCGACACTTGCCCAGATAATCCGGGCCTCTGCATAGGCTGCTTCAGGGAGTATCACACTTCCATGGAGCCCTAAATTTTCCCTTTTCAGTTTAATTTTCCATAATTTGACCAATGTACCATGTCCAGAGTACATTCCAAATTGTTAACCTCCTAAAACCACTAAATTGCCCAAAAAAACTGAAAAAAAACCAAAAACTGATAAGACCTCTGGGGGTGTTTTTTCAAAAATAGGTCATAGGTCACTGAGTCACTATCATCGAGGACTTTTTTATGTTGCCTCAAATGCGCAGCGCTCTCTCTCCACCTGAGCGGGTGCGCATTTGAGGCAACAGGTTAGGGATGGCCACACATATCACATTCCCAGAATGATGATTCAGAGTATAGGGTTTGGGGTGGGCATATTTTTTTTTAGTTTTGGCTATGCTCTGGGTCATTATTCTGGGAATATATCCTTTTTTATTATAATTTATAATCTTCTGGCCCACTGTACCCCATATTACGGGCCTCTGTACCCCACCTGTATACCCCAGTTACGGCCCGTTGTCCCCTGTAGTGTTCCCCTATTTTAGGGCTCAGTGTTCCCCCCATTAACGCTCCTTGAGGGGGGGTCCCACATCCTCTGCTATGAAAAGCTCAAGGCCCCTGACTGACCTCATGCCTATACCAAGACCTGGTGTGCACCAGCGGAGCCAAAATCATTCAAAAATCAGGTATGTCCTTACTCCAAAGAAATGTATTTACAAATTGTGGGGTATCTTTTCTGCTATTAACCCTTGTAAAAATGTAAAATTTGGGGAGAAACACACATTTTAGTTAAACAAATATATTTTCTTTTTACATATGCAAAAGTTGTGAAACCCCTGTGGGGTATTGTCACGATGCCGGCTGGCAGGTAGTGGATCCTCTGTGCCAGAGAGGGATGGCGAGGACCGCGCTAGTGGACCGGTTCTAAGCCACTACAGGTTTTCACCAGAGCCCGCCGCAAAGCGGGATGGTCTTGCTGCGGCGGTAGTGACCAGGTCGTATCCACTAGCAACGGCTCACCTCTCTGACTGCTGAAGATAGGCGAGGTACAAGGGAGTAGGCAGAAGCAAAGTCGGACGTAGCAGAAGGTCGGGGGCAGGCGGCAAGGTTCGTAGTCAGGGGAGATAGCAGAAGTTCTGGTACACAGGTTTTAAACACACAAAACGCTTTCACTAGGCACAAGGGCAACAAGATCCGGCAAGGAAGTGCATGGGAGGAGGTTAGATATAGTCAGGGACCAGGTGGGAGCCAATTAAGCTAATTGGGCCAGGCACCAATCATTGGTGCACTGGCCCTTTAAGTCTCAGGGAGCTGGCGCGCGCGCGCCCTAGAGAGCGGAGCCGCGCGCGCCAGCACATGACAGCAGGGGACGGGAACGGGTAAGTGACCTGGGATGCGATTCGCGAGCGGGCGCGTCCCGCTGTGCGAATCGCATCCCCAACGGCCATGACAGAGCAGCGCTCCCGGTCAGCGGGACTGACCGGGGAGCTGCAGGGAGAAAGACGCCGTGAGCGCTCCGGGGAGGAGCGGGGGCCCGGAGCGCTAGGCGTAACAGTACCCCCCCCCCTTAGGTCTCCCCTTCTCTTTGTCCGGTAACTGCCTCCCCTGGGATGAGGACACCGGGAAAGGATGGAGGGATTCCTCAACGGCAGGCAGAACCGCAGGAGTAGGAATGGGGAGAGAGGGCAGAGGGCGAGACCTGGCACGGGGCAGTGTGACACCAGGACGAGGGCCATGAGGGGACACAGAGGCTTGCCTGATGGGACTGGGAGGGGGGGAGGGGCATTTCCTGTGGCAGGCAGAGTCCTTAATGACCTTAGGGGGACCGGATACAGGAGGAACCACAGGGTCACGGCAGGGAGTACTGGGAACCGGTTGAAGGCAGTCCTTGGAACAAGAGGGACCCCAACTCTTGATCTCCCCAGTGGACCAATCCAGGGTTGGGGAATGGTGTTGAAGCCAGGGTAGTCCAAGGAGAACTTCAGAAGTGCAATTAGGAAGGACAAAAAATACAATTTCCTCGTGATGAGGTCCGATGCACATTAGGAGGGGCTCCGTGCGGTAACGCACGGTGCAATCCAACCTGGCTCCGTTGACCGCGGAAATGTGGAGTGGCTTGACAAGACGGGTCACCGGAATGCGGAATTTATTCACTAAGGACTCCCGAATAAAATTCCCAGAAGCTCCAGAGTCCAGGCAGGCCACGGTTGAGAGGGGAGAGCTGGCTGAAGTAGAAATCCGAACAGGCACCGTGAGACGTGGAGAAGCCGACTTGGCATCAAGAGACGCCACACCCACGAGAGCTGGGTGCGAGCGTGCGTTTCCCAGACGTGGAGGACGGATTGGGCAATCCACCAAAAAATGTTCAGTACTGGCACAGTACAGACAAAGATTCTCTTCCTTACGGCTATTCCTCTCTTCCAGGGTCAGGCGAGACCGATCCACTTGCATGGCCTCCTCGGCGGGAGGCCTAGGCGCAGATTGCAGTGGAGACTGTGGGAGAGGTGTCCAGAGATCTAAGTCTTTTTCCTGGCGGAGCTCTTGATGCCTCTCAGAAAAACGCATGTCAATGCGAGTGGCTAGATGAATGAGTTCATGCAGGTTAGCAGGAGTCTCTCGTGCGGCCAGAACATCTTTAATGTTGCTGGATAGGCCTTTTTTAAAGGTCGCGCAGAGAGCCTCATTATTCCAGGATAGTTCAGAAGCAAGAGTACGGAATTGTATGGCGTACTCGCCAACGGAGGAATTACCCTGGACCAGGTTCAGCAGGGCAGTCTCAGCAGAAGAGGCTCGGGCAGGTTCCTCAAAGACACTTTGAATTTCCGAGAAGAAGGAGTGTACAGAGGCAGTGACGGGGTCATTGCGGTCCCAGAGCGGTGTGGCCCATGACAGGGCTTTTCCAGACAGAAGGCTGACTACGAAAGCCACCTTAGACCTTTCAGTAGGAAACTGGTCCGACATCATCTCCAAGTGCAGGGAACATTGCGAAAGAAAGCCACGGCAAAACTTAGAGTCCCCATTAAATTTGTCCGGCAAGGACAGGCGGAGGCTAGGAGTGGCCACTCGCTGCGGAAGGGGTGCAGGAGCTGGCGGAGGAGATGGTTGTTGCTGCTGTAGCTGTGACTGTACTTGCTGTAGTTGTGACTGGAGTTGCTGTGTCATGGTGGTCAAGTACGACAGCTGGTGATCTTGTTGGGCGATCTGACGAGCTTGCTGGGCGACCAGCGTAGGGAGGTCAGCGACAACTGGCAGAGGAACTTCAGCGGAATCCATGGCCGGATCTACTGTCACGATGCCGGCTGGCAGGTAGTGGATCCTCTGTGCCAGAGAGGGATGGCGAGGACCGCGCTAGTGGACCGGTTCTAAGCCACTACAGGTTTTCACCAGAGCCCGCCGCAAAGCGGGATGGTCTTGCTGCGGCGGTAGTGACCAGGTCGTATCCACTAGCAACGGCTCACCTCTCTGACTGCTGAAGATAGGCGAGGTACAAGGGAGTAGGCAGAAGCAAAGTCGGACGTAGCAGAAGGTCGGGGGCAGGCGGCAAGGTTCGTAGTCAGGGGAGATAGCAGAAGTTCTGGTACACAGGTTTTAAACACACAAAACGCTTTCACTAGGCACAAGGGCAACAAGATCCGGCAAGGAAGTGCATGGGAGGAGGTTAGATATAGTCAGGGACCAGGTGGGAGCCAATTAAGCTAATTGGGCCAGGCACCAATCATTGGTGCACTGGCCCTTTAAGTCTCAGGGAGCTGGCGCGCGCGCGCCCTAGAGAGCGGAGCCGCGCGCGCCAGCACATGACAGCAGGGGACGGGAACGGGTAAGTGACCTGGGATGCGATTCGCGAGCGGGCGCGTCCCGCTGTGCGAATCGCATCCCCAACGGCCATGACAGAGCAGCGCTCCCGGTCAGCGGGACTGACCGGGGAGCTGCAGGGAGAAAGACGCCGTGAGCGCTCCGGGGAGGAGCGGGGGCCCGGAGCGCTAGGCGTAACAGGTATTAAGGCTCACTTTGTTCCTTGTTACGTTCCTCAAGGGGTCTAGTTTCCAAAATGGTATGCCACATGTTTTTTTTTTTTTTGCTGTCCTGGCACCATAGGGGCTTCCTAAATGCGACATGCCCCCCTACCAAAATTTGCTCTCAAAAAGCCAAATATGACTCCTTCTCTTCTGAGCATTGTAGCGCTCCCGTAGTGCATTTGACGTCCACTTATGGGGTACTTCCATACTCAGAAGAGATGGGGGTTACACATTTTGGTGGGTATTTTCTGCTATTAACCCTTGCAAAAATGTGAAATTTGGGGAGAAACACACATTTTAGTGAATTTTTTTTTACATATGCAAAAGTCGTGAAACCCCTGTGGGGTATTAAGGCTCACTTTATTCCTTGTTACGTTCCTCAAGGGGTCTAGTTTCCAAAATGGTATGCCATGTGTTTTTTTTTGCTGTTCTGGCACCATAGGGGCTTCCTAAATGCGACATGCCCCCCTACCAAAATTTGCTCTCAAAAAGCCAAGTATGACTCCTTCTCTTCTGAGCATTGTAGCGCTCCTGTTGTGCATTTGACATCCACTTATGGGGTACTAGTTTCCAAAATGGTATGCCATGTGGGGGGTTTTTGCTGTTCTGGCACCATAGGGGCTTCCTAAATGCAACATGCCCCCAAAAACCATTTCAGAAAAACATACTCTCCAAAATCCCCTGGTCGCTTCTGAGCCCTCTAGTGCACCCGCCGAACAATTTACATAGACATATGAGGTATGTGCTTACTCGAGAGAAATTGGGCTACAAATACAAGTATACATTTTCTCCTTTTACCCCTTGTAAAAATTCTAAAATTGGATCTACAAGAACATGCAAGTGTAAAAAATGAAGATAGTGAATTTTCTCCTTCACTTTGCTGCTATTCCTGTGAAACACCTAAAGGGTTAAAACGCTGACTGAATGTCATTTTGAATACTTTGGGGGGTGCAGCTTTTATAATGGGGTCTCTTATGGGGTATTTCTAATATGAAGACCCTTCAAATCCACTTCAAACCTGAACTGGTCCCTGAAAAATAGTGAGTTTGAAAATTTTGTGAAAAATTGGAAAATTGCTGCTGAACTTTGAAGCCCTCTGGTGTCTTCCAAAAGTAAAAACTTGTCAATTTTATGATGCAAACATAAAGTAGACATATTTTATATGTGAATCAAATTTTTTTTTATTTTGAATATCCATTTTCCTTACAAGCAGAGAGCTTCAAAGTTAGAAAAATGCAAAATTTTCTATTTTTTCATCAAATTTGGGAATTTTTCACTAAGAAACGATGCAAGTATCGACAAAATTTGATCAATAACATAAAGTAGAATATGTCACGAAAAAACATTTTCAGAATCAGAATGTTAGGTAAAAGCATCCCAGAGATATTAATGTTTAAAGTGACAGTGATCAGATGTTCAAAAAACGCTCTGGTCCTAGGTGTAAAATGGACTGGTCCTTAAGGGGTTAAGGTGAAAATGGGCTAGGTGTTAATCGAAGAAGATAAACTGGCACATACACAGTCCCTGGAGAGGTATATACTGGGGGTGCAACAATCCAATAAAGGAAGCAATCCATATAAACCATACAGTAGAAACAGTAGATGGCACTCAGCCGGTCATGTAAAAACAATCCTTTATTCGTAATCCAAGCGCTTGCCCGATGAGGGAAGGGGGATCCCTTGTCAGTGCGAGGCTGAGTGTAGGTCTGGAGGATGATGTTTCCTCCAATGCCTTTTGGCGGTTGCCTGCTTTCTCAATGCCTTTTGGCGGTTGCCCGCTTTCTGCAAGCCTTTGAGAAAGTGGGCAACCGCGAAACATCAGCCTCTGGACCTACACTCAGCCTTGCACTGACCACGGCTCTCCCTTCCCTCATCGGGCAAGCGCTTTTAACGGTTTACAAATAAAGGATTGTTTTTACATGACCAGGTGAGTACCATCTACTGTTTCTACTGAATGGTTAAAATTGTCTTCCACCAGAGTACCCCTTTAACCCCTTAACGACGCAGGACGTAAATGTACGTCCTGGTGTGGTGGCACCAGGACGTACATTTATGTCCTGTACATGGGGAGGTGTTCGCATCATGCACGGCAGGTCCTGGCTGCTATCAGCAGCCAGGGACCCTTTGGCAATCGTGAACATTAGCAATCGTGTTGATGTCCGCCATTAACCCCTCAGATGCCGTGATCAATACAGATCAATACAATATCATCTGCGGCAATGCGGTCAAAAAAATGGATGATCGGATTGCTTACAGCAGTGGTTCTGAACCTTACATGCGAGGGGTACCCGCGGACAAAAGGCATGTGCTTACCTTTATACTAATAGGATACTTAATCCCCTTGTGCCATAATTCTCCCCTCCATCTTAATCCCCTGTGTGATTATTCCCCCTCCCTCTGATCCTCTTTTGCCATTATTCCCCCCTCCACCCCTAATATGGTTAAAAAGTTTGAGTTTTTTTGAAGCTGTAAAATAATAGAAAAGTGTGTAATCATGGGTATCATTTTAATGATGTAAATTTTACTGTAAATTGTACAGCATGCAAACGAAACCTTCCAGAATTTGCAAAATTGCAGTTTTCTTTTTAAATTCCTCACACAAATAGGAATTGTTTGGTTGCGCCAAAGGATAAGGTATAAGATGTCTGATCGCGGGGATCCCGCTGCTGGGGACCCCCGCAATCTCGCATGTAGCACCCACCAGTGGGCACTGCACACAGGGCTGCAGCCAGGGCCGGACTGGGACCAAAAGTAGGCCTGAGCATTTTAGAATTAGCAGCCCATTTTAGTCATGGGTGGGTGTGGCTATGTAGAGGCAGAGCCACAAATGCGAGAGGCCAAATGTTAATCGTAGTTGAGTATAATAGGGTACATAATGGGGAAAAAACACACACACAATAATAGTAAATGGGAGCTGCTGAGACCCGTTGTTTGGCTTACACCCCGTTATAAGAACAGCCATTAACCCCTTAAGGACCAAGCCAATTTTAACCTTAAGGACCAGGCCAATTTTATTTTTGCGGTTTCATTTATTTATTTATTTATGTTATTGACCAATTGTACTTCGTAATGAAACTTCTCATTTTACCATAAAATGTACGGCGAACCCAAAACATTTTTTTTAGGGAGGAAATTTAAATGAAAACGACAATTTTGCACATTTTGGAGGGTTTTGTTTTCACACTGTACACTTTACGGTAAAAATGACATGTGTTCTTTATTCTGTGGGTCAATAAGATTAAAATGATACCCATGGCCAGATACTTTTATATTTTTGTACCGCTTAAAAAAAATCTAAAACTTTTTGTACAGTAATCTAAAATTGCCCTAATTTGACCACCTATAACTTTTTCATTTTTCTGTATATAGGGCAATATGAGGGCTCATTTTTTTGCGCCATCATCTGTACTTTTTATCGATCCTACATTTGCATATATAAAACTTTTAGAAAATTTTTTATTAATTTTTTTAAAATAAAATGTGACAAAAAAGCTGCATTTTTGGACTTTTTTTATTTTTTACGTTTACGCCATTCACCGTACTGAATCATTAACATTATATTTTGAAAGTTCAGACATTTACGCATGTGGCAATACCAAATATATTTATTTAAAAAAAGTACGCTTTTTGGGGGTAAAATGGGAAAAACTGACAATTTTATTTTTTATTGAGGAAGGGGATTTTTCACCTTTTTTTACTTTTTATTTTTACATTTTTCAACTTTTTTAAACACTTTTTATGTCCCCATAGGACATAGCACCGATCAGTATTATCGGTGATCTTATGCTCTGGTCTGCTCGATCTCAGACCAGAGCAGAAGACCCTGGGTGACGGCCGGAGCCAAGTGAGGGGACCTCCGGCCACCATGCTGGATGATCGGATCGCCGCGGCAGCGATGCGGGCGATCCAATCATCCATTCAAAGTACCGCACTGCCGCAGATGCTGTGATCTGTATTTATCACGGCATCTGAGGGGTTAATCGCGGATGTCGGCTATTACCGGCGAGTCCCTGCCGTGTATGACGCGAGCACCATTCCGATGCTCGTGGTCATACACAAGACATAAATGTACATCCTGGTGCGCAAAGTCCTGCCAAACCAGGACGTACATTTACATCCCTGGTCGTTAAGGGGTTAAAGTCATGAAAAAAAAAATTTGACAGCCGTTCTCAACGGGGAGCAATGGCAGTGTGAAAAGGGCCTAAATAAGTCACATTTCTGGGATGCTAAAATGTGTTCCATTTTCTCTTTTTAAAGGGCAAATCTCATGTTAAAAAACTTAGCCCCGCCCGAAGCAGAGACCACCACACCCCCTCCATAAAGCTCAATGGGAGAGCCGAAGATTGCCGAAAGGCTCTCCCATAGAACTATATGGAGGGGGTCGTGACACGCGCCTGCGCTATAGCACAGGGGCTCCAAACAGAAGATTGTGGGGGGCCCCAGTCTTCGGACTCCCCGTGATCTACTGTAAAACGTATCCCCTATCCTTCGGATAGGGGTTAAGTTTTCTAACATGAGATTTGTCCTTTAATTAACATATTGTGTGCAAAACAACTATTTTCCCAAAGACTTACATAGAATACATTAATCTTAAAAATACTGCCACAATCGGTCCGTGATTTTGTGGATGTATTTTTGATAATGAAATATGCCTGAAAATACATTAAGTGAACCTAGCCTGTTAAGGTAAGACAATTTCCCATGATAAAAACACTCTAAATAAATCATAAAGTTACCAAATAACACCGGTATATAAGGAAAAAATATTATTACTATACATATTACCGCCATACTGTTACTGACCAAATCCTGTATACTGAGACTAATATTAAAAGGAATATTAGTTATACAAGGAGGAATATTATCACCATACATATTACTATCATACTGTTACTGACCAAATACTGTATACTGAGACAAATATTACCAATAATACCAGTATACAAGGCAGAATATTATCACTATACATAATACCATCATACTGTTATTGACCAAATCCTGTATCCTGAGATCAATATTACCAATAATACCAGTATACAAGGCAGAATATTATCACTATACATATTACCATCATACTGTTATTGACCAAATCCTGTATCCTGAGACAAATATTACCAATAATACCAGTATAAAAAGAGGATTATTATCACCATAAATATTACCATCATACTGTTACTGACCAAATCCTGTATATTGAGACCAATATTACCAATAATACCAGTATAGAAGGAGGAATATTATCACCATACATATTACCATAATACTACCAAATCCTGCATACTCACCAGCAGAATAGTGAGTACAGCTCTGGAGTATAATACAGGATATTACTTAGAATCAGTACAGGATAAGTAATGGAATGTATGTACACAGTGACCTCACCAGCAGAATAGTGAGTACAGCTCTGGAGTATAATACAGAATATAGCTCAGGATCAGTACAGGATAAGTAATGGAATGTATGTACACAGTGACCTCACCAGCAGAATAGTGCGTACAGCTCTGGAGTGCTGACCAATTAGTTGTGGGTGTGGTCATGCTCCAGTTCAGCTGTGTCTGCTGTGCCTCCTGAGCTCCTCTTTTCCACCTGGAACCTAATTCCTCCTCCCCAGGGAGGTAGTGGGTTTCCAGGGATGAGTGAGGGAGGCGAGGCCCAGGCTTCTGCTCCCGCCGCAGGGAAGCAGGAGAGGCAAGCAAGCGGCCTGTACATTGGAGGATTTGGGGGTGAGCCGCTCCACCCGGAACCGCAGCAATGTGGCTCCAACTCCCCCAACTGAGACGAGAAGCCGCAGGGTTGAATCCACCTCAGAAAGCTGAGTGGTGCCGGCGGAAAGCTGGGTTCTTCAGAAAGAAGGCAGAGTGCTCATGGAGGTGAAGCTGACCTCAGTGAGGAAGGCTGGGGAATGCTGAGGGCCCGGGAGTCTATTTCCACCTATGGCTCCTGTGTAATAAGTCACCTCCGTGAGTGTGAAGATGCCTGTAAAGCTGCCAGGAGACTCAGAGAGGAACTGCGGTGTGCCCGTTCCAGGGCTGATGTTGCCCCTAAATGGAAAAAGGCAGAAATCCAGGCACAGATAAAAAGACTAATGTCTGAAGTTGAAGCTTTGTAAGAGAGAAAAGCGATATAATGGGAGATGAGTGGCCCATTTAAAGAAAAACTGGAAAATTAAGACCTCTTCAGGGAGATGGCTGAAAACAAAGAGAGAAGGTTGATGAGGCTGCAACCTGAGAGCCAAGTGGATGATGCAGAGGAGATGGATGGAGAACAACAGTCAGATCCACCTGGTAGCCTGTAGCAAGACCAGCAGGCCCGTACAGTGGGCCCCCTGCACAGCAGCCAGCAGTGTCACCTGCCGACTCAGTGACAGCAGCAGCCAGGGAGGGGCGCTGATGGCCCAGATTAGAATGCTGGAATCCCCAGTGTGTCCTCAGACCCTGGTATTTGGAAATTAACTCCCAGAGGAGGCACCTGGGGGTAAAAAGAAGAAAAAGAAGACCAAGCCAAAGCAACAAGAAGTGGTGAATTACATCTACACCCCCCTCCCTGTAAATCCTGAGTCGGCCACAGGGTCAGCTTATTGTGCGAGCCCCATTACCCATTCCAGCCCATGTTCTGTGGTGGACTCGGTGCAAAGGTGCGGGGAGAGTACAGGTACTAAAAGGGTGCAGAGCTCCATGCCTGTTTGCAGTAGCAGGGATGGAGCAGAAAAGGCATCGGCCAAAAGGTTGGACAGTGAGGGAACAATATTGTTTTGCATTGGCGCCGCTGATCCCATTGATCAGCTGTGCCCTGATAGGACAGGAGGGCACTAATAAGAACAGGGCTGGGGCCTCCTCTAGTCTGGGTAAGCATGCTGCCCGGTCTCTTAAAGGGCCAGTGGAGGTTGTCCCAGCCCTAGTGCCCCGTGATGAGTGAGGCAGAGGCAAAACGGACTGAAAATTCATCATCAACATTATCATCTGCTGCTGCCGGTTTATCTGTTTCTGGTCCAGCCAGTGTGAATGAGAAGGTAAATAGGGGTGCGGGGTGTATGACTGGGGAGAGGATGAAAGTTGATATTACCAGGGAAAATGTTTTTGGGGGAGGTGGTGATATTGCTCTAGTTGGGAGTGGTGGTGATGGGGCTAGAAAAAATGTTGTTGAGGGCCATGTTATTGGGGTTGGTGCTGATGTTGTTGTTGGGTACAGTGGGGATGTTGTCATTGAGGGTGGTGATATGCTTAGAGATAATGTTATTGGGGGTGGTGGTAATGTGACTGGGTATGAGGGTATTGTTAAAAATAGTGGTGTAGGGTCTGGTCCGTTTGTGCAAATGTCACTGCTGGGGGAAGTAGGATACTTTCCTCGTTTTCTGACTCTATGGACAATTTATTGCAACAACGTCTCCTGGAAGCTCTGAAAAAGGGGGAAAGGTCAATCAATGTAGAGGGTAGAGCAGTTGATCTGTCATTCTGGATAAAGAGGCATGTTCTCTCTGCCTTCCAAGAGGAAAGAGGGGGGATACTGTGTGGTCCCTCCCAACAGCCGGGCCAGGTTGTAACTGTAGGAATGTGGTTCCTCTTTGGTGGCAGGGCAAAGATATGTGTTCATCAAGGACCAAAGTGGTTGAGCTCTTGCTAAAGATGGGCTTCAAGGCAGTTGATATCTACACCTTGATACATCCCTTTGGTTCTCCTGAATTCAATATCAATTTTGTTCGGCCGGAGAGGCTTGAGCTTTTCTGGTCGAACTATGAATTGGTAAAGAATGAGTCTGGCTGGCGAGACTTTGCTGTGCAGGCATTGTCTCGTCAAAACAAAATCAAGAGAGTGACCGTTTTGACCCATAACAAATCACTCTCTTGTGTAGACATCATCACCTGGTTAGGACGGTATGGCGAGTTCATGGGAGTTCCCCAGAAGAACAGGGACGAGTTTGGCATCTGGTCAGGAGCCTGGGTGTTTTTGGTAAAACATAAGCATTCAGAAAATACAGTTACCCATATTCCATCCTCTGCCTTTCTCGGTAGAGTTCATATTCAGGTTTTCTACCAGGGTCAGCCGAAGCTCTGTCACAGGTGTGGTGACCTCACACACTTCAGTGCAAACTGTATGGTACAGAAATGTGTCTTGTGTGGGGGTGTAGGCCAGCTTGCCGCATCTTGTGCAGAGATTAGGTGTCACCTGTGTGGGGACTTAGGTTACCCATTCAGTCGTTGCCCTTGTTCTTTCACTAATGCGGTCTTGACCCCAGCGGATGAAGATCATGAGCCGGAATCTGCTGGGGAGGGGGCTAGCAGAGGTGAGGGAACTGAAGGGTCAGTGAGGAACAGCAAGAAAAAGATACCAGCCCAACTAAGATGTCTTGATAAATGCCAAAGGGATAGGGTGATGGGGAAAGCCCGGGTTACCGGGACGACCTCTAATCCGGTCCCAGAGGCCAACCTTGCTGCTGATTCTCTGAGGAATGACGAGCTGGATAAGGAGGTGAGGAGGATCCAGAATGAGGAAAGTGCCATCTCCTCATATAGCGTGGAGGAGGATGATGAGGGATGGCAGAAGGAGACAAGAAAGCGAGGTACAAGTAGAAAAAGAGGAAATTTAAGATCTTCTCCCACCCTGGTTCAGGTTCCAAAGGAAGGCAAAACTGACTCCCCTCTGATTGGCCTTTCCAATTGATTCCGACCCCTCAAGGACATCTCTTCTTTGAAAGGGGAGGCTGAGGGTGAGGTTCTGAAGGTGATGGTGGGGCTTCCAGGGAGTGCTGAGTCCTCTTCTACTGGGGAGGTTATGACCTCAGGGGAAGGGGCTGGCCTAGAGTCTGGAGACGAGGAAAGTAAAAATGTATTTGGTGGGATGGATACTTCAGTATCTCTTAAGAGGGTAAAGAGTTCTTATGTGGAAGGTGAGAAGGGAAGTGGGAAAAAGAAAGCCATCTAACTCAATCACCCTTGATGGCGGCACTCTCTCCGTTGACGCTGGCGTCCATTAATGTCGCCAGCATTAAGTCAGATACGGCTCGATTTGCGGCCTTTGATTTTTTTTAGCCGTATGAATGCCGACATTTTATTTTTGCAGGAGACCAGGTTAACTGATATGTCATCTATATTTAAAGCCAGAAGGGAGTGGAGGCATGGGCTCTCCTACCAGCAGTCCATTTTACCACAGCGGTAGAATGCCGACGGGTCATCAAGTTAGAAATAGGGACGTGCCAGATTTTAGATATCCTCAAGAAGGGACAAGAACTTTGCCTTATTAACATCTATGGCCCACAGTCTAAGTGGGACTGGAAGTGTCTCTTTATGAGGATCAAGCCCTATCTTTTTACAAGTCAGCAGGTGGTCTTTGGAGGGGACTTTAATGCTGTCACGAGGCCCCAAGACAGGGAAGGTTCCAGAGACAAGCTAACTTATGATAGCATCACCCTTAATAGCATAGCGAGTGAGGCTCACCTGGTGGATGTCCACATCCGGCACACCCCAGTGTGGAGGAATGCTGGAAAGCATGGAGCATTTTCTGCTTCATTATCCCTTTAACACAGAGGTTAACAACAGGGTGGGCGCTTATATTGGTTGGCCTAGGCTGGCCAGTCTCTCCTATGCGGAATGGGCCTATGGGGCATTCAGAAACCTTGGAGGCTGGGACCGGTTCACTTTATTCCTAGTTAGTTCAGTGGTCAGGTACTACACGTGAAACGCATGGTGTTCATTGTCGATGCAGAGTAAAATCCTCCCTGTGGGTGAGGTGGTTAGGAACATACTGGGTGACCTGGTGAAGGTGTATTCTCTGGAGTACGAGAGGCTGGGTGCTGGCAGGGCTTCTCATCTGTGGAGTGGCTCTGCCTTTAAAGTGCCTAGGCTTGTTGTCTCCCCCTGGTGGTGGGCTGATGCTG
Source organism: Hyla sarda (assembly GCF_029499605.1). Taxonomy (NCBI): domain Eukaryota; kingdom Metazoa; phylum Chordata; class Amphibia; order Anura; family Hylidae; genus Hyla; species Hyla sarda. The sequence continues at coordinate 155,805,639 of NC_079194.1, read as the reverse complement.
GCACATTAGTCTTTTTGTTTTGTGCTGTAGGTATATGGTAATATACGGCTTGCAGGTGCTAAACTTGGGCTTTGTGTGGCTGGAAAGCCTCATTGTTGTTTGGTTTGTATAGTTTGTACTATTTTTGTATATATTTCTGTTTGTGTATTTATATATTTAGTGTTTGTATATATTAGCATATCATTTTTTTCTAGGGGTTGGTTTATCACATTGTGTTGGGGTTTAGTTTAGGTTGGGTGGTGGGAAAAAGGGGGGAGGGGGGTTTCTATGGGACTCTATATATAAAAAAAAATCCTGGACTGGTTCATCGACGTCTATTATCATGTACTGGGGGCATGGGATGTGGGACCAGCTCAGGGCCCAAAAAAACAAAACAAATTTTTTTGTATTTTCCGTTTGTGGTGTTTGGTAGTTTGTGACACAAATTAATCATTTATTTATTATGGGTGAGAGAAATGCAACTGGGCCAGGGGTTTTTAGTTTAATTATTAGTATTAAGGTTATAGTTATTATGATTATTGTTATTATTATTATTAAGTAGAGTTTAGTAGTTTACATTTGTGGGGTTGTTATTATAGTGGTGTGTTTGGTGAGAATGTGGCTGGACCAGGAAATACTTTGATGGACATTTAAGGACTTATATGGACTCATTACTTGTATATATTGCATGTAGTTTGTATTATTGTTATGGTGTTGTTTATAATTATTGTAATGTTTTATACTTTTAAATAAAAGATCTACAGGATATAACTCAGGATTAGTTCAGGATAGGTAATGTAATGTATGTACACATTGACCTCACCAGCAGAATAGTGAGTACAACTTTGGAGTATAATACAGGATTTAACTCAGGATGAGTGCAGGATAAGTAATGTAATGTATGTACACAGTGACCCCACCTGCTGGAGTACAGAGGGTTCGGGGATGGACAGAGGGGTCTGGTGGAATACAGAGGGGTCAGGGACGGACAGAGGGGTCTGGTGGAGAACAGAGGGGTCTGGTGAAGTACAGAGGGGTCAGGGATGGTGAGAGGGGTCTGATGGAGTACAGAGGGATAAGGGACAGACAGGGGTCTGGTGGAATACAGAGAGGTCAGGGACGGACAGAGGGTCTGTTCTAGGACAGAGGGGTCAGTGATGGACAGAGGGGTCTGGTGGAGTACAGAGGGGTCAGGGATGGACAGAGGGGTCTGGTGGAGTACAGAGGAGTAAGGGACAGACAGAGGGGTCTGGTGGAATACAGAGCGGTCAGGGACGGACAGAGGGGTCTGGTGGAATACAGAGGGGTCAGAGATGGACAGAGGGGTCTGGTGGAGTACAGAGGGGTCAGGGTTGGACAGAGGGGTCTGGTGGAGTACAGAGGGGTTAGAGATGGACAAAGGGGTCTGGTGGAGTACATAGGGGTAAGGGACGGACAGAGGGGTCTGTTGGAGAATGGAGGGGTCAGGGACGGACAGAGGGCTCTGGTGAAGTACAGAGGAATACATGGCTTGGGGAGGTTAACAACATGGTTTAGAATGGACATTCTTCCTGTCATAAATAATACTGTAAGTTTCTCTACTCTCGGGATGCCCCTGTTATGCTATGTAAGGGTTAAACCAACTGAAACAAACCTAGATAAGAACAACCAGGCCAGGATTACAAGAAGACTTCTTTCAAGAAGATAGATAAGTGTTCAGCTCTGCTGCTTCCTCAGCGGCGGGCTCCCTCAGCTCCATGCTCACTGACAAGAGGCCGGCCACCTCCTTCACTATACAGTGCGGCCACAGCTCTTAAAGCGACAGTCACGGCTCTAAAAGCTGTGACTGCAAGTTGGGGCTCCAGCGTATTCAGTGCAAGCTGGGAAGCAGAGCAGCGTGAGTCACGTTAGGCTGAGACTCCACTGCTCTTAAAGCGGCACCGCCGGCCACTGTTCTGTGCTGCAGGTCGTCACACAAAGGGTCCCCCATCTGTCACACTGTTAGTACTGCCAGCCGTCAGCCTCAAAGCAGTGGCCGCAGCCGGCTACTTCTGCCACAGAGTGCAGATTCTCAGGGCAGTTGGACGGCCCGGCCAGTCTGTCGGGTCACAACTACGGGGCCGGAGTATCGGGACGTAACGACTCCACCCCCGTGTGATGTCACACTGTACTCCGGCCTTAAGACAGCGTCGGGAACCCCGCATTCAGACATCTTATCCCCTATCCATAGGGGCAGAGTACCCCTTTAAATGATAATACCTCTTACACGCTTTTACTCAGCAACGCGATTCTAAAATAGTTTTTTCGTGACATATTGTACTTTAAATTAGTGGTAAATCTTTGTTAGTTCATGTAAAATTTTTTGTGATAAACTACAAAATATGTTCTTTTTACAACAAAATCCTTTTTTTCCCTTTTTTGTGTTGCCATGTTCTGACAGCTATAACTTATTTATTTTTTGTCATTAGTATGACTAAGGCCGGATGCCACCGGCCGAAACGCGTCACCTCCGTGTATGTCCTGTATGTTATTTGCATAATATAATAAAACCGCATATCTGTGAGAAGCTGCGCTGGACTTCCTTCCTGTTCTTGATTGCCATGAGGTGAATCCGCACCTGTCCGTGCTTCAGCGGGTCTATGCCGGGTGAGCTGATCCTACTCTTCCTTTGCTATTGTCTGAGGGTGTATTTTTTGCGGGACCATTTTTGATCATTTTTACTCCCCGTTTTGTACAAAATTTTTTGATTTCTGCAACTTTTTGTTGTTTGTTTATGGCGTTCACTGGACCTCATTTACTAACATGATTCCTACTCTTTTTGTCTGGTTTTGCGACAGAATGGCCCTGATTTACTAAGAGTGGAGTGTTTATTCTGGAGTGATTTCAATATCACTCGTCTTGTTTTTCAGGCTTATTTACTATTCTGTCGCACATGTCGGTTATTTTTGTGTTGCACGTTTTTTTGTGTCGCACAAACTCCGAGCTAAAGAAATTAGTTGTGTGAGTCAAAATGGTTTAGACTTGTTTGTTTAAAAATGTTTCCATGAATCAAAAGTATTCATGTGTTATAATTTTTCAAACATTACAACAATTCTCCTTGTTTATCAGCTTGGGTGTTAAATTGATTTAAACCTAATATTGCAAATGTGTTAAAAAGAAAAAAAAATTAAACATTAACAATCACAAAAGCATTCAATATTTTATTCATAAAAGTGTTTAACTGTAAAAAAAATTTCAGGTTATAAAACAAGTTACTTTCACAAAAACACAATGGCAAACAGTCCCTTGTTAGAAATCACTAAATTTTTGGAATTTCACTCTGCCTCTTAGCTGTCGGTTATTGTGTGAGGCAACACTTTTTCTCAAGTGATTTTGGAAGTACGCCTAGTATTTTTTGTCAGTAAAACGCAAATTTTTGCATAAAACACGCCCATTTCAGAGTGAAAAAAAAACACTCCGAGTGTTTTCTAAAGTGTCGGTTGTGTGACAAAAATTTGGTCGCATAAATAGTCGTACAGACGTTGCGACAAAAATTTAGGCGCAATAACCGAGAAAAAGAGTCAGTTGGACTTTAATAAATGAGGGCCATTATGTATAGGTTTGGGCGTTTTTTGTTTTCCTGGTCTCGGCCCAAGTCTCGACAGCTGGAAGGGGAACCCAGCTGTGATTGACAGCCGGGAACCTCTGGTGATCTCCTGCATCTATTTACATTACATGTACAGTCTCTACCTTGTCACAGTACTATCAAAAATATAGTCAGGTGTATGTCATAGGCTTCAATAGACAAAACGTCTCTTTGTGACTATGTTTGGTCTATTTTACACCCTGTTCTAAGTTATTATGCAAATTATATTTTTCTCATTTACCTAAATAATTGATGTAAAAACAGTCAGCATAATTCTCGTGTTATCAACTATTAAGAGTACAATTCTAATTTAATTGAACAAACCTCCTAATAACAGTATTTGTTTTTTTAAACATAAAATAAACTTACAATGCACTGTTCCAAATTATTACGCACAGCAAGTTTCAAAACACTTTATAGGTTGTAAAGAACTGAAAATTGTCATTTGTTGTGTTTGCAGCATATTTACTGAAAGCTATTTCAATCAAACTTTTAACAACATTTTAACTTTTTAAACATTTTAACAGGTCACGTTACATTTTAACACAGGACCCCTTATTTGATAGCAGCTTCATAAGTCTTGCATCTCTTGAACTTGTGAGTTTTTGGACAGTTTCTGCTTGAATTTGTTTACAAGATGTCAGAATAGCCTCCCAGAGCTGCCTCTCACCCTCATAGATCTTTTGCTTGAGGATGCTCCAAAGGTTCTCAATAGAATTGAAGTCAGGGGAGGATGGAGACCACACCTGGACTTTCTCTCCCTTTGTCCCCATAGCAGCCATTCATGAAGAGGTATTCTTTGCAGCATGAGATGGTGCATTGTCATGCATGAAGATGATTTAATTTCGGAAAGCATAGTTGTTCCTTCTGTACCAGGGAAGAAAGTGGTCTGTCAGAAACTCCACACACTTTGCAGGTCATCTTTACACCTTCTGGGACCATAAAGGGGCCGACCAGCTCTCTTCCCATGATTCTGGCCCAAAACATGATTCCACCACCAGCCTTGTTTGAACAGGGTCGCCATCCACCCACCATCCATTACTCCATCCATCTGGACCATCCAGGATTGCCGGCACTCATCAGTGAACAAGACTGTTTGAAAATTAGTCTTCGTGTATTTATCTGCCCAAAGCAGCCGTTTCTGCTTGTGAGCATTGGTTAGTGGTGGCCAAATAGAAGGTTTATGCACAGTTGCAAGACTCTGGAGGACTCTACACCTTGCGTCTGTGGGACTCCAGAGGCACCAGCAGCATCAAATATCTGTTTGTTGCTATGTACAGTGACCCCCCGACCTATGATGGCACTGACATATGATAATTTCAACATGAAGGCAGCATCAACATATGATGCTTTTGTATGTCGGGGCCATCGCATAAACGGCTTTCCGGCAGCGCTGACTGCTTCAGCTGCCGCCGGATAGCCGTTTACGGTGCCCTGTGTGCTCCAGTGATGGTCTCCTACCTGTCCTCAGGGCTCCGGAGCATCCTCTTTGGGATTCCCTGCATCGCCGGCGATTTCCATCGTCATCATCACATCGCCACGCACACCGTCCTGTCATCCAATAGGAGCGGCATGCGTAGTGACGTGATGGCGGTGAAATGAGAGCGACAATCCCAGGGAAGCAGAGATGTCCCGAGCGTCGGGGACACCACGGGGGCGTGGCGACAGCGATGGAGGGAGTCATCCAGGGCAGCGGTGACGAGTGGTGATGGGTCCAGAGCGGCGGGGACAGGCGAGTACAACTTCCTACTCTTTCCATTGCACGGATCCCTCAACATACGATGGTTTCAACAGACGATGGTTCATTTGGAACGGATTACCATCGTATGTTGAGGGACCACTGTAATGGTATTTTAGCAGCTGCTCTCTTGATCCGATGCATGGATCTGGCAGAAATATTTCTCAATGTGCCTTTATCTGCACAAACCTGTCTGTACTCTGAATCAGCCATAAATCTCTTAATAATGCGATGATCACGCTTAAAGGAAATCTGTCACCAGTGTCACCTGCACTAACCTGTCGGTGGGTGACACTGATGACAACGGTACTTACCTTGTCCCATTCTGTGCAGGGGATCTCCGGTAATCTTCTCTGTTAGCTTCAGTTCCGGGCCTGGCTTGGGGCACGGGCAGAGCTTAGTGACATTACCACTGCTGTTCTCTAGCTGGGTCCTGCTGCTAGATAACAGTAGCGGTGATGTCACTAAGCTCCACCCGTGCCCCAAGCCAAGCCTGGAGCTGAAGCAAACAGAGAAGATTACCGGAGATCCCCTGCATGGAATGGGACAAAGTATTTACCATTGTCATCAGGGTGACCTGCAAGTTTTTGTGAAATATCTAATGTTTTCATACCTCGTCCAAGGCATTGAATTACTTCACTCTTTTCGCCAGCAGAGAGATCCTTTTTCTTCCCCATATTGCTTGAAAATGGTGCTCTGCTTAATTATATGGAAGACCCACCTTTAGTAGTTTTTCCTTAAAGGAAAACTGTCACATGTTTGCTCTCACACTATCTACAGGTACTTATGGATAGTGCGGGAGACGCTGATTCCTACGATCCCTACCTTGGCTGGATCCGGCCGGCCGTTCGCCTGCAATCTTAGTTTTATTATATGTGGCAATCTGGCTGTAACTGGCATGGGCGGGGTATCTGTAGCTTAACTTGCACTGACGTCAGTGCCACCCGTCTGCAGTGCCGCCCGCTTATAAATATTCATCCCCCCTCCCTCCAGCTCTCCCTCTCTTCGCCGCTCCTAACTGAAAGGAGTGGGGATGTATATTCATAGGTGGGCGGCATCCATGAGTTAAACTGAAAATCTAAATATTTAATCTTTGTGACACTTAAATTTCATTTGTATAATAATTTAGAACAGGGTGTATACACAGGTGCATTTTATAAGGTGCGGTTTCTACCTGTATTATACAGTCACCACCTTGCTTAGGCTAGGTTCACACTGCGTTCAAGGTTTCCATCATAGGTATCTGTCACCAGCCCATAAGGGATATATACACTGCCATTTCAATGGCCCAAACTGAGTCACCTGGTGACTTTAGGACAATTTTTATCCTCTATTTTAACAGAAATCAATAGCATGGTCTGCAGCATAAAATTCATATAGCATTAGAGAGCTGCTCAAACAGAGTCACTAGGTGATTTCGTTTGGGCCATTAAAATGAATGGCATCTGTTGGCGTCCGCCACAGTATGCCTCAGCATCCCTTTTTTGATGAGATGTCAACAGATACCTGTGTGAAGAGAAATAACTCAGGCTGACAACAATAACTGTGGATGATAACAGCTGCAGTGTCTTTAATATGGAAATAAATACTGTACATTACAAACAGTTGACAAAATTAAAAATATAAATTGTAAATACCAATATAATTTATATTTTTTATTAAAAATGCATCTGCCGAACTGAAAAAGACAACTCGGGGAGATTTTTTAAAACCTGCGAGTGGTGCAGTGGCACACAGCAACAGATCAGATTGCTTCTTCCATTTCTCAGAGGGCTTTTTTAAAGGAGAAATGCGGCGGAAAACTTTTAACATCCCCTGGGCAATGAAAAAATTTTTGGAGAAGAATTCTCAGGATGTGCACATAAAACGTAACTTTTACTATTATATATATCTTAAAAGGTATATTTATAGTGTAGGTAATTGATATTTGCACGGTGGCAAAGCAAAAATAATAGAGTATACACTGACTCGGTGTGGCTGGGCCCAGCCACACCGAGTCAGTGTATACTCTATTATTTTTGCTTTGCCACCGTGCAAATATCAATTACCTACACTATAAATATACCTTTTAAGATATATATAATAGTAAAAGTTACGTTTTATGTGCACATCCTGAGAATTCTTCTCCAAAAATGTTTTCATTTATATTGCTGGATGATTTTGGCATCAATCTGGTGGCCTACGTAAGACCGCCTATACCTATTCTTACGTTATTGATACAACATCCCCTGGGCCCAGGCGGAAAAAACTAAACAAAAAAACTAACTTTAACTCACCTTCCTACGTTCCCCCGTTGCGCCAATATCAGCGTCCTGTTCCTCCGCTGCTCGGGTCCCTGCTTCTTAGGCTCAGAACATCACACTGCAGCTAGCGTATGTCGCAGCGATGTCCCACCTCGGCCGGTGATAGGCTGAGCGCGCTGTCATGTAAGGAGTTTGGGCCCCACCTGCTCCCTGCAGCCTGGGAAAGGGATGCCGATAACGGCGCAATGGGGGAACGTAGGAAGGTGAGTTAAAGGGAACCAATCATCAGATTTTACCCTATATAACGCTTGGCAAAGCATAGCAGATCATCTTGATGCGCAGAAATAAAATGGTGTAGATAGTCTCCCAACACCTGATTCACCCTCTCGACCTGTCCATTGGACTGTGGATGGTAAGCTGATGAGAAATCCAACTTGATTTGAAGACGTGAACACAGGGCCTGCCAGAATTTAGAGACAAACCGAACCCCTCGGTCGGAGACAATATGCTAAGGAAGTCTGTGCAAACGAAAGATATGATGGAGAAAAAGCTTGGCAAGTTGTGGTGCTGATGGGAGACCAGGTAGCAGTACAAAATGAGCCATTTTAGAAAAACGATCTACTACCACCCATATGACAGTATTACCTTGGGAAGAAGGAAGATCTGTAATTAAATCCATGGCAATGTCAGACCAAGGTAGTTCAGGAACTGGCAGGGGTTGAAGCAGACCTGCTGGCTTGGGACGGGGAGTCTTGTCCCGGGCACAGACTGGGCAGGACCGAACAAAATCAACGACATCCTTTTTCAAAGTTGGCCACCAGTAATGTCTTGAGATAAGCTGTAGAGTCTTACAAATACTAGGATGGCCAGCCAGAAGAGAAGAATGTCCCCATTTCAAAACTCAGAGTTTGATACGAGGTGAAATGTATGTTTTTCCAGGAGGCAGGTGTTGGAGACTTGCTGGTGCTGTAGAAATGAGACGCTCCGGTGGGATAATATGCTGTGGAAGAGATTCACCGTCGTACACATCTGAAGACCTGGAGAGAGCGTCAGCACGGACATTCTTTTCTGCAGGGCGGAAGTGGATGAAGAAGTGGAATCTGGAGAAAAACAAAGACCATCGGGCCTGTCGTGGGTTGAGATGATGAGCTGACTGAAGATAAAGCAGATTCTTGTGGTCTGAATAAATTGTGACAGGAAGTATGGAACCTTCCAAGAGGTGACACCACTCTTCTAAGGCCAGTTTAATGGCTAGGAGCTCACGATCTCGATAGTATAGTTTCTCTCTGCAGGGGTGAAGGTTTTAGAAAAAAAAGCCGCAGGTTAAAGTTCTTCCTTTAGCAGACTTTTGTGTTAAAACTGACCCTACTCCTACTGAGGAAGCATCCACTCCCAAGAAAAATGGCTTGTTAGGATCAGGTCTGAATAAAACAGAAGCAGAAGCAAAGGCGGACTTCAACTGTTTGAAAGCTTCTTCAGCCTCTGGTGTCCACACCCTGGGATTAGCCGTCTTCTTGAGACGATGGGAGCTACGAGAGTAGAGTAATGTGGTATAAATTGTCGATAGTAGTTGGCAAAACCAAGGAAGCGCTGGGTCGCTTTGAAACCAGAAGGTTGAGGCCAGTCTAGAACAGCAGACAACTTGTTGTAATCCATCTGGAGACCTTCACTTGTAACAATATAGCACAAGAAAGGAAGACTGTTTTTTTCAAAAGTGCATTTCTCCAGTTTGGCATAGAGACGATTTTCCCGGAGATGCTATAAGACTTGGCGGAGATGAGAGCGATGAGATTGAGGATTGGACGAATAGATGAGTATGTTGTCCAAATAGACTACAACACAGGTGTATAGAAGATCTCGAAAAATATCGTTGACGAACTCCTGAAAGACTGCTGGAGCATTACAGAGTCCAAATGGCATGACAAGATACTCGAAATGTCCATAATGGGTATTAAATGCAGTCTTCCATTCGTCCCCTTTACGGATGCAAATCAAATTATATGCCCCACGCAGATCAAGTTTTGAGAAGATTTTGGCACCTCTCAGGCGATCAAATAATTCCGAGATTAGAGGTAGTGGATAACAGTTCTTTACAGTAATTTTATTTAACACACGATAGTCAATACAAGGTCGCAAAGAACCGTCTTTTTTCTCAACAAAGAAGAACCTTGCCTGGCAGGAGAAGAGGACTTCCTGATAAACCACTTCCGAAGATTTTCTTGGATATAGTCTGCCATGGCCTGGGTTTCTGGAACAGACAAGGGGTAAATTCTGACTCTGGGAGGAGTGGTGCCGGGCAGTTAGTCTATAGGGCAATCGTAGGGACGGTGTGTAGGCAATACTTCAGCTTGCTTTTCGCTGAAAACGTCCGCAAAGTCCAGGAGAAAAGTAGGCACTCCAGGCAGAGGTCTAGAAGTTGATTTCAATTTAGTATCACGTACATGGATACAGTGACTGTTACAATGTGGACCCCAATCCAGCTGTGGGGCATGGAGCTGTAACCAAGATAGACCAAGCAGGAGAGGAGAAGTACAGTGTGGGAGTACATAGAAGGACAAGTTCTCCTTATGAGAGACTCCGACCTGCATAGACAGGTGCTCTGTGCGGTATAACACGGTACAGTCCAGTCTTTCTCCATTGACCATAGAAATGCACAGGGGTTTCAGAAGGCGGGACACAGGCAGACGATACTTATGCACAAGGGAGGCATCAATAAAGTTTCCTGCAGAGCCTGAGTCCAGGAAGGCCAGAACGGAGATGATCTCTTTGGAGGGAAGAAGAAGCTGGACTGTCAAATTTAAACGTGGAGAGGAGGAATTCACACCTAGGGAGGCCTCTCCTACAAACCCTAGGTGCGAGCGTTTCACTGTGGCTGCGGACGTACAGGACAATCTTTGAGGAAATGATCGGCACTGACACAGTAGAGACACAGATTCTCAGCTCGGCGGCGAGTTCTTTCCTGCGGAGTCAGGCAAGACTGATCCACCTGCATATCCTCCACTGCGGGAGGCAAAGTAGAAGGTTGCGGTGGTTGCTGGAAGACAGGTGCCAAGCGAGGAAAGCGCCGAGGTAGCGCTGATTCTCTTTCTTGACGTTGTTGCTCACGTCTCTCAGAGAAACAGATATCAATCCGGGATGCCAATTGCATCAGTTCATTCAGATTAGATGGCAATTCCCGGGCAGCAAGGACATCCTTTATTTGGCTAGATAATCCCCTCTTGCAAGTAGCGCAGAGAGCTTCATTATTCCAAGACAACTCTGACGCCAGGGTCCAGAACCGGATGGCATATTCGCCTACAGTGGAGTTGCCCTGGGAAAGACTCAGCAAAACCGTCTCAGTGGAGGAAGCTCAGGCAGGTTCTTCAAAAACTGTGTGAAATTCCATCAGGAATGCCTGGAGGTTATTAGTGATAGCATCACTGCGATCCAATAGTGGAGTAGCCCAGGCCAAGGCCCTACCAAACAGGAGACTGATGACGAAGGCCACCTTTGCTCGTTCTGTGGAGAACTGGTACGCCATGAGTTCTAAGTGCATGGAGCACTGCGTCACGAAACCCCGAAAAGTATTGGGATCCCCCTCAAACTTCTCAGCAAGCGACAGATGGAGTTTCGAACCGGAGGCAACTGCTGCAGCGGGAGGCTGTACTGGAGCTGGAGGAGGCTGTGGCAGATTCTGCTAGGCAGAGAGCAGCTGCTGCATCATGGCGGATAGCATGTGGATCCTCTACCTGTGTGGCTGATGACTTGGACCGTATCGGGGAGCAGAGTCTAAGGTGCCGCTGGTGTTCACCAGAGCACGCCGCAAAGCAGGATGGATTTGCTGCGGCAGGTGACACCTAGGTTACTACCCCCAATACGGCTCGATCACACAGGTGACTGGGCAAGGCGAGGTACAGGAGGATGAGACAGAGGCGTAGTCAACGTAGCAGAAGGTCAAGGCAGGCGGCAAAGGTTCGTAGTCAATAAACGTAGCGGAAAGGTATGGGTACACGTGTATGGCAAACAGGCAATAGGATACGCTTTCTCTCAGGCAAATGGCACTGAAGATCCGGCAGGGGGTGTGGGAGGTGCAGCAACTTTATAATGTGCTGTTCAGGTGCATTACTAATTATGGGCGTACTGGCCCTTTAAATCTCAGAGCACCAGCGTGTGCGCGCCCTAGGAGATGGGGACACGCGCGCTGGAGCTGAGACACAGTGAAGGAGGCAGCAGAGGAGCGAGGTAAGTGACGGACTGGGACTCGAATGCGGGCGCGTCCTGCGATGCGAATCCGGGCCCCGCCGGGAGCAGAGACAGTGCGCTCGCGGCCGACATGTGCGGCCGGAGCACAGGTAGTAACAATATGCAGTGCATCTCCCTGCATACATGGCAGGCATTACCAGTATTCTACCGCATATAGGTTATGATATTATTGCTCTGAAAATGTTCTCAGTAACAATAATTGCGCAGTGCATCCTCCTGCAGACGTGGCAAACATAACAGGTGTCACGATGCCGGCTGGCAGGTAGTGGATCCTCTGTGCCAGAGAGGGATTGGCGAGGGCCGCGCTAGTGGACCGGTTCTAAGTCACTACTGGTTTTCACCAGAGCCCGCCGCAAAGCGGGATGGTCTTGCTGCGGCGGTAGTGACCAGGTCGTATCCACTAGCAACGGCTCACCTCTCTGACTGCTGATGATAGGCGAGGTACAAGGGAGTAGACAGAAGCAAGGTCGGACGTAGCAGAAGGTCGGGGGCAGGCGGCAAGGTTCGTAGTCAGGGTGGATAGCAGAAGTTCTGGTACATAGGCTTTAGACACACAAAACGCTTTCACTAGGCACAAGGGCAACAAGATCCGGCAAGGAAGTGCATGGGAGGAGGTTAGATATAGTCAGGGACCAGGTGGAGCCAATTAAGCTGATTGGGCCAGGCACCAATCATTGGTGCACTGGCCCTTTAAGTCTCAGGGAGCTGGCGCGCGCGCCCTAGAGAGCGGAGCCGCGCGCGCCAGCACATGACAGCAGGGGACGGGAACGGGTAAGTGACCTGGGATGCGATTCGCGAGCGGGCGCGTCCCGCTGTGCGAATCGCATCCCCAACGGCCATGACAGTGCAGCGCTCCCGGTCAGCGGGACTGACCGGGGAGCTGCAGGGAGAAAGACGCCGTGAGCGCTCCGGGGAGGAGCGGGGACCCGGAGCGCTAGGCGTAACAGTACCCCCCCCCCTTAGGTCTCCCCTTTTTTTTGTCCGGTGACTGCCTCCCCTGGGATGAGGACACCGGGAAGGAATGGATGGTTTCCTCAATGACAGGCAGTACAGCAGGAGTAGGAATGGGGAGGGAGGGCAGAGGGTGAAGCTTGGCACGGGGCAGGGAGACACAAGGACGGGAGCCATGAGGGGACACAGAGGCTTGCCTGAAGGGACTGGGAGGGGGGGAGAGGCATTTTCTGTGGCAGGCAGAGTCCCTAACGACCTTAGGAGGACCGGATACAGGAGGAACCACAGGGTCACGGCAGGGAGTACTGGGAACTGGTTTAAGGCAGTCCTTGGAACAAGAGGGACCCCAACTCTTGATCTCCCCAGTGGACCAGTCCAGGGTTGGGGAATGGTGTAGAAGCCAGGGTAGTCCAAGGAGAATTTCGGAAGTGCAATTGGGAAGGACCAAAAATTCAATTTTCTCGTGATGAGGTCCGATGCACATTAGGAGGGGCTCCGTGCGGTAACACACGGTGCAATCCAACCTGGCTCCGTTGACCGCGGAAATGTGGAGTGGCTTGACAAGACGGGTCACCGGAATGCGGAATTTATTCACCAAGGACTCCCGAATAAAATTCCCAGAAGCACCAGAGTCCAGGCAGGCCACGGCTGAGAGGGAAGAGCTGGCTGAAGTAGAAATCCGTACAGGCACCGTGAGACGTGGAGAAGCCGACTTAGCATCAAGAGACGCCACACCCACGAGAGCTGGGTGCGAGCGTGCGTTTCCCAGACGTGGAGGACGGATAGGGCAATCCACCAAAAAATGTTCGGTACTGGCACAGTACAGACAAAGATTCTCTTCCTTACGGCGATTCCTCTCTTCCAGGGTCAGGCGAGACCGATCCACTTGCATGGCTTCCTCGGCAGGAGGCCTAGGCGCAGATTGCAGTGGAGACTGTGGGAGAGGTGTCCAGAGATCTAAGTCTTTTTCCTGGCGGAGCTCTTGATGTCTCTCAGAAAAACGCATGTCAATGCGAGTGGCTAGATGAATGAGTTCATGCAGGTTAGCAGGAGTTTCTCGTGCGGCCAGAACATCTTTAATGTTGCTGGATAGGCCTTTTTTAAAGGTCGCGCAGAGGGCCTCATTATTCCAGGATAGTTCAGAAGCAAGAGTACGGAATTGTATGGCGTACTCGCCAACGGAAGAATTACCCTGGACCAGGTTCAGCAGGGCAGTCTCAGCAGAAGAGGCTCGGGCAGGTTCCTCAAAGACACTTCGAATTTCCGAGAAGAAGGAGTGTACAGAGGCAGTGACGGGGTCATTGCGGTCCCAGAGCGGTGTGGCCCATGACAGGGCTTTTCCAGACAGAAGGCTGACTACGAAAGCCACCTTAGACCTTTCAGTAGGAAACTGGTCCGACATCATCTCCAAGTGCAGGGAACATTGCGAAAGAAAGCCACGGCAAAACTTAGAGTCCCCATTAAATTTGTCCGGCAAGGACAGGCGGAGGCTAGGAGTGGCCACTCGCTGCGGAAGGGGTGCAGGAGCTGGTGGAGGAGATGATTGCTGCTGAAGTTGCGACTGAAGTTGCTGCACAATGGTGAATACTTCCGACAGCTGGTGGGTTAGATGGGCGATCTGTCGGGATTGCTGGGCGACCACCGTGGTGATATCAGAGATATAAGGCAGAGGGACGTCAGCGGGATCCATGGCCGGATCTACTGTCACGATGCCGGCTGGCAGGTAGTGGATCCTCTGTGCCAGAGAGGGATTGGCGAGGGCCGCGCTAGTGGACCGGTTCTAAGTCACTACTGGTTTTCACCAGAGCCCGCCGCAAAGCGGGATGGTCTTGCTGCGGCGGTAGTGACCAGGTCGTATCCACTAGCAACGGCTCACCTCTCTGACTGCTGATGATAGGCGAGGTACAAGGGAGTAGACAGAAGCAAGGTCGGACGTAGCAGAAGGTCGGGGGCAGGCGGCAAGGTTCGTAGTCAGGGTGGATAGCAGAAGTTCTGGTACACAGGCTTTAGACACACAAAACGCTTTCACTAGGCACAAGGGCAACAAGATCCGGCAAGGAAGTGCATGGGAGGAGGTTAGATATAGTCAGGGACCAGGTGGAGCCAATTAAGCTGATTGGGCCAGGCACCAATCATTGGTGCACTGGCCCTTTAAGTCTCAGGGAGCTGGCGCGCGCGCGCCCTAGAGAGCGGAGCCGCGCGCGCCAGCACATGACAGCAGGGGACGGGAACGGGTAAGTGACCTGGGATGCGATTCGCGAGCGGGCGCGTCCCGCTGTGCGAATCGCATCCCCAACGGCCATGACAGTGCAGCGCTCCCGGTCAGCGGGACTGACCGGGGAGCTGCAGGGAGAAAGACGCCGTGAGCGCTCCGGGGAGGAGCGGGGACCCGGAGCGCTAGGCGTAACAACAGGTATACTACCACATATGAGTCATGATATTATGCTCTGAAGAAGTATCAGTAACAACAATTGCAATGCATCCCCCTTGTAATATTATGCTCTGAATGTGTCAATAACAATAATTACGTAGTGGATCCCTCTGCAGACGTGGCAGGCATAACCGGTATACTACAGCCCATGAGACGTGATATTATTGCTCTTAAGACGTGTCAGAAACAATACTTAAGCAGTGTATGACCCTGCAGATGTATGCTATCGTCTATGACAACCTCTGAGTATGGCTTAAAGTTATGTAAGGCTTTAAATAACAATTATACCAACCTGAAGCAGTAACTCTCACCTATAGTACCATAATCAGAATATCAGTTATTATAACCTAAACACCAAAATCATCTATGCCGAACAGTAAAAATGTATGAACATACCCACATTCTATGCGATAACTTAACTCTGTATAATACTATAAACATGAATATGCTATGAATGCAGTATATATGTACTATAGATGTAATGCAGGTATACACACTGTAAATATTATGAACGTATGTCACTGTGATTCTATGAGCGTTTACATCCCATACACATTACCAAAGCATCTCATACTAACAATACCATGAAACGTGTACACATTCAAATGTCATGGAATACTACATGTGCTGCTATAACCATGAACATTAGAAATGGTATGTATGAAGATAAACTATGTATGAATGCTATGAACTCATGTGCAGTGTAAATGCTAACAAATGTAGGTATAGTATAAATGCTACGATCGTATATACAGAATAAATGCTATGAACGTATGAACCTTACCAGCATATGTACAGTCTAAATGCTACATGTGTGTACCGTATGCTACTAGCGTATGGCCAATAAAACATTATAAGCGAATGAATAGAATGTCTTGTAGTAGAAAAAGTTCATTAGTCCGGCACTGTACCCTGTATGCGAGTGATTGCACTAGAATCCCTATGCAGGAGCAAGAGAGTGGGGTGCTAAATCCAGAACGGCAGAAAGGCACAAACGCTATATTCCAATATGTACAGATAGATGTAAGGATAGCACTCACCACCTCAGGAGATTGTGAAATTTTTCTTTCTTGCATGTAGATCGCAAAGTGATGGTTTGCAATGGAGAATTTAATGTGCAGCGGGCGAAGATCTGTGCTGAGAGCGTCCCTGCGTCCTCGCCCGCTGCACATCATGTTCTCCGTTGCGATCTACATGCAATAAAGAAAAATTTCACCGCTAAAACCTTTGCCAATATCTTCATATCGGTATTCAGCAGCGAGATTGGCCTATACCCATCTGGCTCGCATTCGTCTTTTCCAGGTTTGAGAAATAGCGTTATTACTGCTTCCTTCATTGAGGGAGGCAGTATTCCTCTTTTTTGAATATCTTTAAATTATTTTACTAACCTAGGAACTAAAATACTCCCATACTTTTTATACAGCTTGAATGGTAGCCCATCCGGGCCCGGAGCCTTTGATCTGGATGCTTATTTTACCACCTTCTATACTTCACTTTCTGTAATCTCTCCCTCTAGCATCTCTACAGCTTCTTTCGTTAATTTTGGTAACTCACATTCCTCCACATATTTCCGCATTTCTTCTTGCCCTACTTTGACCTGTGATGTGTATAACTCTTTGTAGTATTCTGAAAATACTTTTATTATTCCTTTCTGTTCTTTCACTATCCACCCCTTTTTGTCTTTAACAGCTGCTATTAGCGTTTTTCCTTTTCCTTCTTCTATAAACCTAGCCAACCACCTTCCTGGCTTCCCTCCTTCTAAATATTTCTTCTTTTCTGCCTGAAACAGTTATTTCCTTGCTCCCGATGTCAGTGGCGTTGCTAGGGTTGGTGTCACCCGGTGCGGTAGAAAATGGTGTCACCCCCATACCTCCCCCAGTAAGTTTTTAGCCTGTTGTGACAGACACCACTGTTGTAGCGCATTGTGGGAAATTCCAGTATAATAATCAGATATACCAGTTGCCACAGAATGGGAAGTGTTAAAGAAATTTTCACCATTTAAATATTCAGCTCCCAGAATTACTTAAAGGGGTACTCCACTGGAAAACATTTACTTTTATATCAACTGGTGCCAGAAAGTTAAACAGATTTTTAAATTACTTCTATTTAAAATCTTAATACTTACAGTACTTGTTGCTGGTGTATGCTCCACAGGAAGTTGTGTAGTTCTTTCCAATCTGACCACAGTGCAATCTTGCCCAACCTGCCAAATCACTAGCCCCCAGCCACATTACCGTAGACCCCTGGTCCCTCTCCCGATTATCGAGGTCCCATTTGAACGGATCGCTATGGACCTGGTCGGCCCATTGCCAAAATCCGTTAGGTGGCAACAACTCATTCTGGTATTCCTGGACTATACGACTAGGAATCCTGAGGCGACATACCTCGGCCAAACTTATAGCTAAGGAACTAATGGAGTTTTTTCCCCGAGTGGGCTTACCTAAAGAGGTATTGACTTACCAGGGCACCCCGTTTATGTCAAAGGTAATGAAAGATCTCAATAAGTTACTGCAGGTAAAACAGCTATGGACCTCCGTGTACCACCCGCAGACGGATGGCTTGGTAGAAAGGTTTAACCAAACATAAAAAAAATATGTTAAAGCGGGTGGTGGCTAGAGATGGAAAAAAATGGCATCTTTTACTGCCCTATCTCATGTTCGCAGCGCGAGAAGTGCCCCAGACTTCTACTGGGTTCCCGCCGTTTAAACTGTTATACGGCAGACATCCACATTGTCTGTTAGACATAGCTAAAGAGGCATGGGAACAACAGCCCATGCCACACAAAAGTGTAGTTGAGTATGTCACTCAGTTGCAGGAATGGATGGAAACAGTGTTGCCCTTAGTTAGGGAACATATGGAGGCAGCTCAGCGAGCTCAAAGCAGAGTTTATAATCGCCAGGCACAGGTTCGGAATTTTAACCCGGGAGATCGGGTTATGGTTCTGGTACCAACGGTCGACGGTACATTTCTGGCTAGGTGGCAGGGTCCCTACGAAGTCATCAAAAAGGTAGGAGAGGTGACGTACAGGGTACACCAGCCTGGGCGAAGGAAGCCAGAGCAAGTGTACCATGTAAACTTGTTGAAACCTTGGAAAGACAGGGAGACTAGTATGGATGACAGCCCCCGGCCAGGTTTGTTAGGAGTGGAGTTTCCGGTACCTCAGTCTGGTGCGAGGGAAGCAATTGCCACAGTGAAAATTGCTGACAGCCTTTCCTCTGCACCGACTCAGGAGGCCAGGGAGTTCGTCAGTAGGAACACCGATGTGTTCTCAGACCTTCGTGGATGTACTTCTGTCATCCGTTGTCACTGAACCCCAGGTAAAAATACAATTGAAACCATACCGGGTACCTGAGTCACGGCGACAAGCCATCTCAGAAGAAGTACAGCAGATGTTAAAACTGGATGGCATTGAGGAATCAAAGAGTGAGTGGGCCAGTCCGATAGTCTTAATACTCAAGCCAGAGGGTACGTTGCGATTCTGTAATGATTTCTGCAAACTTAACCTCTTCAGGACGCCGGGCGTATGCATATGCCCCGCATCCCGAGTCCTTAAGGACGTGGGGCGTATGCATATGCCCGTGGGGACCGGACCGCGATGCCTGCTGAATGGCATCGCCGAGGGGGGTCCTGAGACCCCCCCATGTCGGTGATTGCAGAAAATCGCATGTCAATTCAGACATGCGATTTTCTTCTATTCCGGGCTGATCGGGTCTCTGGTGACGCGATCAACCAGAAAATAGGGATGATCAGAGCTGTCAGTGACAGCCCTGATCATCCTGAGGGATAGGAGTGAGGTCGCAGTGCTGCGATCTCCTCCTATCCTTCCATTGGTCAGAATTGATTCTGACCAATGGCAGCGCAGGACAGTGGGTTGCCATGGCAACCCCCCATTCTGCCCACCCCTGGATGTCGGGCAGAACGGGGGGAGAAGATGGAGACTGGTACTTTACCTGAAGATGGCGTGGGGACCGAAGATCATTGTGGAGACTGCAGAGATCCCGGCTCAGGTAGGGAAACGACGGTGGGGGGGAATGAAAGTGAAAGTAAAGCGATCTTTTCTGTGGCAACCACTAGGAAGGCAGAACTGCAACTCCAGCTTGCCCAGACAGCCAAAGGCTGTCTGGGCATGCTGGGAATTGTAGTTTTGCAACATCTGGAGGGTCACAGTTTGGAGACCACTGTTACAGTGATGCCCAAACGGTAGCCCTCCAGATGTTGCCAAACTACAACTCTCAGCATGCCTAGACTGCCCAGGCATGCTGGGAGTTGTAGTTCTGTAACATCTGTCCCTTCAGATTTTGCAATTTTCATGAAATATTTGAAAATTGCTGCTTTACATTGAAGCCCTCAAATTTTTTCAAAAAGTAAAAATATGTCCATTTTATGATGCCAACATAAAGTGGACATATTGTATTTGTGAATAAAAATAAAATTTATTTGGAGTATCCATTTTTCTTACAAGCAGAAACCTTTAAAGTTAGAAAAATGCTAAATTTTCAAAAATTTCATGAAATTTTGGGATTTTTCACCAAAAAAGGATGCAAGTAACGATGAAAATTTACCACCAAAATAAAGTAGAATATGTCACGAAAAAACTATCTCAGAATCAGAATATTCGGCAAAAGTTATTAATGCGTAAAGCGACAGTGGTCAGAATTGCGAAAAAGGGCTCAGTCCTTAAAGGGGTAAACCTTTTTTCTTTTAAATCAACAGGCGGCAGAAAGTTAAACATATTTGTAAATTACTTCTATTAAAAAATCTTAATCCTTCCAGTTCTTATTAGCTGCTGAATGCTACAGAGGAAATTCCTTTCTTTTTGGAATACTGATGACATCATGAACACAGTGCTCTCTGCTGACATCTCTGTCCATTTTAGCGACCATGCATAGCAGATGCATAGCAGATGTATGCTAAGGGCAGCATGGTGGCTCAGTGGTTAGCACTGCTGCCTTGCAGTGCTGGGAACTTGGGTTCAAATCCCACTAAGGACAACAATAAATAAAGCGTTATTATTATTATAATAACATCAGCAGAGAGAACTGTGCTCGTGATGTCATCAGAGAGCATTCCAAAAAGAAAAGAATTTCCTATGTAGTATTCAGCAGCTAATAAGTACAGGAAGGATTAAGATTTTTTAAAAGAAGTCATTTACAAATATGTTTAACTTTCTGCCACCAGTTGATTTAAAAGAAAAAAGGTTTTCACTGGAGTACCCCTTTAACCCCTTGGGGACGGGGATCATTTTTTGCAAATCTGACAACTGTCACTTTAAGCATTAATAACTCTGGAATGCTTTTACTTATAAATTTGATTCCAAGATTGTTTTTTTGTGACATATTCTACTTTATGTAAGTGGTAAATTTTCGGCGATACTTGCATCCTTTCTTGGTGAAAAATGTGAAAATTTCATGAAAAATTTTAAAATGTAGCATTTTTCTAACTTTGAAGCTCTCTGCTCATAAGGAATATGGATATTCCAAATAAATTATATATTGATTCACATATACAATATGTCTACTTTATGTTTGCATCATAAAATTGATGAGTTTTTACTTTTGGAAAACATCAGAGGGCTTTAACCCCTTAAGGACTCAGCCCATTTTGGCCTTAAGGACTCAGACAATTTAATTTTTACGTTTTCATTTTTTCCTCCTCGCCTTCTAAAAATCATAACTCTTTTATATTTTCATCCACAGACTAGTATGAGGGCTTGTTTTTTGCGCGACCAGTTGTCCTTTGTAATGACATCACTCATTATATCATAAAATGTATGGCGCAACCAAAAAACACTATTTTTGTGGGGAAATTAAAACGAAAAACGCAATTTTGCTAATTTTGGAAGGTTTTGTTTTCACGCTGTACAATTTCTGGTAAAAATGACGTGTGTTCTTTATTCTGAGGGTCAATACGATTAAAATGATACCCATTATTATATACTTTTATATTATTGTTGCGCTTAAAAAAAATCACAAACTTTTTAACCAAATTAGTACGTTTATAATCCCTTTATTTTGCTGACCTATAACTTTTTTATTTTTCCGTATAAGCGGCGGTATGGGGGCTCATTTTTTGCGCCATGATCTGTACTTTTTTTTGATACCACATTTGTATATAAAAAACTTTTAATACATTTTTTATAATTTTTTTTTTAATAAAATGTATTTAAAAAGTAGGAATTTTGGACTTTTTTAATTTTTTTTCGTTCACGCCGTTCACCATACGGGATCATTAACATTTTATTTTAATAGTTCGGACATTTACGCACGCGGCGATACCAAATATGTCTATAAAAAATGTTTTTTACGCTTTTTGGGGGTAAAATAGGAAAAAACGGACGTTTTACTTTTTTATTGGGGGAGGGGATTTTTCACTTTTTTTTTACTTTTACTTTTACATTTTTTTACATTTTTTTTACACTTGAATAGTCCCCATAGGGGACTATTCATAGCAATACCATGATTGCTAATACTGATCTGTTCTATGTATAGGACATAGAACAGATCAGTGTTTTCGGTGATCTTCTGCTCTGGTCTGCTCGATCACAGACCAGAGCAGGAGACGCCGGGAGCCGCACGGAGGAAGGTGAGAGGACCTCCGTGCGGCGTTATGAATGATCGGATCCCCGCAGCAGCGCTGCGGGCGATCCGATCGTTCATTTTAATCGCGAACTGCCGCAGATGCCGGGATCTGTATTGATCCCGGCACCTGAGGGGTTAATGGCGGACGCCCGCGAGATCGCGGGCGTCGGCCATTGCCGGCGGGTCCCTGGCTGCGATCAGCAGCCGGGATCAGCCGCGCATGACACGGGCATCGCTCCGATGCCCGCGGTTATGCTTAGGACGTAAATGTACGTCCTGGTGCGTTAAGTACCACCTCACCAGGACGTACATTTACGTCCTGCGTCCTTAAGGGTTAAGTTCAGCAACAATTTTCCAATTTTTCGCAAAATTTTCAAAATCGGAATTTTTCAGGGACCAGTTCAGGTTTGAAGTGGATTTGAAGGGTCTTCTGGTTAGAAATACCCGATAAATGACCCCATTATAAAAACTGCACCCCTCAAAGTATTCAAAATGACATTCAGTAAGTGTGTTAACCCTTTAGGTGTTTCACAGGAATAGCAGCAAAGTGAAGGAGAAAATTCAAAATCTTCATTTTTTACAATGGCATGTTCTTCTAGACCCAGTTTTTGAATTTTTACAAGGGGTAAAAGGAAAAAAATCCTCTCAAAATTTGTAACCCAATTTCTCTCGAGTAAGGAAATACCTCATATGTGTATGTCAAGTGTTCGGCGGGTGCACTAGAGGGCTCAGAAGCAAAGGAGCAACAATGGGATTTAGGAGAGTGAATTTTTCTGAAATGGTTTTTGGGGGGCATGTCTCATTTAGGAAGCCCCTATAGTGCCAGGACAGCAAAAAAAAAAACCACATTGCACACTATTATGGAAACGACACCCCTCAAGGAACGTAACAAGGGGTACGGTGAGCCTTAACACCCCACAGGTGTTTGACAACTTTTTGTTAAAGTCGGATGTGTAAATGAAAAAAATAATTTTTCCACTAAAATGCAGTTTTTTCCCCAAATTTTACTTTTTTACAAAGCGTAATAGGAGAAAATGCCCCCCAAAATTTGTAACCCCATTTCTTCTGAGTATGGAAATACCCCATGTTTGGACGTCAAGTGCACTGCGAGCGAACTACAATGCTCAGAAGAGAAGGAGCGCCATTGAGCTTTTAGAGAGATAATTTGTTTGGAATGGAAGTCGGGGGCCATGTGCATTTACAAAGCCACCCGTGGTGCCAGAACAGTGGACCCCCCCACATGTGACCCCATTTTGGAAATTACACCCCTCACGGAATGTAATAAGGGGTACAGTGAGCATTTACACCCCACTGGCGTTTGACAGATCTTTGGAACAGTGGACTGTGCAAACAAAAAAATTACATTTTTCATTTTCACGGACTACAATTCCAAAAATCTGTCAGACCCCTGTGGGGCGTAAATGCTCACTGTACACCTTATTACATTCCGTGAGGGGTGTAGTTTCCAAAATGGGGTCACATGTGGGTATTTATTTTTTTGGGTTTATGTCAGAACCGCTGTAAAATCAGCCACCCCTGTGCAAATCACCAATTTAGGCCTCAAATGTACATAGTGCGCTCTCACTCCTGAGCCTTGTTGTGCCCCCGCAGAGCATTTTACGCCCACATATGGGGTATTTCTGTACTCAGGAGAAATTGCGTTACAAATTTTGGGGGTCTTTTTTTCCTTTTACCTCTTGTGAAAATAAAAAGTAAAGGGCAACACCAGCATGTTAGTGTCAAATTTTTTTTTTTTTACACTAACAGGCTGGTGTAGACCCCAACTTTTCCTTTTCATAAGGGGTAAAAGGAGAAAAAGCCCCCCAAAATTTGTAGTGCAATTTCTCCCGAGTACGGCGATACCCCATATGTGTCCCTAAACTGTTTCCTTGAAATACGACAGGGCTCCAAAGTGAGAGAGCACCATGCGCATTTGAGGACTAAATTAGGGATTGCATAGGGGTGAACATAGGGGTATTCTACGCCAGTGATTCCCAAACAGGGTGCCTCCAGCTGTTGCTAAACTCCCAGCATGCCTGGACAGTCAGTGGCTGTCCGGAAATGCTGGGAGTTGTTGTTTTGCAACAGCTGGAGGCTCCGTTTTGGAAACACTGCTGTACAATAAGTTTTTCATTTTTATTGGGGGGGACAGTGTAAGGGGGTGTTTATGTAGTGTTTTACCCTTTATTAGGTGTTAGTGTAGTGTAGTGTAGTGTTTTTAGGGTACATTCACACTGGCGGGTTACGGTGAGTTTCCCGCTAGGAATTTGCGCTGCGGCAAAAAATTTGCAGCAGCTCATACTTGAAGCAGGAAACTTGCTGTAAACCCGCCCGTGTGAATGTATCCAGCTGTTTCAAAACTACAGCTCCCAGCATTCACGGTCTGTCAGTACATGCTGGGAGTTGTAGTTTTGCAACAGCTGGAGGCACACTGGTTGGAAAACCTTCAGTTAGGTTCTGTTACCTAACTCAGTATTTTCCAACCAGTGAGCCTCCAGCTGTTGCAAAACTAGCATGCACGGTCTGTCAGTACATGCTGGGAGTTGTAGTTTTGAAACAGCTGGAGGCACACTGGTTGGAAAATACTGAGTTAGGTTCTGTTACCTAACTCAGTATTTTCCAACCAGTGTGCCTCCATCTGTTGCAAAACTACAATTCCCAGCATGACTGATCACAGAAGGGCATGCTGGGAGATGTAGTTATGCAACAGCTGGAGGTACGCAACTACAACTCCCAGCATGCCGAGACAGCTGTTTTTTGTGTGGGCATGCTGGAATTTGTAGTTTTGCAACATCTGGAGTGCTACAATTTAGAGACCACTGAACAGTGATCTCTAAACTGTGGACCTCCAGATGTTGCAAAACTACAACTCCCAGCATGCCCAGACAGCAAACAGCTGTGTGGGCATGCTAGGAGTTGTAGTTTTGCAAGATCTAGAGGGCAGTATAGAGATCACTGTGCAGTGGTCTCTAACCTGCAGACCTCCAGCTGTTGCAAAACTACAAATTCCAGCATGCCCACACAGCAAACAGCTGTCTGGGCATGCTGGGAGTTGTAGTTTTGCAACATCTGGAGGGCTACAGTCTAGAGACCACTATAGTGGTCTCAGACTGTAGCCCTCTAGATGTTGCTAGGCAACTACTTACCGGCTTCCGTCGCATACGGGAGCCGTCCTCTTCTGCCGCACGCCGCCGCAGATCTCCGTCGCCGCCCGCCGATCCCCGTTGCTCCGCTGCCTCCGGAGGGGTAAGTGGACTCCGGCGCCGCTCCTCTTCGTTTTCCCCGTTTTGCCCCACCTATTGTGGGAGGGCAGGACGGGGAAAACGAAAGTAAACCCCTCCGCCCCAGATCTGCTATTGGTGGTCGCGTCTAGACCACCAATAGCAGGGATAGGAGGGGTGGCAACTCTGCCACCTCACTCCTATCGCTTTAGGGGGATCGTGGGTGTCTTAGACACAAGCGATCCCCCTTCTATTCCGGGTCACCGGGTCACCATAGACCCGTAATGACCCGGAATTGGCGCAAATCGCAAGTGTGAATTCACTTTTGATTTGCGCCGATCGCCGACATGGGGGGGTCTAATGACCCCCCTGGGCATTTGCACGGAGTGCCTGCAGATGGATATCAGCAGTCACCCCGGCCCGGTCCCCGCCCGGCGCGCGGCGGGGACCGAAATTCCCACGGGCGTATGGATACGCCCTTCGTCCTTAAGTACCAGGACGCAAGGGCATATGCATACGCCCTTCGTCCCCAACAGTTTAAGGTGAAAATGGGCTGCGTCCTTAAGAGGTTAATGAGGTGTCCAAGTTTAATGCATATCCCATGCCCCGAGTTGACGAGCCTATTTAAAGGCTAGGACAAGCTCGGTATTTTCCTGTTTTGGACCTCACCAAAGGGTATTGGCAGGTGCCCTTGACAGAGGCTGCCAAAGAGAAAACAGCCTTTGTCACACCAGAAGGTTTGTTTCAGTACAAGGTGTTACCATTTGGTTTTCATGGTTCTCCCGCTACATTTAAAAGGCTAATGGATATTGTACATCGTCGGTAAGCCTCAGCTTATCTGGATGATATCATCATCTACAGTACAGACTGGGAAAGTCCCCTTCCTAAAGTGCAGGCAGTGGTAGACTCCCTTAGGAAGGCTGAGTTAACTGCTAACCCCAAAAAATGTGCCATAGGATTTGAAGAGACCAACTACCTGGGGTACGTCATTCGGCGTGGAGTTGTCAAACCCCAGGTAAACAAAATAGAGGCCATCCTAAAATGGCCCGACCTGTCACTACCTGATAGGTGAAGTCATGCCTAGGAATGGTGGGTTACTATATAAGATTCATTCCCCATTTTGATACAGTGGCTGCGCCCTTAACAAAAGTCCTGAAGCGACGCAAGTCTGTCATGATGCGTTGGAACGAACAGGCAGAGCAGGCGTTTTCCGCTTTGAAGTCAGCCCTATGTGGGTCTCCGGTCTTGGTTACACCCGACTTCACAAGGGAATTTGTGGTACAGACCGATGCCTCTGAGGTAAGTCTCGGTGCTGTAATCTCCCAGGAAGCCAACGGGGAAGAGCATCCCGCTTTTTTCTTAGCCACAAACTGACCCGGCAGAGACCATGTATAGTATAGGGGAGAGAGAGTGCCTGGCCATGAAATGGGCACTCACGTCTCTCCGCTTTTATCTGTTGGGCAGGAAGTTTCGTCTCGTGACAGATCATTCCCCCCTTAAGTGGATGTGCCAGGCCAAGGGCCAAAATTTCAGGGTCACCAGGTGGTTTCTGTCGCTACAGAATTTTAAGTTCAAGGTTGAACACAGAGTGGGTCGTTTGCTAGGCAACGCCGATACTCTATCACGAGTCCACTGTTGTACCAGTGTTCACCCCCTCAGGTTTGAACAAAGGGGGGGGGGGGGTATGTGAGAAGGTGAGAGGCATCATGGTCACCAAGGCTCCTGACTTTGGTGAAGTAAGAGACGGTATTTATTCAGTGTCTGTGCTGCGATGCAGTCTGACACTGTGGCCGTATTATGGCTGGAAGGCCAATCTGGGATGGCTCTTAATGGGAATGACCAAATGCAGGGTGGGGTTCTTTCCCCACAATCCAGGCCGCCTTTTGTTGGCCTTAAACGCAACTTGTTTCACCAACTGAGGGGGATTTGCTAGTTGCAGCTCACACTGCCAGAGAGAGCTGTATGTGGAGTTCTTCCCCGTGTGGTAATAGCATGAGCTGACGGATGATGGGGGTGCTACTTTTGAGGGTTCCCCACCTTAGGTAGGCAGCAGGTTCCCCACATTAGGTAGGCAGCAGGTTCCCCACATTAGATAGGCAGCAGGTTCCCCACATTAGGTAGAAGCAGGTTCCCCACATTCGGTAGTAGCAGGTTCCCTACATTAGGTAGAAGCAGGTTCCCCCCCCCTGACTCTCACACACACAGACACCCACACATGCACACACACATAGACACACTTACCTTTCCTGCGCTGAGCTTCTCCTCTCTGCGAGCGGCCTGACTAGTGACGTCACTGACGTCCTCCTGTGTGGGTCTGTGGAGGGACGTCACATGCGTGATTTCCCTCATCAGACTCGGGCCAGACGGCCAACCGGAGACCGGGAGGAGGAGGGTGGGGTAAGTTACCTGCCCGGCGCCCGGAACTGCATGTCCCGGGCGTCGGGCAATACATATTACTCTTACTTGGCGCAGGCCACAAACTTTCGTTCCGGGAGTTTGAGACCCCTGAATTACACGATATAGGCGGCCGCGAGGCCCCTTTTAGGACAAGGCCTTAGGCGGCCGCCTAAATCGCCTAATTGGAGAGCCACCTCTGCATGTATACACTAGCCAATGGCCCCTAAAGAAGTTACTGGCCATATGGAATCTGTGTAGTCATCCTTCCTAGTAAGTAATTTGTGCCGATTACTTGCGGCTTCAGCAGCCGAGTGCATTAGCGGACGCCATGCTTCCCGTGCAAACCACACCATCTCCATCCCTGTGCAGAGGCCCAGCCGCTGACGGCCGGGCAGCAAGCCCCCCGGAATAGGTTGGCAGAACCGTCCCCTTCATACAAGGGCCTCCATCGCACAGAGCGGCCCCAGCGGCCAGTATGGGCATCAGAAAGACAAACGAAAACCTGCTCCCCGTCGGGACTTGAAACACCAGTTGGCAGTTGGAATCTCCCACCATCTTCCGTGGTGACTTCAGCGCCCATCGCTCTCTGAAGCCGGCCAAATGCCAGACATGCCCTGAGTAGTATGTAGGGGGCGTTATATACCCCCACACCCCTCCCACAAACACAGCCTACTAGGCTTACACTAACGCTTTGCCAAGCATTATATAGGGTAAATTTCTGATGATTGGTTCCCTTTCAAGTTTTTGTTTTTGCAGCCCGGGCACAGG
Source organism: Hyla sarda (assembly GCF_029499605.1). Lineage (NCBI taxonomy): Eukaryota > Metazoa > Chordata > Amphibia > Anura > Hylidae > Hyla > Hyla sarda. The sequence continues at coordinate 155,777,487 of NC_079194.1, read as the reverse complement.
GGATGATAAAAGTTTTCCACAGCATTTCTCCTTTAAAAATAAATGAAGAAATCTGATTGTTTGCTATGGCCAACTGCACCACTCTTCCACTACACAGGTTTTGATCAAGACCACTATCAAAGACCGCGACATAAGGTGAACAACATAAAAAAAAGGGAGGGGGATTCTTTCTTTAGCACTGCTGATGAACTGCTCAACAGCAGGTGAAGAAGGTTTTTATATTTAAATCCAACTTCCCGCTCTTTCCTGAAAATCCAATCACATAACGGTATACAAAAATCTGCCCATCTACTCAGAACCTTCAGGACTGGTAAATCCAATCTGTGAATAGAAAAAGGGATGGGAAAGAGAACGAACAAATTGGACTGGACAAAACATCCCTCCATTAAAAAAAAAAACATAAGAAACAAGTGTCCCTCCTTTTATAAAGCATAAATGCAGTGTTCACAATCAGGGAAAGTTCACACTGACAAATGTGCTATCATGCTGTAGTATACATCAGGATCCTGTTTTCCCAGGTTGCCAATGTAGAGCATAAAACTTACCTAAGATGCTGTGATCGTTGTTGTCTGTGCTACATGATTAGATGGCAATAGACAACTACTACTAGGATGGGCTGCTATAGCTCTCAGAAGTATTACGGTGGCCTCCAGTCTTCTATGATACTGCAAATTTAGCGTTATAGGAGAAAAAGATGGTACACCAAGTGAAAAATGCACTCCAACACAATATTTCCAGGTATTTTATAGTGTAGTTCCCTAGAAGGAATTCAATAGAAAGTATAAAAAAAATATATATTTAAAAAAGTATAAAATATTAAAGACAAAACTTTTATTTTCCATTAAGAGATGTTTTTTTGTGAGATTAGTTGACATTATCATTTGTATAACATTTGTGGGTGACTTTTTGATAACTTTTTAAATTCCATTTGTGGTAAACAAAAACAAGCAATTTTAAACTTTATGTTATTACAAAGCCATTATACAGATACATTCTTTTCTTTTTTTGCATAATAATGCATTTTTGATGGAAAAAATGTATTGTTGTCAAAAGACTTTTGTTAAAAGAAAACAATTTGTTATCACCATAACCATACTGACCCACAGAATACTATTTACGTCATTTATACAAATAGTAAGTCTCATCAAAAAACGAAATCCCCCAAAAAAAATCTACAAAAATTGCAAATTGCAGTCTACAGAACAATAGAAAAGTCCAATCTCTTGGAAAGCTGGATTGAAGAAATAACAAAAATCAGAGTGAGTTGATGGTGAAAACAAACCAATGAATCCATCTAAGTATTATAAGAATACTATTTACATAAAACTGGTAAAGCCACTTGAAAGTCATGGACCATGAGGAGGGAGAATGCTTGATATAAATGATATTGGGACCTGATCATTCTTTTCACTCAGTTTCTCATAACTATTTTTCTTAGTTATTTTTAGGTGCTCGGAAACCCTCAATCTTAACAAGTCATTCCCAGACGTCGGTATCAGAACAGTGATTAAATATACCATCTGTGCTAGCTGAAGAATTGTGAAAGAGGTTTCACACTTGACTGACCCCATACAGACCAGACCTCAGCTAAGTAAGTCTGAGATAGAGAGATATGCATGTCCCAGGGTGAAGGCATCTCACACATAAATCTTAATGAGTCAAAGTGAAATTCTCATTACTCATATCTTCTGTCGGGTTCATCTATATCCCTTCACTAGTCTGAGTGTGAACTGTAATGCAGTGAAGACAAAACCAACTTTTTCTATATTTGTCATCTGTCCCACTTACCACACTTATGAAACAGGTTTCACTGTAAAAATCTTTTATGGTGTATCAGCCAGGAAAACTATTAAAGTCCAAACAATGTAGAGATGCATAAAAGTAATGTCTGGGGAAAAATTAGTTTCATGTCTGGAGGTGGTGAAAAATAATAATAATGCTATACTCACCTCTTTTAGTTCCCCGCTGCTGCCACATCTTCTGGGTTCTGTGTCGTCTGGACCACAAAGGACCTGCTTGCTCAGCCAATCACGCACGAAACAGTACTCTAGTCTATAAAAAAAAACATACACATTTTTTGATATTCCTTTCCAGCACTGCTTTTTATAGTTATATAGTGCATCAGAATAAAATCAATCCTGTATTATCCAAGATCATCTGAACCTCATTTCAGTCATGTTGACCTTTTTCAACTTGGTATTAGTCTGATGCATATGTAAACACAAATAAAATTCCAATGCCCTAGTGTCTGCAATATATTGATTGCAGGGCCGAGCAGACATGCTCAGAGTGCTCAGACATGCTCAGCCAATTAGTGACTGTGGTGGGACACCACTGCGGCCACTGATTGGCTGAGCAGGTATGTCTTTTACTGTCGGGATGACACTAGAGACCAGTGAAGGAGTTTCAGCACAGCAGCTACGTGGGACATGAGGAGGGGAGTATAGCATCTTTATGTGGTGGACCACCGATGTATGGCGGGACCTCAGGTTTAGTGGTGTAGGTGGTGGGGTCAGTTGGTATTAACCCCGGGGGCAAGATGTTATTAACCTAGTGTTCGTGATGCCAGAGATGTTTCTGGTACGTGAACCACACGAACGGTATCTCCGCTATTCCAATGGCTAGTTATGGAAAGGAGAGTCCACGACCAGTTATGGTTTAACGGAGGCTTTACTGAGTTTAAGACTGATAGAATTATCTTCACAGCTAGGCCAGATTCCCAGAGAGGTGGCCGGGAACTCAGAAGACATCACAGCTTGCTGGGACTAATTATACTCGTAATAAACTTGAGACAATTATCTTGAGGCTTGACTATGTGCAGGGCTTGAATACTTGTAGTGACAGCAGACATAGGGGGAGATTTATCAAAACCTGTGCAGAGGAAAAGTTGTCCAGTTGCCCATAGCAACCAATCAGATTGCTTCTTTCATTTTTCACAGGCCTTCATGAAAATGAAAGAAGAAAGCTGATTGGTTGCTATGGGCAACTGGGCAGCTTTTCCTCTGCACAGGTTTTGATAAATCTCCCCAATAGACTTTTGACTAGAATGACTGTAGCTTTGTTGCCTTCCAGGTATCTGATCACTAGCACAGAGATCTCTGGTGTTTGCTGTGCTCAGTAGCAGATGGTTTGAGAAGAGAAATTGCAATGGCCGCCCCTTTATATAGTGGGGAATAGACTAAGCCCATTGGTCAAGCTGCAGGTCATAGGTTAAGCTGGTGCTCTCTGGGAAAACATGTGACAACAAATCATGTGACTGCTTAACATAACGTGACAAACTCACAGGTCATTGAGACAACCTTTCACAGGTCCTCTGCTCTATCTATACATTAGGATCCTGTCTATACATTAAAGCAGTATACACAACATTCTGGAAACAACAGGGGGAGACACTGCAGGGGAGCCCCCAGGTCACTGAGGGTCTCAACCTGACAGGGCCTAAGGGTAATACAGGACCATTACAATTATTTTACACCATCCTCAGTGGTACAGAAAATCTTTGTTGTCCTTGAAAAAATTTCACATTTCATTATATGTGGTTTACATGAGCACTATTTTAGAGGTAGTCTTTCATATCAATCACGGTATATTTTGCACTTATTTGATCAATGGGCCTATCTACCTAAGGAGCTGAGTGCTGGTGGACACACATGCTCAGTCATTATTCCCACAGCCAGGTCTTTTGCATAGTTATCCTCAGTTTACTACAGAGTAGCCAATAGAAATAGCTTTTTGCTTGCTGCATGGGACTGACCGAGCTCAGCACTCAGCAATCTTCATGACAACGCATACGCAGTGCACTCTATTCTGGGGAGGATTTTTGTTATTGTGATTAGTGGGGAAACCCAATGAATCAGCTAATTGTCCCCTATGCTGTGGATAGGAAATAACTTTAGAAAAGAGGATAAACTCTTTTAAAGGGTATTCCAGGATATTTTTTATTTGACTATGCTACAGGGGCTGTAAAGTTAGTGCAGTTCATAATATAGTGTCTCTACCTGTCTCTGATGGCTGGTCTCACATGCTTATGTGATCTTTGGCCTGGATGTTCATTTTTAACAGCATACAAAAATATCTCCTGTCTCAGATATTCCCAGGATGCGGTGCGGACGAGACACTACCTCACTAGTCAGTTGATGACAGGGAGCCTGTTCTGCTTCAATGGGTGGAGCAACCACAGGGAATTTGCAACAGCTGGAGGGACCCTGGTTAGAAAGCACTGGTCTTTTGCATGGAACTCATCTCGTTTGTGGTTCAATGGGTGGGGTAGCTGATGTGTGGGAGAAAAGTGGAATTATGGGATTTGTAGTAAAGGTTCACAAAAAGAAAGCCACAGTTTTATGGTAATCTCACAACCCCAAGACAAGCACAGATCCTTCCTAAGCATGTCCATTACTGTCTGGCAGGTACGTACTAAAATCACCTTATGGTGAATAAAGGTAAACATGTTTTTGCTGTATCTTCTGTTTTTGTTAGTCTAGTTAACCTATTGGGGACCAAGGGTGTACAGGTACACCCTTGCTTCCTGGTACTTAAGGACCAAGGGTGTACCTGTATGCCCTAGGTGTTTCCGGTCACTGCCGCACATGGGGCGGTGATCGGAATGGGATGACTGATGATATTTATCAGCAGCCAACCCAGGACACCCCCTTGTCGGTGATTGCCGCGATTCACGGTTTTTCCGGGCTTATCAGGTCTCTGGTGACCCGATCGCCCGGAAAATAAGGGTGATCAGTGCTGTCAGAGACAGGCTGATCATCCTGAATGATAGGAGTGAGGTGGCAGGGGTGCCACCCCATTCCTATCCCTGCGATTGGCTGGTCAGGACCTGACCGGCCAATAGAAGATCAGGGGAGGGCGGGGGTTAACAGTCACTTCTCCCATGTTCCCCGCTCTGCCGGACATCCATAGGTGGGCAGAGCGGGGAACATGGCGGCGGAGGGCTGCAGCGCTTCACTGCCAGTCACATGAAGAGGAGATGGCGATTGTGACCAGCGGGCTGCGGCAGCGATAGTGGCTGTTGGGCTGCGGCGGCAGAGATCAGTGTGGGCGGGCCTCACTGAGTTCACTGGTGAGTTCAAATTGGCCCTCTAGAAGTTACATAACTACAACTCCCGGCATGCCCAGACAGCCTTTGGCTGTATAGTGGTCTCCAAACTGTGGACCTCCAGATGTTGCAAAACTAAAACTTCCAGCCTGCCTAGACAGTCTGGGCATGCTGGGAGTTGTAGTTATGCAACATCTGGCCCCCAAATGTTGCAGAACTACATCTTCCAGCATTCCTGGATTGTCTAGGCATGCTGGGAGTTGTAGTTTTGCAACATTTGGATGTCCAGAGTTTGGAGCCCCCCCCCCCCCCATGTGAATGTACAGGGTACATTCACACGGGTGGGGGTTTACAGTGAGTTTCCGGCTGCAAGTTTGATATACGGAAAAATTTTCCGCCAGAGCTGAAACTCCCAGCGGAAAACTGGAAACCCCCGCCCGTTTGAATGTACCCTGAAAACACTACACAAAATAAAGGGTAAAACACTGCATATACACCCTTACACAGTGAACCCCCCCAATAAAAATGAAAAACATCTCGTACGGTACTGTTTCCAAAACAGAGCCTCCAGCTGTTGCAAAATAATTCCCTGTATTACCGGACAGCCATTGACTGTCCAGACATGCTGGGAGTTTTGCAACAGCTGCAGGCGCCCTGTTTGGGAAACACTGCTGTAGGGTATTTTGGGTGGCGGAGGCAATTGTAACCCTTCAATTCGGTTCCACCCCATGCAAATCCCTCATTTAGGCCTCAAATGCGCATGGCGCTCTCTCACTCCAGAGCCCCGTCGTATTTTAAGGCAAGAGTTTAGTGCAACATATGGGGTATTTCCGTACTTTTTCTCCTTTTACCCCTTATGAAAAGGAAAAGTTGGCAGCCACACCAGCATGTTAGTGTAAAAAAAATTTAAAATTTTTACACTAACATGCTGATGTTACCCCAAATATTTCATTTTCACAAGGGGTAATAGGAGAAAAAAAATTTGTTACACCATTTCTTCAGAGTACGGAAATACCCCCTATGTGGATGTTAAGTGCTCTGTGAGTGTACTACAATGCTCAGAAGAGAAGGAGCAAAATTTGGTTTTTGGAGAGAGAATTTGGCTGGAATTGAAGGCCATGTGCGTTTGCAAAGCCCCCATGGTGCCAGAACAGTGGACCCCCCCACATGTGACCACATTTTCGAAACGACACCCCTCAAGGAATGTAATGTGCAGTGAGCATTTTACACCCACAGGAGTCCGACAATTTATGGAACAGTGGTCCATGAAAATGAAAAATTTCACTGTTCCAATGTTCCAAAGATCTATCAAACACCTGTGGGGTGTAAATTCTTCCTGCAACCCTTATTGCATTCTTTGAGGGGTGTAGTTTTTAAAATGGGGGTCACATGTGGGGGGCACTGTTCAGGTAGCATGGGGGCTTTGTAAATGCGTATGGCCCCCGATTTAAATTCTAGCCAAATTCACCTCTCCAAAAGCCCAATGGCGCTCCTTCTCCTCTGAGCCCTGTATTGTGCCCGCCGAACACTTTACATTCACATATGGGGCATTTCCATACTCAGAAGAAATAGTGTTACAAATTTTGGGGGCTTTTTTTCTCCTACTACCCCTTGTAAAAATGCTAACTTTTTGGTAACACCAGCATTTTAGTGAAAAAAAATAAAAAAAATTATTTTCACGTACCACTTTAACAAAAGTTTGTCTATCACCTGTAGGGTGTTAAGGATCACTGTACCCCTTGTTACATTCCTTGAGGGGTGTAGTTTCCCAAATTGTGTGCCATGTTTTTTTTTTTTTTTTTGTTATGGCACCATGGGGCCTTCCTAAATGCGACATGCCCCCCAAAAACCATTTCAGCAAAATTTACTCTCCAAAATCCCATTGTCGCTCCTTCCCTTCTGAGCCCTGTAGTGCACCCGCAGAGCGCTTTACATCTACATTAGAGGCACTTCCTTACTCGAGAGAAATTAGGTTACAAATTTTGGTGAGCTTTTTCTCCTTTTACCCCTTGTTAAAATGAAAAAAAAAATGGCTCTACAAGAACATGTTAGTGTAAAAAAATTAAGATTTTGAATTTCCACCTCCACTTTGCTGCTATTCCTATGAGACACCTAAAGGGTTAACAAACTTTCTGAATGTCATTTTGAATACTTTGAGGGGTGCAGTTTTCATAATGGCGTCATTTATGGGGTATTTCTAACATAAAGACGCTCATATTCACTTCAAAACTAAACTGATCCCTGAAAAATTCTGATTTTGAAATTTTCGTGAAAAACAAAACAAAACATGTCAACTTTATGATGCAAACATAACGTAGACATATTGTATATGTGAATCAATATATCAATTGTTTGGTATGTCCATTTTCGTTACAAGCAGAGAGCTTCAAAGTTAGAAAAATGCTACATTTTCAAATTTTTCATGAATTTTTGGAATTTTTCAAACTTTGGATAGGGGATAAGATGTCTAGGGGCGGAGTACCCCTTTAAGCTGTTTTTCTTGAGCCTCAGTTGGGTATTTTGGTCCAAAACCAGAACATATGTGTCTCAAAACCAAGGTGTTTGCCTCATTTTGGTCAGTATTTTAACAATAACAGGAGTGTGTCCAAAACAAAGAAAATTGTGCAAATCTTTTCATTATAGTTTTATACTGGGATTTATAAGAAAACTATAATGGAAAGATTTGCACATTTTTCTCCTGTTATTGTTAAATATACTGACCAAAATGAGGCAAACACCTTGGTTAGGCTATGTTCAGCTATTTAAAAGGGTACTCCGTCCCTAGACATTTTATCCCCTATCCAAAGTATAGGGGATAAGATGTCTGGTCGCAGGGGTCCCGCCACTGGGAACCCCTGCGATCTCACACCTGTCATGTGATGGGAGCTTTGTGGGACCCCCGCGATCAGACATCTTATCCCCTATCCTTTGGATAGGGGATAAGATGTCTAGGGGCGGAGTACCCCTTTAAGCTGTTTTTCTTTAGCCTCAGTTGGGTATTTTGGTCCAAAACCAGAACATATGTGTCTCAAACCAAGGTGTTTGCCTCATTTTGGTCAGTATTTTAACAATAACAGGAGTGTGTCCAAAACACAGAAAATTGTGCAAATCTTTTCATTATAGTTTTATACTGGGATTTATAATAAAACTATAATGGAAAGATTTGCACATTTTTCTCCTGTTATTGTTAAATATACTGACCAAAATGAGGCAAACACCTTGGTTTTGAGACACATATGTCAAACAGTAAAATAAGATAAATAAGATAAAGATAAAATAATAAAATACAGAAACAACAAAAACCCAACTATAATATATTATCAGAGAAAACAGGTTTTGACTGACACACACACCCCACTCTGATGTCATCTGTTTCTGTTTTTTTTTATTCCCTTTGAAGTCATCTGTGTAGATTTTTGCTCCTCATCTATTAATTATGCCTGTTTTCCTCTTTCCAGCGCCATCGTGTTTTGCCTATTTTTTTTTTGTTATAGCCACATAGATTATAATTTTTAAGCAACCCAGAAATCCAGAAATATGATACAATAATCTACAACTATGTTAGCGCTCAATATAAAGCCTCATAACTATTCTCAGAAGATTGCATGTACAGGCTATTCATTCATTCAATAATTATATCTCTTAATAGCAATAAATTGTACTCAAATCTGTTTTTCTATTACATAAAACGGTAACAAGCAAAGACTACACGCCGTCTGATGTAAAGCAGAAATTCCCTCTATAATGGTTATAATTCATCTCAGCCATAGTTTCCACATGTTCCGCTTACTAAACTGTCAGTTCTCAAGCGAAACCTGGCAGGTCCCAGGACAGGCATTGACTTGTACATTTGGGAAGTTCCCTTACGTTAAGAGGACTACGGAGCTGACATGTGATGACTGTGATGGATCTGCATAAAGGCAGACAGGCTATATATAAATTTTGTAGCTTATTATAGCATTTCATAAAGGAATTTTTATAGTGAACCCTTTTTGTAATGGTCTTGTTACAGATCTAATTTCAAGACATGATTGCATTTTTTACACTTTTTTTTATTCCTTTTCCAAGGCATTCAAAGTAAAACCTAATTGGGTATTGGCAAGTGTTTTTTTACATGTACTAGTTTTTTTAAAATACTTTATCTAGGAACTATTATCACCATACATAATACCATCATACTGTTACTGATCAAGTCCTGTATACTGAAACCAATATTACCAATAATACTAGTAAACAAGGAGAATAATACCACCACACCAAGACTACTACCATTACCACCCCATAGTGACTGTATAAAAAACACTGAACATAGACCTATATGTCCCCATGCAAAGCCCATGTAATGACCCAAGCCTGCACACTGTGTAAGTGATTACAGTGCAGTTACATCTACTGACTCACAGGAGGCGTCTTCTTAAAGTAATTATATTCCCTCTTCTTCTCTGTCTTGCTCAGACTGTCATGAAGTCTTCTTCCAACTATGTCTCGTCTCCACAAAATTTTCCAGGCAACAAACGCATTATGCTTCACATTTTTTCAGCATATTTCTCACCTGCCCCCTACCCTCAGTGCCCAAAATAATGCCCCCCATAGTAGGTAATGCCTCCAGAAGGTAGTAGGTAATGCCCTCAGGTAGGTAGTGCCCCTAGTGAATAGTGCCCCCAGTAGGTAGTGCCCCAAGGTAGGTTATGCCCCCAGGTAGGTAGTGCCCCAAATAGGTAATACTCAAAAAAATCACACTCACCTTTCTACTGATCCTGCAAAAAAGAAAAAACTGTTTTCTAGTCCTCAGTGCATTCACTCTCAATTAGAGTTATATGGTATCTGTCTGGTATCAACAAGAAAAGAAAATGGATAGATATTATAAATGGAAATTTATTAATATAAAGCTCAATTGGTAAGTATACGAATGTTAATAAAAATAGAATAAAAAATAGAAATTAATATGGCCCTATATGGGCACTATTAAAAGATTAAAAACGGATGCCACAGAATTCAAAAAGTACAAGATCAATACATATGACCAGTGGCTACTCTATAACCATTATTCAACATATAGCCCTCCTTCAGAAATGCTGTAATATATAGTGAGGTATATACCGAGTCAATGTATAATGAACAATGGACAATAAAGAATTATCTATCTAAGTATATGGATCAGTTGTGTCACCTGCAATGAAGAAACAACCTAGAATAAGGAAACAACCTGAAATGAAAAAACAACCTAAAAAATAATAAAATAAACCTACAGTGTAAACACCTGTAATGAAAATACAAAAAAAGCTATAAAAAGCAATGGTCCAATAATTCAAAAATGTAGATTCCAATTATCTGAAATATCCTATAGCAACCGAGTATTGATGTCTTATAGAGGGCAAGATCGCGATCTTAATATATAGTTCTATGTACAATTGTGGCCACATTCATGTACTTTTTGTGCTGTGTTTATAAATAGTTTTTGTATCCAAAATTAAGAGGTGTCGGATGTATCCACTGTGATTTTTGCATTATTTATAAACAATGTCAATGATGATGTACAATATTGTATCAATTTACCGTATGGTACACACTCTGTGTGATAGCAGAATGCAGTGTTATAGCTGAGATGAAGCTGTCGGCACGTTCGTGCCACTCACCACTCCTGGGGTCTAGCTGACTTCACCCACTATAGCTGGGGCGGTGGTGTGCAGCCACGTCTTTCCAGCGAGCTCCCGTGATGGCGATGTTCGGCCGGTCAGCGTGTTCCTCGGTGGCGTCTGAAGTCAGCAGTCAGCTAATGGCACGTCAGCTGACTCTTTGATAATGTGTCCGCTCACTCCGGTTTGTGGATAAGAAAGTCCTTAAGTTCTATAGAGTGTGTCCGCAAACTTGTAGACTTGTATATGTCCTGGATAGAAATCCGGCTTACTTTCCTCTTTCTAGTGGTGTTAAATACACAGCCTCATAGTGTATTGAGGAAAACGCAATAATGTAAGATGCTCAGTGTGAACTGAGTTCAGTGGGATCCGGTCAATAAAATATCACCAAAAATGTCACCAAACGCATTTCGGGGTATAATAGATTAGCACCCCTTCTTCAGTGGTGTGTATCACAATAGTGAGGTGACTGGCCTTATATATAGTCATCTCCATTGGAACTTAATTGGACAATCCAGAGACTCCAAAATCCAGAAATGGATTACTCAAATGTATTTCCACCATAAGATCCTAAATGGATTAATATATACTCTAACTGTGTTCAGACAGAGTTTTGTGTAAATCATGTTTTCAAAATATCTATGGTCTAACAATTATCTATTATAATGTATGTTACTAAATAGGAGGTACGGTATATGGATAGCATAGGATTATTTTAGAAGTAGGTATAAATAACAATACAGTAGTGTGAAATAGAAATAAAAATGAAAAAAAAATAAATAAAATAGTATAGACAAAATGGGAATAGATATAGATGTAGACAATAATGATATTAACACAAATAAAAATATAGATATATAAAAATAGGAATAGACATAATGATAACGACTAAATAAAATGAATGTATAGAGAATAAACAAATACAAAAACAATAATACATATTGGTTTTGGATAAATGAATAATAGTTTAGCAGGAATTCGCACTAAATCCTAATCTAATATTAAACTGCAAATATAAAAGAGAAGTAGAACCAGGGTGATAATTCTGCAGACGTAGGGCATCGGGTGGTGACGCGCTGTAAGAGAAGCGCATCACGACCAGGTCCATACTGTCTACAGAAACCCAAATAATTCTAAACTTGAGTTTAAGCCCTTAGGCTCTAGGCTGTCAAATTCAAAAATCTTTTGGCTCTCGGCCTTGGACATCCTTATTAAAAAACTTCCCCCTCGACAGTCATGACTGACTGTTTGGATAACTACAAATGATAGGCTGGCGGGGTCCCTATTGTGGAATTGGGCAGAATGTTGTGAACGGGATTGTTTCGGGCAACCCTTTTTGATGTTAGAGACGTGCTCTGCAATTCTGGTTTTAAGGGGTCTCTTGGTCCTGCCGATGTATTGTTTTTGTCAACCACACTGCAATACATAAATAACTCCTTTCGTGTTACATGTTATCAAGTGGGGGATTTTCCATATAAATTTATTAGCTGTGGAACAAATCTCCTGTACTTTTTTTGGGCCTCCCAGGAGATGGCAAATGAGGCAGGAACCGCATCGGAAGAAGCCTTTTGTAGTCAGCCATGTAGATGATTTCGTTTGGCTGATTGGCTTCTTAACGGATGATGCTACGGTAATCCCCAGATTTGGGGCCCTAGTGTACACTATCTGGGGTCTCGGTGGAAGTGACCTACCCAAAATTTTGTCTCCTTGTGCTAAGTGCCAATATTTAGTAATTATGTGTTCTACTTTTTTATAGTCCCTATTGAATGGTAGAACAATTTTAGGTTGCATCTCTTCCATGTCCGAGCTACGTCTCACTCCCTCAAAAAAGCCCTGTCCATCGCCCTGTCCATCTTCTGTACCTCTTCCAAAGACTTCTGTAAAATCTGTGAAGGATTGGTAAAATGGTTATAGACTAGCCAGTGGTCATATGTATTGATCTTGTACTTTTTGAATTCTGTGGCATCCGTTTTTAATCTTTTAATAGTGCCCATATAGGGCCATATGTAAGGCACAGTATTAATTTCTATTTTTTATTCTATTTTAATTAACATTCGTATACTTACCAATTGAGCTTTATATTAATAAATTTCCATTTAAAATATCTATCCATTTTTTGTTCTTGTTGATACCAGACAGATACCATATCATTCTAATTGAGAGTGAATGTACTGAGGACTGGAAAACTGTTTTTTCTTTGTTGATTGTATCCCTGCTTCCTCTTTTGGGTGAGAGGTATCCAGTTAACCTCGTTCATTTTTCACGGTTGTCTGAGCTACGCATTCTAAAGCATTTGATCCTGCAAAAAGGCCAGGCTCTCAGGATCCTACAAAGTGATGCAGGACTTTTCTGGCAGGCCACATGATAATATGACGTCATTATGCAGCCTGCAGCGTACTAATCTCCTATATGTACATTACATACGCTATTTGAGTAGTGTATGTACAGGAGTAGAAGACTGCTGTGATCTGTACATACATTAGGTACACTATTTGTGTCAAGTACATACAGGAGTACATACAAGACTGCATGCTGTACGTACATTATATTTGCTATTTACGTACTGTAAGTTCAGAGGTGTGGTGACCACGGGGTGTTGCAATGGATGTAGCAGGGTCTGGTGGTATTAACTCTGGGGGCAAGATGCTGTTAACCCCTTAGTGTTTATGACGACAGGATGTGGTTGTTTCGATATAGGGACCGCCGACAACCAGCCTAAAACCGGCATACAATGAAGGGATGTCCACAGCAAGGGTTTTGAAGTAACTAGAACTTTTACTTGCAATATGCAGGAAACAGTCTTTACAACAATGCAGTTTCCTCAGAGGCAACCGGGACACAGTGAACCTCGCAGGCTTGCTTGGACTTGTAGTTATCGTGAAAATGCAGCAGGCCTCTGTGCTACTAATATATATATATATATATATATATATATATATATATATATATATATCTTTAGCTGAGTAGTAGTCATTTGATTTGCAGAGATATTTGTAATTCACGGTTTAGAAGTGCCTGCTGGTCTTTAGGCTTTGGCCTAGATGAGATGAATTTGTAGTATACAGGACTTTATGCTTTCTTCAATGCCAGGAACTAAGAGAGAGAATTAAGAGACTACAGCCCCTTATATACTAGGGGGCTGGACTAAAGCCCATTGGTTGCTAGTTGCTTGGGGAACCTGTGCCCTTGGAACTCTGGGTATGTCACATGAATGCAGGTCCCATGACCAACACTCTATACACTTTGTACAATTTTATACATATGAACAACCACATTAAAATAACATAATAAATACACATGGCATTTATACAATACACTTGATCTGGGGGAAGCCCTGCAGGAGAGCCCTGTGGACCTAAGGCACTCTTCCTGAGGGGACTTAAGGATGGTACAGAACTAGGTTCGGCAACGGGACACAACAGAAGCAGGAGACTGCTGTTTAAACTGCAGGGGGGTGCAGCGAGGGCTTGGGCCCCTTACTGGGGTATTGGTTGTACCCCTCCCCCCTTGACGGCGGCCCTACATGTACTGGCATGGGGCCCACTGACTTTAGTGGCCCAGACATGGCCAAATAGTGACTACTTTTCCACGCTTTTTTGTTTATTTTGCTGTACTCAACAGTACAACACAACAAGCAATTGAGTACAGCAAAATAAATGTGTGCACGAGGGAAGTGGCCTGAACGTAGTCAGTAGCTGACTAGATTCAGGCCATTAAAGTGAATAGAACCCCTAATATGTGCTTCAGTACACGTCAGCATCCCTTTTTTGACAGAATTCTGACGTATATCTGGGAATTACAGCAAAAAACGCTGTGTGAAACCAGCCTACAGTGAACTGTAGAAAGGAGGCTTGTGCATGTTTTATGCTGTTTGTGGTTTGGCCAGCATGAAACAACTTACACGTTCCTTTTAATGAATTCGAAGATAGTCTGCTTGTGGCTCCTGCTTATTGTAAGTGAGCACAAGTGCCTGCTAAATACTCTTGGTTACCTGTCAGGGATCCCAAGAAAGTACTGTTGTCAGCAAAGGAGAGGGAACCAGGCTACATTATATACATTCCTATTACTTAACTTTTTGTATATTTAAAACTCTAAGTGTCTTGCATATATAAAGTTTACAAAGTTCCATCTAGAATTGCAAAATCTAAATAAAATAAAAAAATAATAATTTCCTGACAAAAACAATTCTAAAAGCAGAAATCTTGACAAGTCATCTGGTGCATGTGAGCTGTAGTAAGATTACATCAGCTTTTACCTTGGGATTCCTTCTCCAGGCTTCATGACTCACCATCACAGTGTCACCTGAGAATGTACTGTTGAGCGCCACGTCTGTAATCTATCGGTATGACAATGTAGTAACAGAGTGTGATGCAGGGCAGATGGAATTATCCTAGGGGCAGATGGCATTAACCCCTTGTATTCGTGAAACCAGGGTGTGAT
The DNA here is from genome assembly GCF_029499605.1 of Hyla sarda. Taxonomy (NCBI): domain Eukaryota; kingdom Metazoa; phylum Chordata; class Amphibia; order Anura; family Hylidae; genus Hyla; species Hyla sarda. The sequence continues at coordinate 155,762,364 of NC_079194.1, read as the reverse complement.
TTATCCTCATTACCACCCGAAGGTATACTATTAGATCCCCTCCTAGGCACGGGGGTAATAATGGCTCCGACACCAAGTTACGGATAACGGTAGCTTTACTGATGGTAGGCAGATGGTAAAGTCTATACAGTTCCGCCAGGGCCCACGGAGGTGACCAGTGTAATGCAGGCCATGCTGACTTGACAGATGACAGGGACTGACTTGACTGAAGACTGACAAAGCTAAGACTGTAGCTTACTTGCATTTGATGGTGGCTGCAGGACTTGACTTTGAGGACTCCAACACTCTGGAAACACACTAGGCCTGACTGACCTCAGAAAAGACTTATCTCCAAAGAGAGAGAGCTAGCTCCACCGAGGGCTTATATGGGGGAGACTTGCAGGGAGCCCATAGGTCACTCTTGGGGTCACCTGGTCACTGATACCTCCTGGGTAACAATCACATGACATATCACATGGTACAACTCTTAAAGCAAAAAGACATTTTATAATACATTACAATGCAGAACATATATATGTACAGGGGGGGGGGGGGGGGAGCAGCTACAAGGGCAGCAAGGGTACGAGGTAACACTTCCCGTACTGGGCCACCACAACTACAGTACAGACCAAAAGTTTGGACACACCTTCTCATTCAGTTTTCTTTATTTTCATGACTATATGACTATGAAGATTCACACTGAAGGCATCAAAACTATGAATTAACACATGTGGAATTATAGACATAACAAACAAGTGTGAAAATATGTCATATTCTAGGTTCTAGCCACCTTTAATTACTGCTTTTCACACTCTTGGCATTCTCTTGATGAGCTTCAAGAGGTAGTCACCTGAAATGGTCTTCTAACAGTCTTGAAGGAGTTCCCAGAGATGCTTAGCACTTGTTGGCCCTTTTTGCCTTCACTCTGCGGTCCAGCTCACCCCAAATCATCTCGATTGGGTTCAGGTCCGGTGACTGTGGAGGCCAGGTCATTTGGCGCAGCACCCCATCACTCTCCTTCTTGGTCAAATAGCCCTTACACAGCCTGGAGGTGTGTTTGGGGTCATTGTCCTGTTGAAAAATAAATGATGGTCCAACTAAACGCAAACCAGATGGAATAGCATGCCGCTGCAAGATGATGTGGTAGCCATGCTGGTTCAGTATGCCTTCAATTTTTGAATAAATCCCCAAGAATGCCAAGAGTGTGCAAAGCAGTAATCAAAGCAAAAGGTGGCTACTTTGAAGAACCCAGAATATGACATATTTTCAGTTGTTTCACACTTTTTTGTTATGTATATAATTCCACATGTATTAATTCATAGTTTTGATGCCTTCAATGTGAATCTACAATTTCCATAGTCATGAAAATAAAGAAAACTCTGAATGAGAAGGTGTGTCCCAACCTTTGGTCTGTACTGTACGTCAGCAAATACAACTCACAATGTACAGCCTCCACACAATCCATTCTCATGTTACACAGCATCCTACTTGTCAACCCTTTGTTTGCCATGACAAACAATAATTTCACAAAAAGGAAGCAATGGCGTACTTCAATATATTTTTATTGCCCAAAAATGATAGCAAATTTACACTATGTAAATACAGTGAATAAATTTAGCTAGAGAAAACATAAGAGCAATCTCTATTGTCTACACTACTGTTACACCGAGCGCTCCGGGTCCCTGCTCCTCCCTGGAGCGCTCGCGGTTCTCCTCTCTGCAGCGCCCCGGTCAGACCCGCTGACCGGGAGCGCTGCACTGACATTCACGATGGGGATGCGATTCGCATAGCGGGATGCGCCCGCTCGCGAATCGCATCCCAAGCCACTTACCCGTCCCGGTCCCCGGCTGTCTAGTTCTGACGCGCGCGGCTCCACTCTCTAGGGCGCGCGCCAGCTCTCTAAGATTTAAAGGGCCAGTGCACCAGTGATTGGTGCCTGGCCCAATCAGTCTAATTAGCTTCCACCTGCTCCCTGTCCATATACCTCACTTCCCCTTTCCTTCCTTGCCGGATCTTGTTGCCTTGTGCCAGAGAAAGCGTTTAGTGTTGTCCAAAGCCTGTGTTTCCAGACCTTCTGCTATTGCTATTGACTACGAACCTTGCCGCCTGCCCCGACCTTCTGCTACGTCTGACCTTGCCTCTGCCTAGTCCTTCTGTCCCACGCCTTCTCAGCAGTCAGCGAGGTTGAGCCGTTGCCGGTGGATACGACCTGGTTGCTACCGCCGCAGCAAGACCATCCCGCTTTGCGGCGGGCTCTGGTGAAAACCAGTAGCAACCTAGAACCGGTCCACCGACACGGTCCACGCCAATCCCTCGCTGACACAGAGGATCCACTTCAAGCCTGCCGAATCCTAACAGTAGATCCGGCCATGGATCCCGCTGAGGTGCCGCTGCCAAGTCTCGCTGACCTACCCACGGTGGTCGCCCAGCAATCGCAGCAAATTGCCCAACAAGGACAGCAGCTGTCGCAGTTGACCGCCATGTTACAGCAACTTCTGCCACTGCTACAGCAGCAACCACCTCCTCCGCAGCGAGTGGCCGCTCCTAGCCTCCGCTTGTCCCTGCCGGACAAATTTGATGGGGACTCTAGACCAATTTCCTACAGAACGGTCTAAGGTGGCGTTCGTAGTGAGTCTTCTGTCTGGAAAGGCCTTGTCTTGGGCCACACCGCTCTAGGACCGCAATGATCCTGCCACAGCCACAGTCCAGTCCTTCTTCGCAGAAGTCCGTAGTGTCTTCGAGGAACCAGCCCGAGCATCTTCTGCCGAGACTCCCCTGCTGAACCTGGTCCAGGGTAATTCTTCAGTAGGCGAGTACGCCATCCAATTTCGTACTCTCGCCTCCGAATTATCTTGGAATAACGAGGCCCTGTGCGCGACCTTTAAAAAAGGCCTATGCAGTAACATCAAGGATGTGCTGGCCGCACGAGAGATTCCTGCCAACCTGCAAGAACTTATCCATTTGGCCACCCGCATTGACATGCGTTTTTCTGAAAGACACCAGGAGCTCTGCCAGGAAAAAGACCTTGATCTCTGGGCACCTCTCTCACAGCATCCTTTGCAATCTACCCCTGTGCCTCCCGCTGAGGAGGCTATGCAAGTGGATCGGTCTCGTCTGACCCATGAAGAGAGGACTCGCCGTAGGGATAAAAATTTATGTCTGTACTGCGCTAGTACCGAACATTTCTTGGTGGATTGCCCTATTCGTCTTCCACGTCTGGGAAACGCACGCACCCAGCTCACGTGGGTGTGGCGTCTCTTGGTACGAAGTCTGCTTCTCCACGTCTCACTGTGCCCGTGCGGATTTCTCCTTCTGCCAACTCCTCCTTCTCAGCCGTGGCCTTCTTGGACTCTGGTTCTTCTGGAAATGTTATTCTGGCCTCTTTGGTGAATAGCTTCTGCATCCCGGTGACCCTTCTCATCAAGCCGCTCTACATTTCTTCGGTCAACGGAGTGAAGTTGGACTGCACTGTGTGTTACCGCACAGAGCCCTTGCTTATGAGCATTGGACTGCATCACGAGAAAATTTAATTTTTCGTCCTGCCCGACTGCACCTCTGAATTCCTCCTCGGTCTGCCATGGCTCCAGCATCATTCTCCCACCCTTGACTGGACCACCGGGGAGATCAAGAATTGGGGCCCTGCTTGCCCCAAGAAATGCCTCACGTCTGCTCCCAGTCCCGTCTGTCGGGCCTCAGTGTCTCCTCCTGTGCCTGGTCTTCCCAAGGCCTATCAGGACTGTGCCGTGCCTCCTCATAGCCCCCGTCCTGGTGACACTCTGCCCTGTGACATGCTTCACTCTCTGCCCCCCCTCCCCATTCCCATTCCTTCTGAACTACCTGCCACTGGTGTAGCTACCCAGGACTTCTTTTTGTTCCAGAAGGAGACTCAAGAGGCGTCCCCTATGTTCTCGTCTCTTTTGAAGGGACAAGGAGACAAAAAGAGGGGGAGACCTAAGGGGGGTGTACTGTTACGCCGAGCGCTCCAGGTCCCTGCTCCTCCCCGGAGCGCTCGCGGCGTTCTCTCTGCAGCGCCCCGGTCAGACCCGCTTACCGCGAGCGCTACACTGACATTCACGATGGGGGATGCGATTCGCATAGCGGGACGCGCCCGCTCGCGAATCGCATCCCAAGCCACTTACCCGTCCCGGTCCCCGGCTGTCATGTTCTGGCGCGTGCGGCTCCACTCTCTAGGGCGCGCGCGCCAGCTCTCTAAGATTTAAAGGGCCAGTGCACCAGTGATTGGTGCCTGGCCCAATCAGTCTAATTAGCTTCCACCTGCTCCCTGTCCATATACCTCACTTCCCCTTTCCTTCCTTGCCGGATCTTGTTGCCTTGTGCCAGAGAAAGCGTTTAGTGTTGTCCAAAGCCTGTGTTTCCAGACCTTCTGCTATTGCTATTAACCTTGCCGCCTGCCCCGACCTTCTGCTATGTCTGACCTTGCCTCTGCCTAGTCCTTCTGTCCCACGCCTTCTCAGCAGTCAGCGAGGTTGAGCCGTTGCCGGTGGATACGACCTGGTTGCTACCTCCACAGCAAGACCATCCCGCTTTGCGGCGGGCTCTGGTGAAAACCAGTAGCAACCTAAAACCGGTCCACCGACACGGTCCACGCCAATCCCTCGCTGACACAGAGGATCCACCTCCAGCCTGCCGAATCCTAACAACTACCTAGGCTAAGTTTACACTGAGTTTGTGTTTAACATAGACCATCTGTTTGAGAAGATCACCCCTTATCCAGATGAGACGTTTTGTGACTGATTTTCAGTCCACCATTTTTTAAATAAAATAAAAACACTTTTCAATGCAATTTTGGGTGGTCTTCTCATAGAGGTTTTACTGTATGTAATATAAAGGTATATGTTAAATGAATGCTGCAAACAGAGTTTCATGCTGTATACAATATTGTAGTTGGCTCATTGTAATAAACACAATGAATGGAATAAAACAGTGAAGCAAATGCTACATGCAGTGTGAACCTAGCCATTAGAGATGAGCGAAGTGATTCGATTCGTCACAAACCTCACGGCTCGGCGTTTGCTGACTTTATCCTGCATAGATTAGTTCAGCTTTCAGGTGCTCCGGTGGCTGGAGACTCTCTCCTAGGACTGTATCCACCTTTTCCAGCCCACCGGAGCACCTGAAAGCTGAACTCATTTATGCAGGCTCAAGTCAGCAACTGCAGAGCCGAGAAGTTCGTGACAGATCAAATTACTGGAAGTTTGCTCATCTCTACTAGCTTCAGCCAGTCATCTTGTCATTCAATTTATACCCAACTTATACTAAAATAAGTTATCCAATTTATATCTAGTATAAAGTCTGTTTTTATTAAGATACAGAGCTATCTGTCATGGTGTAACCTGGCGTTGGCTTTCAGTGGTAATATAGCACGTGTGTCTGGTGGATTTTTTTTAGCTTTCCAGTTGTAAAACTTGACACTACACATTTCAGTCTTCAGCTCATATTATTTCATCAAGACAGACACACGGTGTAAAGAAGTTTACTTTTTTTTCTTGGGATTGGGGAGGTGCAGAACTCCTGCAAAACATTCCTTTCATATCTTCATGTAGCTCTATATCAGCATAAAACTGAATAAAAATTAAGTAATCTACATTCTCTAAAAACTTTAGACTGTACGACCATGGGGACGCACATTGTATATGGCTTCTGTTTTTTTTCTTCTCTTTTTGCTTACGACTGCTCATCAAATGTCTCAGGCAGGCTGGTTGTTTCAGGACATTTCAGCCAAATGGGCAATGAATAATTGAGGGAGGTTTCTATCACCAGGACACTAACAGGGGTGTTTGGTTTCTTGATCTCAGTAGGCATTCTCAGTGGAGCCTTTAAAATTACAGCAGCTGTTAGACTTCACTTAGCAAAAACAGGATAGCAGGAATGGCCTGTTATAAGCTGCAGAGCTATGCCATTTTAACACATGTAGCTATGCACCAGATATAATATAATAAGAAAAATAAAAAATAAATTGTCAGGAATCTCACAAAACCAATAAGAAAAACTGAATAGAGTTAACAATTTACGCAAGTCTTCTAATAAATAAAACAATGTGATAATAGTTTACAGCATTTTTGTCCTTCACTCAACTTTATCTTTATGTCTGTAAATCCAGAAGGTACTAAGTCCCATTAATTTTTTTATTTTTCTTATCTAAGAGCCGAGGAACGTGCTCTTGAATCGTCCAAAGTGCAAGAAAAAGTGCAAACGTGTTACACAAAAAAAAGTGCACAAAGGATGCAGTCTATCGCAAGCCCTTCTCCAATAGGAGAGAGGCCCCCCCAAAAACCTTACCCTTCGCCCTCCAGACCAAAAGGTACCTGCAAGGTTCCAGGTTCGATGTCCCTTTTCGCCAAAGCTACTAAGGGACCACAAATGCTCCCGGCATCCCCCTTGGCGTTAGCCAAGGTATCTGCCCTCAGAGCCGATAACGGTCGGTACCCTGCCCATGCAGGAGTACCCAGGGTTTTTGCAGGGAGGTGAGGAACCTGATGGCCACACACACCTCCCCTAGACCGCTAGGAGGGACACCCAGAAGGGCTACCGCATCCTAACAATCCTGTGAACACACAACATGTAAAAAGTGACACAGTGACAAAAAAAGAAATAAATAAATAAGTGAATGTGTGCAGATATACTGCCCGGACATCCGGCCGGATCTTTAAAAATTTCTCTGATCCTAGCCAGAAGGCCTGGAATCAAGAGGTGAGTGCCACAAGGTGAAGAGTTCATGGTGCCCGTGCTTCCACTCAGTGAGCCAATACTCCCAGTGAGTTTCGGCACCTCGGGGTCACCACTCCCAGAGGCACTAAAGAACCTCGGCTCTAGACCCTCTCAGCCTCATGGTGAGACCCGGAGGAAGTAGGTCACATCGGGGCAACCGTCGAGCTGATTTCTCAGAAAAAGCCCCACAACGCCCTGCTACACCTGCCCCCTACCATGCAGCACCCATCCTCACCAACTCCACACCGGCGTCGCCTGCCACCGGCATGGAACTGATAAGAACAGATACTACACTTGATCTTAGCCAAAAGGCCGAGAAGCAGTACTAAGTCCCATTACTGCTAGAATGGTTCCACCATAAATTTTAGGAACCTTGTTTAGGTTTCCACCACCCATGAGGTCAAGCCTCCCTAAGCTTTTACCCACAATACTGCTTTATCATTGTTATAAAAGCATTGAGACTGAAACTAAGGCACAAAAGCTGTTTGACCTGGGGTGCACCCGGGCCCAATGTTCCATGGTGCCAAGGTGGGACATCGCTGTGGCCAGCATCAGGGGGCCAATACAGGACACCAGAGGCACCATGGGAGTGTTGGAGGTAAGTAGAGGCTTATATTTTTTTTATATGCCACACCATGGGCATAGTTAGGAACCCCACTCCTCCTGTCGGATGACCCCTTTAACTTGACAAAAGCCATTTTGTTACAGACATCATGTTTGGAAACATGATCACAAGTCAATATGATCACAATTATTTCAGATAACTTGCATGTTATTTACTTGTTATAAAGAGTACAGTGACTACCAGCAGTGAACCCTTTAAAAGGTATTAATTGTTAGAAATGTTTAAAACCAGAAAACATTTCTCATCAAGCCCTTAGGAGAACTGGAAACCCTAACAACTGTACCAGGTTTACAGCCGGGTGGTTGCCCTGTAATTGCATTATTTTAGTCAGTGCACACTTTTTTTGGATTACCATAATAGCTATTGTCAGTACATGTAGAATATGATGATGGTTTGTTTTGTAGCTGAGCTATATAATAGGCCTGGACGATTGCATGATGTTATTTTTGGAAGCTCTACACTCTGTTCTGCACTATAAGAAAAGCAAATTAATATTTTAAGGCCGATACATTAAAGCCAGTGATAAGCGTAGATCCCCTATGGTTGAATTTCAAGTACGACCTACTGAAGAATCTTCTGAAGAAAAGCATTTCATATGGTATCTCAGTTAAGTCATTGATAGTCTCTATTTGGGTCACATTTAACAGCGTTATATGGTAGAAGCCTGTTACAAAGGGCTGCTCATCCAAAGATAAGAAAAACAGGAAACACAGAAAATGTCTTGAAAGAGACCTTGTTATTACCTGTCATGTATGTGATTTTTTCCCATTAGACTAATACAATCTTTGTCTAGAGCAGTGATCCACTCTACTGTATGTCTAATGCAGTGGGCATTGTAGTTATACAACAGCTCAAGGGCAACAGTTTGGAGACCAATATATATATATATATATATATATATATATATATATATATATATATATATATAAAACTCAATGTGTGTGTGTGTGTGTGTGTGTATGTATGTGTGTATGTATGTATGTATGTATGTATGTATGTTCCAGCATCACGTCCAAACGGCTAAAGATATTAACATGACACTTGGCACACATGTTACTTATATATCAACAACATACATAGGATAGGTGATTTAACCCTTACTCACCCCCATTTGCCAGGGGCGGGGTTTATGTTTAAAGTCCCATACAAGTCAATGGGAAATATATGTTACTGCATAACTTCCAAACGGCTGGAGATATTTCGATAATACTTGGTCACATGTTATTTATATGTCCACTTAAAATATAGGAGAGTTAATTTAACCCTTAACTATCCCCATTTGTGAGGGTCTGGGTTTTTGTTTAAAGTCCAATGCAAATCAATGGGAAATGTATGTTCCCACATAACTTCCGTACGGCTAGAGATATTTCAATAACTGGTACACATATTATGGGTCGGGATATGAGGATGGGATAGGAGGTCGGGATAGGAGGTCGGGATAGGAGGACGGGATAGGAGGTCGGGATAGGAGGACGGGATACGAGGACGGGATAGGAGGTCGGGATACGAGGACGGGATAGGAGGTCGGGATAGGAGGTCGGGATACGAGGACGGGATAGGAGGTCGGGATAGGAGGTCGGGATAGGAGGTCGGGATAGGAGGACGGGATACGAGGACGCGATAGGAGGACGGGATAGGAGCTGGGGATTGGAGGACGGGATAGGAGGACGGGATAGGAGGACGGGATAGGAGGTGGGGATAGGAGGACGGGATAGGAGGACGCGATAGGAGGACCAGGATAGGAGGACGGGATATGAGGACGCGATAGGAGGACGGGATAGGAGGTCGGGACAGGAGGTCGGGACAGGAGGTCGAGATAGGAGGACGGGATAGGAGGATGGGATAAGAGGTCGGGATAGGAGGTCGGGATAGAAGGTCGGGTTAGATGGACTTGATAGGAGGACGGGATAGGAGGTCGGGATAGGAGGTCGAGATAGTAGGACAGGATAGTAGGTCGGGATAGGAGGTTGAGATAGGAGGACGAGATATGATGACGGGATAGGAGGTTGGGATATGGGGTTGGGATATGACAACAATATATGAGGACGGGATATGAAGTCAAAAGCTTCCTCCTTTGTTTATTTTCCTCCCCAACAAGGATTAGGGAGGAAAAACCGGGCAATGCCGGGTATTCAGCTAGTGTTACATAAATTATATGATTCTGCCACCCTATTATAGCTTGAAACTGCTGAGCCCTAGGAAATGTGGTGGCCAAATAGAGGAGGTGTTACCCCGTACTCTTGCTGCCCTGTCCAGAAGCCTCCCTTCAGTATCCCCTGGGCTCCCTTGTACTTGTCCCCCCCCCCCCCCCTGTACATATGTTCTGCATTTGTAAGGTATTATAAAATGTCACCAGTAACCAGGTGACCCCAAGAGTGACCTATGGGCTCCCTGCTAGTCTCCCCATATAAGCTCTTGGTGGAGCTAGCTCTCTCTCCTTTACTTACAAGTCTTTGCTGAGGTCCAGTGCAGTCGTGCCTAGTGTGTGTGTCCAGAGTGTTGGAGGCCTCAAAGTCAAGTCCTGCAGCCACAATCAATTCCAGATAAGCTAAAGTCACAGCTTTATAAATCAAGTCATGTCAGTCCCTGTCATCTGTCAAGTCAGCATGGTCTGCATTCAATTGTCCAGTCCTACTACAAGTCCCAGCAAGCCCTTAAGGTCTCTGCATCACTGTTCACCTCCTTGGGCCCTGGCTGATTTGTATAGACTTAACCATCTGTCTACCCTCAGTAAAGCTACGGTGTTGTCCGTGACTTGGCGTCGGAGTCATTATTGATATTAGAATATCAATGAACTTCAAGGAAAAAGTTCAGTGGCAGATGTCTTTAGACTCAAGCTTCTCCGTCAGAAACATAAGCAAGCTGATATAGACCTCGTATGCTCCAATCTCAGGAAGTGTAAAATAATCCCAGGTATAAAACCATTCAAAACTCTGCTTATTTTATGATAGTGTGCTGATTTTCACAATGCAAGAAGCGTGTTTGTCAAAGCAGCAGCACAGAGTGATGTTGTAATGTTCTTAGGCCATGAAATAAATTACACGGCCAAAATTTAGATGTGAACCTGGCCTTATACTGGACTGGTAGGCTGCTGTGCATGTGTGAACTTTCAGGACTGTGCTTTATAAGAACAGCATTATCTCAGTAGCCATGCAATGAGGGAGCAACAGATCAGCTGTTATGTGTACAAACTTGAATTGGGCCATAACTTATGGTGTCTTTTATTAGGAAGGAGAGTGCAATCAATTAGTTAAAAGCATCTGCAAAGAGAATAATTGTACAGAGACCTGGAAACACTTCAAGAAAAGGGAAACTTTCACTTGGTACTTGACATTAATTGGATCCTTTGTGCCTTTTCTCCTCATGTGGAGGAGGGAGTATACTGCAAGGAAATGGACCACACAAGAAATATCAGACTGCCAGCTTTCCGTCTCCTAGTTCGGCATTGTTCATATAAAAAAGAGCAGGCTTTAGGAAGTTATATAGTCCTAAACAAATATATAAAAAAAAAGTGCACTCCATTGCAATGTGCCATTAGCAGGTCATCAAAAGAAATTAAAGTGGCTAAAATCAAGTTGAATCTATTAGTTTTATATTAGTACTTTTATTCAATAATAATAATAATAATAATATTCATAATAAAAAAAAAATTCTCATAGATTTTTGGTGGCAGTTTACATCAGCATTGCACACAGAGAATTAAAGACAATTGTGAGGGGGTCTTTCCAAAGATACAAATTGTTGCTTTTAGCTTGGATTTATTTTTATTCTGGAATCTCATTCTGGGTCTGTTTTTTTAATGTAGGGTACTGGTCTGTAGACTGTACTTATTCATGGTTCTCATCTAGGATCTGTGTTTACTCTGGGATCTGGACTAGATGTTGAATTTATTCTGTACTCTACATTTAGTTTGGAGTCTGGTCAGAGGTCATCATTTATTTCAGGGTCTGTGGTTTATATTTTAGGGTCTAGTTTGGGTTCCTTATTTATTTACAACCAATAAGGTTGCAGCCGCAGCACAGAAGCAGAAGACCGATGTTTAAACAGCGGTCTCCTGCTTCTGTACGTCCATTGGCACTGCTAACTGATATAAAGCAGGCACTGACAACTGACGTCCCTGACATCAAGCCACAGAGCAGGAGGATGTCACTTGTCACTACAGCACAGAGGGCGTCAAGCCTGCTGAGATGCCGAGCCCCTGCATCTGAGCCTGCCGGCCAGGTAAGAGGCACGTCAGGGGGTCAGAGGGAGGAAAAAAGGGGGAAATGACATGGCACAGGGGTATTAAAGGGGGGATTATTTGGCACAGAAGAGGCATGGGGGGATCAGAGGGGGGATAAATTGGCAGGGGGGGATCAACGAGGGAGGGGGGGGGGTAAAGTAACAGGGGGGGGGATCAGAGGGAGGGAATAAAGTGGTAAGGGGGAACCAGAGGGCAGGGGTAAAGTGGCAGGGGGGGGAGTTGCAAATGATTTAGCAAAGGGGGAATGAAAAGGCATAGAGGGGGGTTAAAGGGGGGAAAAGAAATGGCACAAGGGGAATGATGTGGCACAGGGTGTGGTAAAAAGGGGGGATGAAAAGGCACAGAGGAAGATCAAGGGGGGGGGAAGAAATGGCACAGGGGGAAATGGTGCACAGGGGATGATAAAGGAGTGGAATGAAATTGCACAGAGGGTAATAAAGGGAGAATGAAATGGCACAGTGAGGAACCAGGGGAAATTGTGTGGCACAGAGGGTTTACATTGGGAGGAATGAAGTGGCATTGGAGGGATCAAGTGGGGAAATGTAGATGTGCGACCATGATTGTTTTTCTCTATTGCTTCTGTTGCCTCATTCATTTTGTTTTTTTGTTTTCCCATGGCCAGCACCTCACTTCACCAATCGGCAGAGGCTTTTTTTTTTTTTTTGTAGCAGGAGACTGCACAAGGGTTTCTTCCTAGCATTTTCCCAGTCCTCTGGCAGGAAGTATATAGTAGGTGTTCACACTGGTTTGGTTCTGCGTGGCGGCCATTGTTGCTGTAGTGATCAAGCAGTTGTATTGCGAAACGGCCCGTTGCACTCAGTCAGCTCCTCTAGAGCTGATATCTGTATCCTTCCCTCCCTTCCCCTATGCCTTCTGCAGTATTTCAATGAAGATGACCTGAAGTCTTCTTCACATCAACGTGGTGAGTGCAACATTTAATTTCTCTTCCTATATATACAAGATTGTTACTGTAGTTCTTTGTCTGTGGGGTGGTGTGGCCCAGAGCCGGAGGCTTAGTCGGGCAGGCTTAGTGGGGCTGCCTAGACACTGGGATATTTCCCCTGTGAGCTTAGTGTCACGGTGATGGTGGTCGCTGCCCAGCGCTACACCAGCTTCCCTTTAGAAATCAACTTTTATCAGGTGGCCTTGATGTGGAGAGTGGACTTGCACATTTTGATAAATAGGTACATGTACGACCTGTTAGTTTTAAAACGCTGTTAGATCTTGGTACAAGTTGTGGATGTGCAGTCATGTCTGTTTCTATATTTGCGTGTTATATAGTATTATAACTTGGCATTGTGGGCTCAAAGGCTAAAGAAAGAAAATCCTGGAATACCCCTTTTATGTCCACGGAATGCCACTGGTTTGTTGCAATATACGTTAGAATGCCCTATTGCCAGTATTCCAGCATATACCGGTGATGTTATCCATAAGCATGATGTGAATTTGGACTAAGAGGTTCCTGTTTCATATCAAAAAATTGTGGGCCAGCACGGTGTTGAGTGATCTTTGATTGTTACCCTTTTGTTACCCTAGCACATACAAGGCTTAGGCTGCATTTCCACATAGCAGTTTTTTGGAAAACAGTCACTGCAGTTTTTGAGCCCAAGCCAGAAGTGAATCCATGAGGAGGAGGAGTCATTCCTTTATTTTTCTTTATTCAGCTGAATCCACATTTCTGTCTTTGGCTCCAAAACTGCAGTGGGGGTTTTCCAAAAATCTGCCATGTGGGAACCCAGTAATTTTCTTTGCTGTGAACTTTATAGAAACATGTATTTTTTTATAGCACAGAAATCTGTATCTTATACTAAACCATCACAAGCCTTTCTGGAAAAAGAAAAAACATTTAAGGTATGTGAAATGCTTTGCAGCTGCTATTATGTAAAAATATGTTGGAAATCTCCAAATGAGCAGAGAGAATTCCCAGCAGACTCATCATAGTGGATTCACAATAATATTTATTTTTGCTTTTTTTCACTTAGAACCGCACTTAGCAACAGAAAGTGTAAGCTGATCCCATCAGCAACATCTGGCCTGAACCATTTGTCTAAAGTCCAAAAGACAAAGCAGAAGAAAGGAATTGCGTCTGTCTTGACAGTCTGTGCAGTACACCATGGGGAACAGGAAGAAAACAGAGATGATACAATGGGATTTTAAATGAAGCAACATGTTGAAAGCATATTATTAGTGAACATGACGTTCCTTAGATTCCTCCACGTTTGGAATGAAATGAATTCTGAAAGTAATAGTGAGCATCTGCTGGAAGCACTGAATTGCTTGTACCTAATATGTAAATGACAAAGTCCAAAAAATGTCAGCACAAGACAACCTCCCGTCCATGCCAGTGATTGTCAGTGAGCCAAACTGACTACAATAGTAGTGACTACAGTACTTCAATTATTTTTAATACAAAATAGAATTGATTCAGTGTTTTCAATGGGATTCTGCTGCACCGTGTGCAATGGAATATCTGCCATGGAAATTCCAATTCTGGCCTCCACCAAAAGAATTAAAGGACCTGCAGCCAGAATTAACCTCTCCCCCTATTCACAAGATAGGGGATAAAGTAGCTGATCATGTGGAGTCCAACCGCTTGCCCCCGCCCCCCGCCCCCCCCCCCCCACGATCTCATGAACGGGTCACTGTCCCACTCAGTAGCACCTGTTGTCTACCTCTAGAATGAAATTAATGGAGCGCGTGCCGTCTAGAGGTAGACGACACATGCTCCTGACTGAGTGGGACGGGGTCTTGTTCATAAGATCGCGGATAGGGGATAAGTTCATTCTGGCTGCAGTACCCCTTTAACATGTCAATTCTTTCGGCAAAATCCTGTCAGAAATGCATTGCCGTCTATGGCAATGCAGACCTCAACTAATGCAAAGAAAACTAGTTCTTATTCATTCTAATTCATTCATCTTGCCATTCTCTTGACTAGTCTGTCACATTACTGTTGGGTGACTATATACCACTTCTGAAGATTTTTATTTGGGTTTAGGTCTGGAGATTGGGCATGTTATGACAGGGTCCTTACCTAGTAGTCCTCCATCCACACTTTAATTGACCTGGCTGAGAATTGTTTTTTTTCCAGCAGGACAATGCTCCATGCATCACAGAGTTGGAGAACATTGACAGGGCAGAAGAAAGCAGGTGTTCTTCTAGGATAACCTTTTACTCGGCTTGATTCATGCGCCCCTTATTAAAATAAATCTGTCCAATTCTAGCTTTGCTGAAGCATCCCTCGATCATTATCAATTTTCCACCAAATTTCACATTGGGTGTGAGACACTGTGGCTTGTAGGGCTCTCTAGGTCTCCATCTAACTATTAGATGGAGCAAGTCTAATGTTGGGCAAATATTGTGACTTATCAGAGATGACCTTACTCCATTCCTCTCTGGTCCAATCCTTATGGTCTTTTTAATTAGACGCTTCTTATTGATGAAGGGTCTTTTCTAGGTTTGCACTTCATCCAAGCTGCTGTTTGACATTATTTTTGAAGGTCACTTGACATTTTAATGAGTTTATGGTCATCTCGGTCAGTGGTAAGTCGTCTTTGCTCACTTCCAATGTGGACATTTGTTGTCCCAAATGTCTTTTGCTTCACCTTGCCCTTATATAGCCCCATCTTCAGGTTCAGGTTGGCAGCAGCATGCTGAATACTTATTTTTTTTAAATTTAAATTACCTTTAAAGTACTACTTGCACTCTTTTGTCATCCAGCTGGTCCTATTGAAAGGGGATAGCGATGACCAGAGCAATATTTTCTTATACTTTTCCTTGTTAAATTAGATTTGGTTCAGGAATTCACCTAAACACTATCTCATTAAAGGAGTAGTGCAGTGAAAAATAATTTATCTTCTATCCAAAGGATAGGGGATAAGTTATAGATCACAGGGGGTCCGACAGCTGGGACCCCCCGCAATCTCCTAAATGGGGCCCAAGCAGTCTGCCGGAAGCGGCCAATCCGACCGACGTAGGAAGCCCCCTCCATCTCTATGGGATACATTGAGGGGGGTGTCAGAAACTACTCTGGGCGGGGGTCAGCATGCCCCCTTCCAGCAGACTGCCAGGGCCCCATTCAGGAGATCGCGGTTGGAACCCGCCGCGATCTATAACTTATCCCCTATCCTTTGGATAGGGGATAAGTTATCTTTCACTACACTACTCCTTTAAGTAAAATGAGGTGTACCTGTGTTGGAATTTAAAGTTTTTTTTTTCTGGCGAAAGAAACAACCTGCATTTAGTTTCAAAAAGTATAATAAAACAACATACGAGTGTAATGTTATTAGTGCAGATTCTCTATATCAGCCATGCTCTTTCCCTTGTAAGCTGTGACATCACATCACAGGCTCTAAAAGCAGTCTGCTCTGTCTCTCCTTCACCCTCCCATGCTGTCTGCACAGAATGAGACCAGTTATGTAAAGGGGGGGGAGGGGGAGCTGGTATTACTGCTCATTAGAATTATGAATCATTATTTAAGGCAGCAGGGAGCCCATTCTGACAGAAACTACTGTGCCCGAGCGAAGGTTACGAGGGAAAGGGCATACATGATGTGGGAGATCTGTATACTATGGATAGTAACATTATATCAGAAAGTTGCATTATTAAACTTGTTGACACCATACACAGGTTGTTTATTTTGCTGGACAACCCCTTTGACAGACAATTGAATTGAATGGCTTCCATATATGTAGATATACTGATGTAAGAAAAATTAGGTGTAGCCTCTTTTTCCAGAGCTGAATATATATTTTTTGGTTTATTTCCTTATAAAGAAATTCAGGTTGATCTCAATACTTAAAGAGATATCCCCATCTCATCTTTTGTATTCCCCTGGAGGTGGTAAGGAAGCCAAAAAAAACTCTCATTTACTTTAATTGGAGTTATATAACTCCTGAAAGCTATGCAAACAGCATAGCCACAAGGCTACACTGTTTCCTCAACTCCCATAATGGGATTGGAACAACGCTTTAAAGGGGTACTCCGGTGCTAAGACATCTTATCCCCTATCCCCTTATCCCCTTATCCCCGGGTCCCTGCCCCCTCCCATAGGCTTGCATTGAGGGGGCAGGGCGTGGCGTCACAAGGGGGCGGGGCCGTGATGTCACAATGCTCCGGCCCCCGTGATCGCCAGTAATCAGACCCGGAGCAAACATGCTCCAGGGACTGATTATAACGGGGTGCTGCGTGCAAGATCACGGGGGTCCCCAGTGGCGGGACCCCCGCGATCAGGCATCTTATCCCCCTATCCTTTGGATAGGGGATAAGATGTCTTAGCGCCGGAGTACCCCTTTAAGCCTTTTGGCATCAGTGCATATAATTTGTATTTACATCCAGTTTCCTCTTAGTTTCTGCAAAGTTACCCTCTCCAGAACACCGCTATAACATGGTGCTGTATGAATGCTCCATATGGCAGTAGTATGATGCTACAGGAACTCTGTATGGCTTCTGTGCATACAGTTTTGTCATGTAAATGAAACCTTAAAGGAACTGTGACATTAGAAAATGACCTATTGTTTAAATCATGTTTTAATTATCAAGTAATTTAATATTTAAAACATTTAATGGGGCTTGCTATTAAGCAGTTTTCTGGCCACTAGAATTTATATTAAGCTGAGACTTTCTGTTCTGTATAGATCACTTTCCAGCAGTGTCCTCCTTATCATTACAGACAGGAGTATGAAAGGTGACACCAATATATAGATAACACAACAGCGGAAACTTAGAGCTTAGCCTTCCCCTAGGAAGAGATTAGAAAAAAATAGTTTTATTATCTGTCTCTAATCAATAAATAAATCTAGGTGATGCATTCCCTTTAATCCGCACTGATGATGGTAATGTCATTTAGTCTAATGTGGAAATACAAATTGCAGCGAAAAAATTTTCAAACAAATAAAAATGAATAATAATTAGTTAACAATGACTAATCAATAAATTACACTGGATTCACATCCAAATATATAACAAAGATATTCACAGCTTTCGAGGACAGGCTGTGCCTGATTTATACCCAGGTTTTGCGTCACTTGAGAAGCATTCCTGCAGAATACACACGATCATCTTACTGTTGTGTTCAGAAAATAATTGCGGTAGCTTAAAACCAAGCAGAAATGTCAAGAATATCTCAACAATACTCTAGTCAATTTTTTTTTATTTATACTGCTTTGAAGGCTTTCCACATACCCACTCATATAACCTACTGGGGGTTTAAAGGCCAGCGTTGTATGGACACATGCCCACTACATGGCAGGCTGGACTCCAAAATCAACTTCTCCATTTAAGAGTTATAGTACCATGCTTTAAGAGTTATACCATGTGATATGTCATGCAGCACCCACCTGTTTTTTCACCGGAACTGCTGGAGGGTCTGAGTCGCGACTACGGGAACGGAAGAGTTATACCATGTCATATGTCATGCGGCACCCACCTGTTTTTTCACCGGAACCGCTGGAGGGTCTGAGTCGCGACTACGGGAATGGAAGTCTGTGAAGTCAGGACTCCGCCCCCGTGTCCCGTAGTTGCGACTCAGACCCTCCAGCGGTTCCGGTGAAAAAACAGGTGGGTGCTGCATGCAATAATGCGGGGGTCCCCAGCACCGGTACCCCCGCGATCAGACATCTTATTCCCTATCCTTTGGATAGGGGATAAGATGTCTAGGGTGGGAGTACCCCTTTAAGGTCTCTGCTTCACTGGTCACCTCCTTTGGCCCTGGCTGAACTGTATAGACTTTACCAACTGTCTACCCTCAGTAAAGCTGCTGTTTGTTCGTAACTTGGTGTTGGAGTCTTTATTGCTCCCGTGCCTAGCCCAGGATCCAGAGGTATACCTTCGGGTGGTTATAGGCTAAACCACACCCTGGCATCACGAATACAAAGGGTTAATGCCATCTGCCCCTAGGGTAACAACATCTGCCCAGCACCACACACCCCGCCATCACACATAGAATAAATAGTTTTCTGGTATCCAAAACAGAGACAGATTATTTGTGGAAGTGAATGCGCAGGCAAAAGCTGACAAAGGTCCATAAAATGACGGAAAGAAGCAGATCCAGAGTCTAATTCCCTGGGATGGAACTTTCTGTTATGGCTGCTATGTGTTTTAATTAGGGTAGAAGATGTCAGGTTTATATTTAGGGCGTGTTTTTTGGTTTCTGTCTTGTTTGTCTTGTAAACTGATCTCAACTCTTTTCTGTTAATATGGCTCTCCCAAAAGATTAGGTTTCCAATAGTTGCAAATTATGGCTTGTAATATTAGAAAATAACATTTGTAGTGGTTTCTCTGGATTAGGGCTATGGATGTAGTGGCAATGTTTGCCAAGGTGGAAAAAAAAAAAGGTGAAAGGTTTTGAGTAATGTATTGAGTATTTTAATGCATAAAATATAAAATAAATTTTAGAAATTTTACGAGATGAAGCTGAATGATACAAGATATGGAAATACACTTAACCAAATATAATGCAGGACAGAAAAAAATCAACTCCTGTGCCTCCACAGGTGCCAATGAGATTAACAGCCATGTATTACTTTCCTGCATTTAGTTTGTTTGGGCTTGTTTCTTATGTTGATAAGTGTATTAAACGGAGCCTGTCAAGTAGTAAATGCAGTCCAACCTGCAGCCTCTACTCCGGTAGAAAATGTTTTTTTTCAATCAACTGGTTTACTTCTATTAAAAAATCTTAATCCTTCCAGTACTTATCAGCTTAACAGGAAGTTGAATGGTTCTTTTCAGTCTGACCACAGTGCTCTCTCTGCTGACACCTGTGTCAGAAACTGTCCAGAGAAGGTGCAAACCTCTCCTGCTCCAGACAGTTCCTGATATGGTCAGAGATGTCAGCAGAGTGCACTGTGTTCAGACTGAAAAGAACTGCTCAACTTACTGTCGAGCATACAGCAGCTGATAAGTACTGGAAGGATTAAAATGTTAAATCTGTTTAACTTTCTGGCACTAGTTGATTTGAAAAAAATGGTTTTCCACAGGAGTACTCCTTAAATAGTCATATAGCAGGATGAGCTGAGCAGATTGATATATAGCTTGCTCATTGTGGGCTAAATAGTCATGTGGGTGGTCATACTCAGTAACTGACAGCTCTCTTTCTTCCCACAAAACTATATATGAATCTGCTCAACACCTCCTGCTCTATAACATAATGCCTGCAAATTGAACTACATTTTAATGTGGTAGAAGTCCTAATGAGCGCAATCCCTGTTGTACAAATAATAACAATAAGGAAAAACAGGTGGATATATACCGTATTTTTCGGCCTATAGGACGCACCGGCGTATAAGACGCACCTAATTTATAGGTGCAAAATAAAAAAAAATAAAGATTTTGAACCCAATAGTGGTTTTCAACCTGCGGACCACCAGATGTTGCAAAACTACAACTCCCAGCATGCCCGGACAGTCGTTGGCTGTCCGGGCATGCTGGGAGTTGTAGTTTTGCAACATCTGGAGGTCTGCAGATTGAGACCACTGCATAGGAGGTAATACTCACATGTCCCCGCCGCTCCGGACCCATCACCGCTACCCTGGATGTCGCTCCATCGCTGTCGCCGTGTCCCCGTCACTCCGGAACGTCTCTGCTGCCGGCCGGGTATCCTCGCTCTCCGTCGCCATCATCACATCGTTACGCATGCCGACGCACGTACGCAACGACGTGATGACGAAGAAGGAGAGCGCCGGCCATACAGGGGATCCCTGAACAGAGAAGACACCGAGGAGGCAGGTAAGGTCCCTCCCGGTGTCCTGTAAGCACTAACCCGGCTATTCAGTCAGGCTGTTCGGGACCGCCGCAGTGAAATCGCGGCAGTCCCAAACAGCCCGACTGAACAGCCGGGTTAGTGTCACTTTCCCTTCAGACGCGGCGGTCAGCTTTGATCGCCGCGTCTGAAGGGTTAATACAGGGCATCACCGCGATCGGTGATGTCCTGTATTAGCCACGGGTCCTGGCCGTTGATGGCCGCAGGGACCGCCGCGATAGGGGTGTATTCGCCGTATAAGACGCACCGACTTTTTCCCCCCAGTTTTGGGAAAGAAAAAGTGCGTCTTATACGGCGAAAAATACGGTAATTACAGTCAGTGTTGAAAAGACTAGTTCCTACTATGAAAAATTCAGCATAAACAGGTACTGCGTGTTCACCTATATATTTCAATGGGCATCACATAATACTACAATGTATCATCTCCAGGGCTGCCTTCTTCTCGGTCAAGTGAGAAGAAACTTGAAAACTTGAAGAAAACCCACACAAATTTGGGAAAGACTTGCAAACTTCCAGAGACGGTGATTGTCATATTTAAACTTATGACCCTGGTGCTAATCCAGCCACTAGAGCTACGCAACTGATGCACTAATATGAGTCTATTGAATTACACAGTATGTAACATTACGTAAAATTTAACTGCTCATTGATGCAGAGTTGGGAAAAATTGCGTCATAAGGATCAAGTCTATAAGGCACAATCCTACTGTGCCACTAGAAGAATGAAATCGCCAGTAAGATTCCTTTTCAATAAAAAGGCTGTGGAGCTAGTCATGTGATCTTTTCCTGCCATTGTGATGGATTGTAGGCACCATTCTGGGGGAAACTGTTTGCCTTTGGTGCCAAATAGAATGATGCCACTAATAGTCCCATTTCTGTCTTTCTAAACTTCTGAAGTTCTTAACTATTCTATTTCATTCAGGATCTATTAATAATAAACATTGTTAAGTATCTGATATTGTATCCAGTTTTATGAATTCTTTCCACTTACAGTTTTCTTTTCCTCTTGGCTCTTGGGAACCATTTGTTAATATTTTATTCCATGTTAACATCTGGATTTGATCTGTCTGCAGCATATTTAAGGACAGCGGGCCCCGTTCCAATTCCATCTCCAAATGTGCAGGCTGCTTTAAATTTAGAGCACGCTGCTTACAATTCAGCCAGCTGCAGTTCTATACTATACATTAAAAACCAAGCCAAGATCACTTATAAAAGAAATGAAAATAAACGGAAGTGTCTCCAGCAGGATTGTGTCATGGTATCTTCACATCTATACAGACCACTGCCTTCCTCATAGTAATCTGTGTAAATAATATTTACAAAGTTTTGCATTTACCATTAAAAAAGAGCTATTGAGAGTCATCAAGCTGAAAGGTAAAAGCAAGATTTCTCCAGTGAAAACCAAGCCTCAAAGGGGCTTTTCAGGAAAACACATTGATCAATTACCGGTAAGTGTAGGTACATTATATGATTGGTAAGGGTCCAACCTCCAGGTCTTCCATGATCAGCAGGACAAAGAGCTTTGGTACAGATAACAGTCATGCAGCATTTAGGTCTCTATCAATGGAAGATAAATTGTGCTGCTCTATTGACCTCATAAAGTTGCTTAGTAAATGAGAAAACATTAATGCGGAGGGTAAAGAAGATGATTACAGATCTCTGAGCACACTGCAGCCACTTACCGATCAATACTCCTCACTTACTGGATGAGTTTTCTTTGCATATACCATCTATTAGAGATGAACGAATTTTAGAAAAATTCGATTCGGACGGTCCGCCGAATTTTCAGAAAAAACTTGGTTCGGTCCCAATTTATTTGCGTTGAATCGATATTAAAAAACGGCTATTTTTGGCCTACAGAAAGGCTCAATAGGGATGTAGAATACTTTGCCTTGTCCTAACATGCATAGGGAGTGTGCTGTGTTAGTGAAATAATACTGTTATTCAGTAGGACATGCAGATTACAGGTATCGCTATTAGAAGCACTGCGGCAGAGCATCTGGATGTGGCAGCAGCATATGGCATCAAAATTGATGAATAAATTTTAAAAAATGATGTAATATTTATTTTATTTGAATTTATTAAAAATTTTTGAGTACCCATCCTGGTGAGCATCAAGCTGGCGGTTCGCCGCGAGGCAAGCTACACCTATTCCAGCCCGTGCCTCTCAGCACCCCCGGCCTCCCCCCTCCCACCGTCTTACTCTTTGTGGAACTGCACATGTTTCATTTAATCAGTTATGGTTCATTGTGATAGGTCCAACCTGTTTCATTGGATTCTTGCAGTAATTCCACAGCTACTATATGACGTCAATGACCATAGGGCCTCAGTCTTGAAAAGATTACATCAATTTTTTTAAATTGAAATTTAAGATTTTGAAATTGAAATGTAATATTGCACTCCCAAGTTTTAATGGCCCTGGCATTTACTTTGAATAAATAGTTTAGTAACAAAGGACAAAATCTAGCAAAAGGAGTTGAATAGTTGAATGGTTGAATGGTTGAATGGCATAGTCTGGAGTTGGCGGCAGATGAGGAGACCATATAGTTGCTGAATGACACAGCCTGGAGTTGGCGGCAGCATGAGTTGAACATATAGTGGCTGAATGACACAGCGTGGAGGTGGCAGCAGCATGAGAACACCATATAGTGGCTGAATGGCACAGCCTGGAGTTGGCGGCAGCATGAGAAGAACATATAGTGGCTGAATGGCACAGCTTGCAGTTGGCGGCAGCATGAGTAGAACATATAGTGGCAGAATGACACAGCCTGGAGTTGGCGGCAGATGAGGAGACCATATAGTGGCTAAATGGCACAGCCTTGAGTTGGCGGAAGCATGAGGAGAACAGATAAAGGCTGAATTAGAAAGCCTGGAGCTGGCATGTTTGTAACTGGGGAGCAGCGCCTTAAATCTGTTTGGCACCATCCATATTTGTGAAGTGTTGGTGTGGCACCATGGTCAATCTACTCTGATACATCAGGCATTGGTGGGTGGAAATCCTGGATGATCCATACCTGATAAATCTTCACAAAGGTTAGTCTCTCCACATTTTTCCTGGACAGATGGGGTGACTATGGCCCCCGCCGCACTAAACACCCGCTCTGATGGCACACTACTTGCCGGGCAGGACAGCTTTTCCAGGGCAAACTCTGCCAGTTGCAGCCACAAATCAAGTTTGGCTGCCCAGAAGTCCAGCAGATCTTCAAGGTGTGTTGGCATAGGCATGTCAAGGTATGCCACCACCTGCTTGTTCAGGTCCTGCTCCAGGTCTACCTGCTGCTGATGAGTTGCCTCACTATGCGGGTGAAGAAAATTATTCATCAGCGACTGTAGATTAAGGCTGCTGCTGATGGAGCTGGAGTGCAGAGGGCCCCTCGAGTCAGACCTACAAGAGGATGGACGATGGTGCCGATAGGCATCGGCCAACTGACTACGTAGAATGTCTCTGTAGTAGGTCAGTTTGTCCTACCTCTCAGTGGGTGTAAAAAAGGCCCCCATTTTGTGGCGGTATCGAGGGTGCAATAAGGTGGAGAGCCAGATGTCACCCCGCTGCCGAATGGTGACAATTCAGCAGTCAATTCAGCAGTCATTTGTGCAAGTGACTCAGAGGGACTCCCTGTCTCCATCTCCACTGCATACTGCCATGTTGAGTCTGGGTCCTCTGTCTCACCTTCCTCATAACTCTATAGCTCCTCTTGCTGCTCCTTCTCCTCCTCTCCTGTCAGATGACTAGAAAAACTACCCATTTCTCAAAACCTAAACTGTGCTCCACTGTCCCCCTCCCCTCCTCCTCCAGTTCAGCCCGCACAGGGCTAATGTGGCCATGAGATGTAGGCGCCACATCTCCATTGCCCTGACCAGCCATCGTTTCCAACACGTGTTGTAGGAAATGAAGCAGTGTAATGACGTTGTTCATCCCGTAATCCTGGCGACTGACTAATAATGTGAATAAAAATGCGCTACAGTACTTAATGAAGTAGTGGAGTAAAACAACAGCTGGTGATTACTTTTGCCTGGACTTTCAAAGTATATAGGCCCTTGATAGATTAACAGGTACAAAATAGTACACCACTTAGATGTAAGTATGTGGTATGCACTTATGAGGGCAGAAAAATGTGCTAGAGTACACTTAAAGAAGTAGTGGAGTAAAACAACAGCCAGTGATTACTTTTGCCTGGTCTTTCACAGTATCTAGGCCCTTGACAGATTAAAAGGTACAAAATAGTACACTACATAGGTGTAGGTATGTGGTATACACTTATCTTACGCCGAGCGCTCTGGGTCCCCGCTCCTCCCCGGAGCGCTCACAGCGTTCTCCTATTCGCAGCGCCCCGGACCTGCCGACCGGGTGCGCTGCGATAATGTTCCCAGCCGGGATGCGATTCGCGATGCGGGATGCGCCCACTCGCGATGCGCATCCCGACTCGCTTACCAGACCCGTTCCCCGTCTGTGCTGTCCCGGCGCGCGCGGCCCCGCTCCTTAGGGTGCGTGCGCGTCGGGTCTTTGCGATTTAAAGGGCAGGTGCGCCACTGATTGGCGCATGAGGTTTTAATCAGTACCTTCACCTGTGCACTTCACCACCTATACCTCATTTCCCCTGCACTCCCTTGCCGGATCTTGTTGCCATTGTGCCAGTGAAAGCATTTCCTTGTGTGTTCCTAGCCTGTGTTCCAGACCTCCTGCCGTTGCCCCTGACTACGATCCTTGCTGCCTGCCCTGACCTTCTGCTACGTCCGACCTTGCTCTTGTCTACTCTCTTGTACCGCGCCTATCTCAGCAGTCAGAGAGGTTGAGCCGTTGCCGGTGGATACGACCTGGTTGCTACCGCCGCTGCAAGACCATCCTGCTTTTCGGCGGGCTCTGGTGAATACCAGTAGCATCTTAGAACCGGTCCCCCGACACGGTCCACGCCAATCCCTCTCTGGCACAGAGGATCCACCTCCAGCCAGCCGAATCGTGACAGTAGATCCAGCCATGGATCCCGCTGAGGTCCCGCTGCCAGTTGTCGCTGACCTCACCACGGTGGTCGCCCAGCAGTCGCAACAGATAGCGCAACAAGGCCACCAGCTGTCTCAACTGACCGTGATGCTACAGCAGCTACTACCACAGCTTCAACAATCATCTCCTCCGCCAGCTCCTGCACCTCCTCCGCAGCGAGTGGCAGCATCCAGCCTCCGTTTATCTTTGCCGGACAAATTTGATGGGGACTCTAAATTTTGCCGTGGTTTTCTTTCACAATGTTCCCTGCATTTGGAGATGATGTCGGACCAGTTTCCAACTGAAAGGTCAAAGGTGGCTTTCATAGTCAGCCTTCTGTCTGGGAAAGCCCTGTCATGGGCCACACCGCTCTGGGACCGCAATGATCCTGTCACTGCCTCTGTACACTCTTTCTTCACGGAGATTCGAAGTGTCTTTGAGGAACCTGCCCGAGCCTCTTCTGCCAAGACTGCCCTGCTGAACCTGGTCCAGGGTAATTCTTCTGTTGGCGAGTACGCCATCCAATTCCATACTCTCCCCTCCGAATTGTCCTGGAATAACGAGGCCCTCTGCACGACCTTTAAAAAAGGCCTATCCAGTAACATCAAAGATGTGCTGGCCGCACGAGAAATCCCTGCTAACCTGCATGAACTTATTCATCTTGCCACCCACATTTACATGCGTTTTTCCGAAAGGCGTCAGGAGCTCCGCCAGGATATGGACTTTGTTCACACGAGGCGGTTTCTCTCCCCGGCTCCTCTCTCCTCTGGTCCACTGCAATCCGTTCCTGTGCCTTCCGCCGTGGGGGCTATGCAAGTTGACCGGTCTCGCTTGACATCTCAAGAGAGGACACGACGCCGCATGGAGAACCTTTGCCTGTACTGTGCCAGTACCGAACATTTCTTGAAGGATTGTCTTATCCGACCTCCACGTCAGGAAAGACGCACGCTGACTCCGCACAAAGGTGAGACAGCTCTTGATGTGAACTCTGCTTTTCCACGTCTTACTGTGCCTGTGCGGATTTCTTCTTCTACCTTCTCCTTCTCAGCTATGGCCTTCTTGGATTCCGGATCTGCAGGAAATTTTATTTTGGCCTCTTTCATCAACAGGTTCAACATCCCGGTGACCAGTCTCGCCAGACCCCTCTACATCGCCTCTGTTAATAATGAAAGATTGGACTGTACTGTGCGTTACCGCACGGAACCCCTCTTAATGTGCATCGGACCCCATCACGAAAAAATTGAATTTCTGGTCCTCTCTAACTGCACTTCGGAAATTCTTCTTGGACTACCTTGGCTTCAACGCCATTCCTCAACCCTCGATTGGACCGCCGGGGAAATCAAGAACTGGGGTACTTCTTGCCACAAGGACTGTCTTAAGCCTGCTCCCTGTACTGAAAGTCAAGACCCTGTGGTTCCTCTGATATCTGGTCTCCCCAAGGCCTATCTGGATTATGCTGATGTTTTTTGCAAAAAACAAGCAGAGACTTTGCCTCCTCACAGGCCTTATGACTGTCCTATTGACCTCCTCCCTGGTACTACTCCACCCCGGGACAGAATCTATCCTCTGTCTGCTCCGGAAAAACACAAGCCATGTCGGAGTACATCAAAGAGAATTTAAAAAAGGGGTTTATCCGCAAGTCTTCCTCCCCTGCCGGAGCTGGATTTTTTTTGTTTCCAAAAAAGACGGCTCCTTACGCCCTTGCATTGATTACCGCGGACTTAATAAAATCACTGTAAAAAAACGCTATCCCCTACCTCTTATCTCGGAACTCTTTGATCGCCTACGAGGCGCCCACATCTTTACCAGGCTGGACTTAAGAGGTGCATATAATCTCATCCGTATCAGGGAGGGGGACGAGTGGAAGACCGCATTTAACACCAGAGATGGACACTTTGAATATCTGGTTATGCCCTTTGGGCTTTGCAACGCCCCTGCTGTCTTCCAAGACTTTGTAAATGAAATTTTTCGTGATCTTCTATATACCTGTGTTGTGGTTTACCTAGACGATATTTAGATTTTTTCTGCTAACCTAGAAGAACACCGCCAGCATGTCCGCATGGTTCTTCAGAGACTTCGGGACAATCAATTATATGCCAAAATGGAAAAATGTCTCTTTGAATGTCAATCTCTTCCCTTCCTAGGATACTTAGTCTCTGGCCAGGGACTACAAATGGACCCAGATAAACTATCAGCCATATTGGATTGGCCACGCCCCTCCGGACTCCGTGCTATCCAAAGTTTTTTGGGGTTTGCCAATTATTACAGACAATTTATTCCGCACGTTTCCACTATTGTGGCTCCTATCGTGGCCCTAACTAAGAAAAACGCCAACCCTAAGTCCTGGCCTCCTCAAGCGGAAGACGCATTCAATCATCTCAAGACTGCCTTTTCTTCTGCTCCCGTACTCTCCAGACCTGATCGATCTAAGCCCTTCTCGCTGGAGGTAGACGCCTCCTAGGTGGGAGCTGGAGCAGTACTCCTACAAAAAATTATTTCTCCGGACTGTCTGATCTCCACTTCTCCAGCTTCCATCAGACAAACTCCTCCAGGGAAGACCTTCGTCTCTCCACGCCAGCGCCTCAGGATTCTCAAGTGGGGACACTCCTCACACCTCGCAGGCCATGCTGGCATCAAAAAATCCATCCAGCTCATCTCTCGATTTTATTGGTGGCCTACCCTGGAAGCTGATGTTGTTGATTTTGTGCGGGCTTGTACAGTCTGTGCACGGGACAAGACCCCTCGCCAGAAGCCTGCTGGTCTCATCCATCCTCTGCCTGTTCCTGAACGACCATGGTCTCAGATTGGTATGGACTTTATTACTGACTTACCTTTATCCCATGGCAACACAGTTATTTGGGTGGTCGTTGATCGATTCTCCAAGATGGCACATTTTATCCCTCTTCCAGGTCTTCCTTCTGCGCCTCAGTTGGCGAAACAATTTTTTATACACATTTTTCGCCTTCACAGGCTTCCTACGCATATCGTCTCGGATAGAGGCGTTCAATTTGTGTCTAAATTCTGGAGGGCCCTCTGTAATCAACTCAAAATCTAATTAAACTTCTCGTCTTCTTATCATCCCCAATCCAATGGGCAAGTAGAAAGAATTAATCAGGTTCTCGGTGACTATTTGCGACATTTTGTTTCCTCCCGCCAGGATGACTGGGCAGATCTTCTACCATGGGCCGAATTCTCGTACAATTTCAGAGTCTCTGAATCTTCCGCTAAATCCCCATTCTTCGTGGTGTACGGCCGTCACCCTCTTCCCCCCCTTCCCACTCCCATGCCCTCTGGTTTGCCCGCTGTTGATGAGGTGACTCGGGACTTCTCCACCATATGGAAAGAGACTCAAAATTCTCTCTTACAGGCCTCATCCCGGATGAAAAAACATGCCGATAGGAAAAGAAGAATTCCCCCCATTTTTTCTCCCGGAGACAAAGTATGGCTCTCCGCCAAGTATGTCCGCTTTCGTGTCCCCAGTTATAAACTGGGACCACGTTATCTTGGTCCTTTCAAAATCAAGTGCCAAATCAACCCTGTCTCTTACAAACTCCTTCTTCCTCCTTCTCTCCGTATTCCCAATGCTTTCCATGTCTCTCTCCTTAAACCACTCATCCTTAACCGCTTCTCTCCCAAAGTTGTTTCTCCCACTCCAGTTTCCGGGTCCTCTGACATTTTTTCGGTGAAAGAAATTCTGGCATCCAAGACGGTCAGAGGTAAAAAAAAATTTTGGGTTGGTTGGGAGAATTGCGGCCCAGAGGAGAGGTCATGGGAACCTGAGGACAACATCCTGGACAAGAATCTTATCCTCAAATTCTCAGGTTCCAAAAAGAGGGGGAGACCCAAGGGGGGGGGGTACTGTCCCCGGAGCGCTCACAGCGTTCTCCTATTCGCAGCGCCCCGGTCGGACCTGCCGACCGGGTGCGCTGCGATAATGTTCCCAGCCGGGATGCGATTCGCGATGCGGGACGCGCCCGCTCGCGATGCGCATCCCGACTCGCTTACCAGACCCGTTCCCCATCTGTGCTGTCCCGGGGCGCGCGCGCGTCGGGTCTTTGCGATTTAAAGGGCCGGTGCGCCACTGATTGGCGCATGAGGTTTTAATCAGTACCTTCACCTGTGCACTTCCCTACTTATACCTCACTTCCCCTGCACTCCCTTGCTGGATCTTGTTGCCATTGTGCCAGTGAAAGCGTTTCCTTGCGTGTTCCTAGCCTGTGTTCCAGACCTCCTGCCGTTGCCCCTGACTATGATCCTTGCTGCCTGCCCTGACCTTCTGCTACGTCCAACCTTGTTCTTGTCTACTCCATTGTACCGCGCTTATCTCAGCAGTCAGAGAGGTTGAGCCGTTGCCGGTGGATACGACCTGGTTGCTACCGCCGCTGCAAGACCATCCCGCTTTGCGGCGGGCTCTGGTGAATACCAGTAGCAACTTAGAACCGGTCCACCGACACGGTCCACGCCAATCCTTCTCTGGCACAGAGGATCCACCTCCAGCCAGCCGAATCGTGACAACTTATGAGGGCAGAAAAATGCACTACAGTACACTTAGAGAAGTAGTGGAGTAAAATAGCCAGCTTGTTCAAATGTATGAGGCAACACACAACTCTCTGCCCCTCTCTGTAATACAATGCTGTAGAAAGTAACTGGGAGGTTAAAGGGATACTCCGGGAGAAAACTTTTTTCTTTTAAATCAACTGGCTCCGGAAAGTTAAACAGATTTGTAAATTACTTCTATTAAAAAATCTTAATCCTTCCTGTACTTATTAGCTGCTGAATACTACAGAGGAAATTCTTTTCTTTTTGGAATGCTCTCTGATGACATCACGAGTACAGTGCTCCCTGCTGACGTTATTATAATAATAATAAATCTTTATTTATTTATTGTTGTCCTTAGTGGGATTTGAACCCAAGGCCCCAGCACTGCAAGGCAGCAGTGCTAACAACTAAGCCACCATCCTGCCCTTAGCATACATCTGCTATGCACGGTTGCTAAAATGGACAGAGATGTCAGCAGAGAGCACTGTGCTCGTGATGTCATCAGTGTTCCAAAAAGAAAAGAATTTCCTCTGTAGCATTCAGCAGCTAATAAGTACTGGAAGGATTAAGATTTTTTAATAGAAGTTATTTACAAATATGTTTAACTTTCTGGCACCAGTTGATTTAAAAGAAAAAAGGTTTTCACCGGAGTACCCCTTTAATGACTGCAGTAAAAAAAAATTCTGTGAAAAACGCACAGCTCTCTGTACACCAGAACACTTATGTGATTAGGTGAAACGCTGCTGGAAAAAGCTTTTATGTGTAACACACAAAGCGCTGACAGTCCTATCTCTCTGCAGTGAAAGGATGAAGTGACTAGCCGGAACATGGCTGATGAATATATAGGGCTGTGACATCACAGGGGTGACTGGCTGCTGATAGGCTGCATCCTGCATGTTATTCAGGGTAATCCCACCTACCTTTGTTCCCGCCTTCCTAGAGTTCCTTGCCCCATGTCCTCACATGTGAATCTACCATTTTAGATGCCCTGAAGCCTAGACCGGACTAAATGGAGTTTAATGAAGCGATTCGCTCAATAGAATCGCAGCGATATTCACATTCGTTGCAAATCTAATTTTTCATGAAATTCGTAACGAATTCGGATTCATCAGATTCGATTCGCTCATCTCTACCATCTATTCTAGGAATTCATACAATATTTCCACTGAACTCATATTGCTCATTTTCATTAAAGTAAACTAATCAGGAGATTCATATTTTTCAAAACATGAGCAGCATGAAATCCCATCAGGTTCCCTCATAAAAAAAACTGCTATGTAGTGGTCAGAAATGCTAGCTCCCTGCCAGCTTCTCCCTGCCTGGCCTTATCTGACTGCCAGGCCTGTTGCTATACAGATATCCCTGTCAATCAAGCCAGGCAGAGTAGGCATGTTAAGAGTTGTCAACCAAAGGTTTAGAGAAAAATTGCTAAAGCATTTCTCATAAGTATAGGGTCCACATAATGCTGGTAATATCATATATCTAACTTGATTCTGTGCACACCACATGCACTGCTTAAAAAAATAAAGGGAACACTAAGATAACACATCCTATATCTGAATTAAGGAAATAATCGTATGAATTACTTTCGTCTTTACATAGTTGAATGTGTTGACAACAAAATCACACAAAAATTATCAATGGAAATCGAATTTATCAAATCATGGAGGTCTGCAAATGAAGCATTATTTGTCATTCACACATTGGCTTAGGCTGAGTTCACACTGCATTTGTGTTAATGTTTAGCATACATGTTTAAAAAGGATAAAAGTATATACTTTTTGTGCTGTACACAATATCACAGACTACCATGCTATGTTATACAGAAAAAAATTATTAAAACAGACAAATGAAAACAGTAGTCTACCTATGTTAAACCATAAAAGTAATTGTTTATGTTCATGTATATGTTCCTCTAGTTTGCTGATTTGCTTGATGGTTGTGACATTCTCTTACACCCATCTACTTGCAAAGTTTATTGGGAGTGGTACAGAGGTACAGAAGTTATTTATATTCTATGGAGATCTTTGAAAAGCATTTTATTGTTGCTTTGCATTTATTATGGTGTAAATATATATAGTTTTATTATGCTTAGTTTCTCCCCTTCCTACCATACAGGATAGCGATAGGGTCCCTAGATTATCCAACCCCTTCTATCAGCACATTGTGGGGTTTACAGGCTTCTTTGTAGGAGATGCTACATTCTTCCAGCCAACCCCTTTGACTCTTTGAGTAGATGGACATCCTCCACACTGGCCCTTATCTCATGTGCTACATATCAGGAAAATCTATTTAAAGTGCAACTCTCATCAATATTTACCTCTTAAAGCCATACACAGCATGTAAAAGCTGTGTAGCACAGTAAAGGAGACATACCTTTTTATTGTCTAATCGGTGGCTTTACGACTGTAAAAACTGCTTTTATTATGAGTTATGAACAGTCGGAGAGGCGTGACGGGGGTCTGCAATGCCATGCCTCTCTTCAACAACGTTTTGTCATCTCGGCCCTGTGTCAGCGATATTCAGCTCCTCTGCGCATGCGCCGTCTACGACCATTAGAGTGCTCGGCAGGAAGTGAGCAAGCTCTCTGCCTCTATTGGTTGGAGACCATACAAGAAGAAGCTGTATGTCGCTCACACAAGGCCGAGATGCTGTAACATTGTTCAAGAAAGGCGTGGCGTAGAGGACCCCTGCTGCGCCTCTCCTACTGTGAATGACAGTAAATATTGATGACAGTTGCTCTTTAAGATTTTAATGCATTGGCACCATACTCCATCTTTCCTTCTTAGATAGTTACCTCAAGTTTTGGGCAGTTGCAGGAGCTGTGGTCAAGCAGTATGGACTCTCCCCTGTTTATTAATTTTGGGTCTGCACAGTGGGATGAGATACGTCTCCTCACAGCAGAGATGCTGGATGTAGTGATCCCTCTAGACCCCTCACCTATCTTCTCAATGTGCACCCCAGACAAATGCAGAAAGATTCCACTAGACTGCTCCTCCATATTCTTACTGCTTCTAAATGCCTCATTTTTTTGTGCTGGCAATCTACTGTACCACCTCCTTTTTTGCCCTCCAAACCAGGACTGAACCGAACTCTCTTAATAATTTTGATGCTATTCCAGGCTACCCCTGGAAAAAAAATAATATTTTGCCTCATGACTGATTGGGTTAACTTTGTTGTACATGTATACCTGTTTTTTTTTTTTTTTTATGTTTAGTTTTTTTTCCATTTCTAACAATGACCATTGTGTGGGTTATAAAAAAAAAAAAAAAACATCTACTTATCTCCAGCGCTCCTGTGGTGCCGCGGGTGTCATCCATGAAAGCACCTGGGCCAAATGGGTCAACACGGAGGCTCAGCGAATCATTGGCTGAGCCAAGACATTGCTTGGGCCAGCTATTCGCTGGGTTGCACTGTGACATATTGGGCCCAGGTGCTTACATGGACGACACATCATGCTGCAGCACACCAGTATTGAAATAAAACAGCATCTACCACCATTCACAATAGCTGCAGCTCAGAGCTCATGTTCACCCTTTCTGTAGAATGACCTCTGCAAAGGTCACAGAGCATGCCTAGCAAACACCCTATTCTAGTGAATAGGGTCTGCTGCAGATCATAGTGTCTATGTCTATGGGCCTTGCTGTTATGCATATCTCTTAAAGGAGTAGTCTCATGGGAAAAAAGAAGTATCTGCAGACCAGGGAATACGTTTTAGATCGCAGGGGGTCTGAGCGCTGGGACACTCTGCAATCTCCTTTACGGGCCCTCTGCACTCCCTCAGAGTGGCATCACGACACCTGCCCGAAGCAAGCGCCACCACGCCCCTTCCATATATCTATCCTGCGGATAGGGGATACGTTTTTTTCCATGAGACTATTCCTTTAAAAGCAGCTCAGGCATAATACTGAAAATGAAATAAATATCAGAAAATAGAAACCAATTACAAAACAATAATCATTTTAAGTATCTGGCTCTAATTGGTAAAAAAAAAAAACAAAAAAAAACATCTAGATCTAGATATTCTTACTATAACATTAATCTAATACTCTAAGGGTCGTTCACATGCTATTACTAGCAGTGGGTTTCCCGCTGCGAGTTACGCTACCAATGTCAGATTTACGGACTGTCTGCGGACCGATTCAAGTGTAAGCCTGTTAAGGCTGAGTTTGTGGGAGGGGCGGGAGAGTATATAACACCCCCTGCATACAGGTTGGGGTGTGTCAGGCGTTCGGCGACGCCAGTTGGTTGTGCAGCAGAGGACATTTTGATTTTCCTGCCAGTTGCATGCACTGCTGTCTGCTCTCTCCATTGGAGCTGCTGTCCAGAGCACTGTACAGGCATTATGGTAAGGGAAAGCCCGCTGGCTGTCTCAGGGCAGAAGGCTGATGGCAGCTGTAACTTACGTGGGGCTGGTGGTTCCATATGTGGGTGCCCGCTGGCTCCCCTGATTCGGCGGTGTCAGCTAACTCTAGAGGTATTGCCGTGACGTTGATTTGGGGTATATGGGCCGGGCAGCAGCGGTGGTCTGTTATAGGTGTCCCCTGAATTTGTGTTCCTGCCAGATCTGCTCCAGGTCACGTTACCATCAGTCGGAGTCGCTGGGGCCGGTTCAATATGCTGGGGGGGCTCTCCTGCAGCTATAGCTGGCGCGCTCAGGCCATGTTATGTTTTAATTTACATGGGTGATTTGCATATTTTGTGTCCGGTCTCCTCCAGCATCACATCACGTGAGGGTTTGGCGGAAGATGCCACTCATTTGGAAATATGTTTTTAAAATGTATAATAGTTTCCTCTTCCTCAGGGAATACTGAATTTTAAACTCACCAAGGACACTCAGCATTGTAATCACTTGCCCCCCATATTGCACCTATTTGATTAGGAGTTCTGAACTACTTATAAGTCACATAGTGGGTAATAAGCTTTATTTCACACTCTTACCATTGCCCTACTTCTGTTTAGTAGGTATATTGCAATGGAGACAAACGCTCATACTGCACGTACGCTCATAGCATATATGCTGCACATACACTCACTGCATTTATACTGCTCGTACGCTCATAGCATTCTGCGGCTCATCCTCTCAGTGTTTATATTACATGCACGTTCATAGCATCTATACTGCAACCATGATCATAGCATTTACACGGCACGCACGCGCATAGCATTTATATGGCACCCGCGCTCATGGCATTTATACGGCACATACGCTCATAGCATTTAGACGACACGCACGCTCATAGCATTTATATGGCATATACGCTTATGGCATTTATACGGCTCGCACGCTCATAGCATTCATACGGCACGCACCCTCATAGCATTCATACGGCACGCACCCTCATAGCATTCATACGGCACGCGCGCTTATAGCTTTCATACGTCACGCGCGCTTATAGCTTTCATACGTCACGCGCGCTTATAGCTTTCATACGTCACGCACGCTTATAGCTTTCATACGTCACGCACGCTTATAGCTTTCATACGTCACGCGCGCTTATAGTATTCATAAGGCACGCGCACTCACAGCATTTATATTGCACGCACGCTCAGACTGCATGCACATTCTTAGCATTTTCTTCTCGTAAACTCACTGCATTCATACTGCTGGTATCCTCATAGTATTTATATTGCACATACGCTCACAGTAGTCACTTTACGTAAGCTCATAGCATTTATACGGTATGCACGCTCATGACATTTATACTGCACTTCTACTCATAGTATTTATATTGCACTTACGTTCACTGCATTCATACTGCATGTACATTCATAGTTTTATACTGCTCATAGCTGTTATTCTGTTCATACACACATTGCGTTTATTCTGCACGTACACTCACAGCATTTATCCTGCATATAAGTTAATACCAGTTATACTGCACTTTGCTCATAGTATTCGTACTGCATTTACACCCATAATATTATACTACACATATGCTAATAACAGTTATACTGCTCTTACGCTCTGTGTTTATACTGCACTTAGCAGCTATACTATTCATATGCCTATCACGTTCATACTGCACATACACTCACAGCGCTTACACTGCTCGTACTCTCTCAGCATTCATTCAGCATGTACATCAATAGCATTTATACTACACATTGCTCATAGTATTCATACTGCATTTTCGCCCACAGCATTATACTGCATATACATGCATAGATTTATACTGCTCTTACACTCATAGCATAAATACTGTACTTACGCTCACAGCACCGGTACTGCACTTATGCTCATAGCATTTATACTGCACTTCTGCTCATAGCACTTATACTGCATTAACGTTTGTAGCATTTATACGGCACATACGCTCATAGCATTTATATTGCACTCATGCTCTCAGCATAGATACTGCACATAGGTTCACAGCTTTTATACTGCACTCACGCTCATAGCATTTATACTGCACTACGCTTTATCATTATATTGCACATATGCTCATAGCTTTGATACTGCACTACGCTCATAGCATTTTTACTGCACTTATTGCTCATAGCATTTATACTACACTTATTGCTCATAGCATTTATACTGCACATACGCCCATAGCATTTTTCTGCACACAGGCTCATAACATTGGTACGGCAGGTACGCCCATAACACTGGTACTCTATGTACGCTCGTAGCATTATACTGCATGTACGCTCATAGTACTATACTGCACGGACGCTCATAGTTTTATACCGCACATATGCTCTTGCAAATATGTTCATAGCTTGTATATGGCACATACGTCCATAGAAGTTCTTATTCTATGGTGAGAAAATGGTGGTACAAGTGAAGAGTTTATACTAGTCACAAGCTCATAGCTGTTATGTTGGGAATTTATTCATAGCTTTACAAGGTACTTATGCTCATAGTAGTCATTCTGTTCATACGCCCATAACATATTGGTCATATGCTAGTAGCATATGGTACATACAGTCGTAGTATTTAGACTGCACATAGGTTTGTAGGGTTCATACGGTACATACACTCATAGCATCTATAATGTACATACGCTCGTAGCACTTACTATACATATGTTTGTTAGCATTCATATGGTACATATGCTCATAGCATTCACACAGTATTATAAAATAAAATAAAAAATAAATAAATAAACAAATATATTATTTACATAAAATGTTCATGGGTATAGCAGCATATCTAATTCCATGCATTAGGGTGCGTATACGTTCATAGCATTGTTAGTGTGAAATGTTCTTGGTAACATGTACGGGTTGCAAACGCTCACAGAATTACAGTATCATACGTTTCATAAGTTTGTTCCTTCATTACATCCATAATACTCATACGGTACATTTATAGCTTGTTTACTTTCATAGTACATACCATATTTACGTTATAGTGTAAAATGTGCGTATGTTCAAATTTATAATGTGCGGCATAGAGGATTTCGGTGTTTGGGTTATTACAACTGATTGCAGGAGGAGGCTAGATGATAGCATACCTGTTATGCCTGCCATGACTGCAGGGGGAAGCACTGCGTAATAACTATTACTGACACATTCAGAGCTATAATATCACAATCTGTATGTGGTAGTATACTTGTTATGCCTGCCACGTCTGCAGGGGGATGCACTGCATAATTATTTTTAATGATACATTCAGAGCATAATATCATAACCTATGGGCGGTAGTATACCCGTTATGCCTGCCATGCCTGCAGGGGGATGCACTGTGCATTGTTGTTACTGACACCTCTTCAGAGCAATAATATTATGACTTTTGTGCAGTAGTATAACTGTTATGCCTGCCACGTCTTCAGGGGAATGCACCGCGCAATTACTGTTACTGACACGTTTTCAGAGCAATAATATCAAGACCTGTATGGGGTAGTATACTTGTTATGCCTGCCACGTCTGCAGGGGGGCGAACTGCATGATTATTGTTAATGACACATTAAGAGCATAAGGTCACGACCCATAGGCGGTAGTATACCCGTCATGCCTGCACTGTGCATTGTTGTCACTGACACCTCCTCAGAGCAATAATATTACGACTTTTATGCAGTAGTATACCTGTTGTGTCTGCCTTGTCTGCAGGGGGATGTAATGCACAATTACTGTTACTGACACATTTCAGACACTGACACTGTCCTGTATGCGGTACGATGCCGGCTACATCTGCAGGGAGATGCATTTACGTATTTGCTACTGACACGTTTTTCAGAGCAATACTATCAAGGGTCTTAGGAGGCAGTATTCCCATTGTGCCTGTCACATCTGCAGGGGGATGTGCTGTGTAATTATTGTTACTGATATATCTTCAGAGTAATCATATCACGACTTATAGGAGGTAGTATTCCTGTTATGCCTGCCATGTCTGCAGGGTCAAGCACTGCATAATTATTGTTACTGACACAGATTCAAAGCAATAATATCAGGGGTAGGTGATGGTAGGGAGTCAAAGGACATTATTTTGTTTTTTTGGCCCTTTATGGGCGGGGCCCTGCAAGAGGTTGTAGTTCACTACTAACTATCATGTTAAGTATCATCAATCATACAGGTACAGATACAACATTTACAGCCAGGCGAACAGATGTTACACAGGCTTTTGTACGCTCCTTGCACCTCAACGCGGAGGGTACGTTATTATGTGGTTCCTGGTATTCCGTACTATTTTTCAAGGTCGAGTTTTGGACGAGGTAAGTGATAATTGGTTTCTTGATTAGTGACAGGTTTTTTGGCCCTCTATAGATATGCCCACAGTCTAGTTTTTTGGCACATTTCTGACCGTTGTAAGTACCGTATTTATCGGCGTATAACACGCACTTTTTAGGCAAAAATTTTTAGCCTAAAGTCTATGTGCGTGTTATACGCCGATACACCCCCAGGAAAGGCAGGGGGAGAGAGGCCGTCGCTGCCCGCTTCTCTCCCCCTGCCTTTCCTGGGGTCTAGAGCCCTGCTGCCGGCCCTTCTCTCCCCCTAGCTATCGGCGCCGCTGCCCGTTCTGTCCCCCTGACTATCGGTACCGGCGCCCCATTGCCAGCGCCGATAACCAGGGGGAGAGAAGGGGCAGCGGCACCCATTGCCGGCGCCGCTGCCCCATTGCCTCCCAACATCCCCGGTGGCATAATTACCTGGTGTTACGCCGAGCGCTCCGGGTCCCTGCTCCTCCCCGGAGCGCTCACGGCGTCTCTCTCCCTGCAGCGTCCCGGTCGGTCCCGCTGACCGGGAGCGCTGCACTGACATGGCCGTCGGGGATGCGATTCGCACAGCGGGACGCACCCGCTCGCGAATCCCATCCCAAGTCACTTACCCGTCCCGGTCCCCTGCTGTCATGTGCTGGCGCGCGCGGCTCCGCTCTCTAGGGCGCGCGCGCGCCGGCTCTCTGAGACTTAAAGGGCCAGTGCACCAATGATTGGTGCCTGGCCCAATTAGCTTAATTGGCTTCCACCTGCTCCCTGGCTATAATTGGCTTCCACCTGCTCCCTGACTGCCCATGCACTCCCTTGCCGGATCTTGTTGCCTTGTGCCAGTGAAAGCGTTTAGTGTTGTCCAAAGCCTGTGTTTCCTGAACTCCTGCTATCCACCTTGACTACGAACCTTGCCGCCTGCCCCGACCTTCTGCTACGTCTGACCTTGCCTCTGCCTAGTCCTTCTGTCCCACGCCTTCTCAGCAGTCAGCGAGGTTGAGCCGTTGCTAGTGGATACGACCTGGTTGCTACTGCCGCAGCAAGACCATCCCGCTTTGCGGCGGGCTCTGGTGAACACCAGTAGCCTCTTAGAACCGGTCCACCAGCACGGTCCACGCCAATCCCTCGCTGACACAGAGGATCCACTACCTGTAAGCCGAATCGTGACAGTAGATCCGGCCACAGCCACAGTCCAGTCCTTCTTCGCTGAAGTCCGTAGTGTCTTCGAGGAACCAGCCCGAGCTTCTTCTGCCGAGACTGCCCTGCTGAACCTGGTCCAGGGTAATTCTTCAGTGGGCGAGTACGCCATCCAATTTCGTACTCTTGCTTCCGAATTATCATGGAATAACGAGGCTCTCTGCGCGACCTTTAAAAAAGGCCTATCCAGTAGCATCAAGGATGTGCTGGCCGCACGAGAGATTCCTGCCAACCTGCAAGAACTTATCCATTTGGCCACCCGCATTGACATACGTTTTTCTGAGAGACATCAGGAGCTCCGCCAGGAAAAAGACTTAGATCTCTGGGCACCTCTCCCACAGCATCCTTTGCAGTCTACGCCTGGGCCTCCCGCCGAGGAGGCCATGCAAGTGGATCGGTCTCGCCTGACCCAGGAAGAGAGGAATCGCCGTAGGGAAGAAAATCTTTGTCTGTACTGTGCCAGTACCGAGCATTTCTTGGTGGATTGCCCTATTCGTCCTCCACGTCTGGGAAACGCACGCACGCACCCAGCTCACGTGGGTGTGGCGTCTCTTGGTTCAAAGTCTGCTTCTCCATGTCTCACGGTGCCCGTGCGGATTTCTCCTT
Source organism: Hyla sarda (assembly GCF_029499605.1). Classification (NCBI taxonomy): domain Eukaryota; kingdom Metazoa; phylum Chordata; class Amphibia; order Anura; family Hylidae; genus Hyla; species Hyla sarda. The sequence goes on along the minus strand of NC_079194.1, from coordinate 155,722,066 downwards.
CAGCCAACTCCTCCCTCTCTGCCGTGGCCTGCTTGGACTCTGGTGCCTCTGGGAATTTCATTTTGGAGTCTTTGGTGAATAAGTTCTGCATCCCGCTGACCCGTCTCGTCAAGCCGCTCTACATTTCCGCGGTCAACGGAGTTAGATTGGATTGCACCGTGCGTTACCGCACAAAACCCCTCTTGATGTGTATTGGACCCCATCACGAAGTGATTGAGTTCTTCGTCCTTCCCAACTGTACCTCTGAGGTCCTCCTCGGTCTGCCATGGCTCCGGCTTCATTCTCCCACCCTTGACTGGACCACCGGGGAGATCAAGAACTGGGACTCTGCTTGCCATAGGAAGTGCCTCTCCCCCCCTCCCAGTCCCGTCAGGCAAGCCTCAGTGCCTCCTCATGGTCCCCGTCCTGGTGACACATTGCCCCGTGCCAGGCTTCGCCCTCTGCCCTCCCTCCCCATTCCCACTCCTGCTGTACTGCCTGCCTTTGAGGAAACCCTCCATTCACTCCCGGTGTCCTCGTCCCAGGTAAAGCAGTTGTCGGACAAAAAAAGGGGGAGACCTAAGGGGGGGGTACTGTTACGCCGAGCGCTCCGGGTCCCTTCTCCTCCCCGGAGCGCTCACGGCGTCTCTCTCCCTGCAGCGTCCCGGTCGGTCCCGCTGACCGGGAGCGCTGCACTGACATGGCCGTCGGGGATGCGATTCGCACAGCGGGACGCACCCGCTCGCGAATCGCATCCCAAGTCACTTACCCGTCCCGGTCCCCTGCTGTCATGTGCTGGCGCGCGCGGCTCCGCTCTCTAGGGCGCGCGCGCGCCGGCTCTCTGAGACTTAAAGGGCCAGTGCACCAATGATTGGTGCCTGGCCCAATTAGCTTAATTGGCTTCCACCTGCTCCCTGGCTATATCTGCTCACTGCCTGCTCACTGCCAGATCTTGTTGCCTTGTGCCAGTGAAAGCGTTTAGTGTTGTCCAAAGCCTGTGTTTCCTGAACTCCTGCTATCCACCTTGACTACGAACCTTGCCGCCTGCCCCGACCTTCTGCTACGTCTGACCTTGCCTCTGCCTAGTCCTTCTGTCCCACGCCTTCTCAGCAGTCAGCGAGGTTGAGCCGTTGCTAGTGGATACGACCTGGTTGCTACTGCCGCAGCAAGACCATCCCGCTTTGCGGCGGGCTCTGGTGAACACCAGTAGCCTCTTAGAACCGGTCCACCAGCACGGTCCACGCCAATCCCTCGCTGACACAGAGGATCCACTACCTGTAAGCCGAATCGTGACACCTGGGTCAGATCCGCGCTGCTGCAGGCCTCCGGCGTGCATCCCCTGCGTCGTTGCTATGCACGGCGCGGCGCACTGACGTCATGCGCCGCGCCGCGCAGCGCATAGCAACGACGCCGGGGACGCACGCCGGAGGCCTGCAGCAGCGCGGACCCGACCCAGGTAATTATGCCACCGGGGATGGGGGGAGGCAACGGGGCAGCGGCACCGGCAATCGGTGCCGCTGCCCCTTCTCTCCCCCTATCGGCGCCGGCAATGGGGCGCCGGCACTGATAGTCAGGGGGACAGAACGGGCAGCGGCGCCGATAGCTAGGGGGAGAGAAGGGCCGGTAGCAGGGCTCTAGACCCCAGGAAAGGCAGGGGGAGAGAAGCGGGCAGCGACGGCCTCTCTCCCCCTGCCTTTCCTGGGGGTATATCGGGGTATACACATGCACACACGCACCCTCATTTTACCATGGATATTTGGGTAAAAAACTTTTTTTACCCAAATATCCTTGGTAAAATGAGGGTGCGTGTTATAGGCCGGTGCGTGGTATACCCCGATAAATACGGTATGTTATAATTTATTCCTGTCATTATTGTTATATTCAATGATATGGGTATTATTATTGGTGTCATTTGTAGTGTAATTATTATGGGTATTTTTATTATTATTATCCTCATTACTGTTATCATTATTACGGTTATCGTTATAACGGTATTGTTATTATGCTCATTCTTATTATGTTATCATTACTGTGGTTCTCATTATAATCGTTATCTTCATCACTATATCGGTGTTACGGTTTACTGATATTACTGTTATTGTGTGTTGTTATTGTAGTGATTAGTCACAAAAAGCTGGTCACGTTGTAGCCTCAACCACAAATGAATGGTTGCGTAACTCGCAGCGGGAAACTAGCGTAACTCGCTGCTAGTTACTAGCGTGTGAACACACCCAAAAGGTGTCGAAATGTGTTGGAACTCAATGCCTGCTTCTAAAGAGGACAGCAGGGCACAGATTTAACCTTGATATTATTACATGCCTAAGAATAGGAATCAGCCATAAAATTATTTAGTTGACATTTTACACACTGTTCTATTTACACACTGATAACTTTATACATTGGTGGGAATTCCCTTGCAAATGGAAAATGTGAGATATGCTGTTTATATTTACACAATATCATCTGCAGACATAGACAACACTTCTAGGGCATGCTAGCAATGCCGCTTCTCATACCGTCACCCTTCCTACATGAGGCCCAGCATAGCTCTGAACTGTTCTTGCCTCCGCTCTGTGACTTTCACACATTCTATTTTGGTTTCAGTCACTAGTGACAGTTTGCACATATACACACCTACTAGTGGCCTCTTTTATCTAGAAAACCTCTACTGCTCTGTCATCAGCATCCGGAATTGTCATTCCTATTGTCTGCAGAAACCATGTAACGTATGAGGGCCTTTCTATCACAGGACTTATCGCCAGGAGTGCACTGAGCTGTTAGCAGCTATTCTTAGATCAAGTACATCATCCATATACAGCACTTATTTATTCTACCCTGGTTATTAATAAGAACTTTCCATGTTTCCTTGGAGTGGACACCTCCTAACATTATGTTACTGACAATAGGAAAGTGGATGGATAAGTACATAAAGATTCGTACTCGAAAGAACATTTTCATTTTACAATATGGAATTTTTTATTATTATTGTATACTGTAGGAACACCAACACTGAAACGCCCATGTAATCCCCCTATCTATCCATCTATCTATCTATGAAATGGAGAAACAGTATAACCAAAAACATCCTTACCATTAAGGCATCTCTTTTTTTCAGGGGTTCATGGGAGGAAGGTTTCCTACACCTTTTGACCTCAGCTGCCTTGCTGATATGTGTGAACCTGTGCAATACCTGGAGCATTCACTTTAACAGTATCAAAGAAAGGGATATCTGATGGGAAAAGGATTCACTGTTCCCCCATCTCTGTTTACTTTGATAACCTCCTCACCTCTAGAATCCACCACTTGTATTGCAATAGTGGGGCTTGCATCTAATTCAAACTTTTAATATGAAATCACTCTGAAGTTTCTTGTAATTTTCTAACAGGGGTTTTCTGAATTAACAAAAAAAAAAAACACCTGGTCACTTACACCTTCCTTGGTTACATTGGGCTTAACAACGGGATTTAACCCCTTAAGGACTCAGCCCATTTTGGCCTTAAGGACTCAGACAACTTAATTTTTACGTTTTCATTTTTTCCTCCTCGCCTTCTAAAAATCATAACTCTTTTATATTTTCATCCACAGACTAGTATGAGGGCTTGTTTTTTGCGCGACCAGTTGTCCTTTGTAATGACATCACTCATTATATCATAAAATGTATGGCGCAACCAAAAAACACTATTTTTGTGGGGAAATTAAAACGAAAAACGCAATTTTGCTAATTTTGGAAGGTTTTGTTTTCACGCCGTACAATTTATGGTAAAAATGACATGTGTTGTTTATTCTGAGGGTCAATACGATTAAAATGATACCCATTATTACGTACTTTTATATTATTGTTGCGCTTAAAAAAAATCCCAAACTTTTTAACCAAATTAGTACGTTTATAATCCCTTTATTTTGATGACCTCTAACTTTTTTATTTTTCCGTATAAGTGGCGGTATGGGGGCTCATTTTTTGCGCCATGATCTGTACTTTTTTTTGATACCACATTTGCATATAAAAAACTTTTAATAAATTTTTTATAATTTTTTTTTTAATAAAATGTATTAAAAAAGTAGGAATTTTGGACTTTTAAAAATTTTTTTCGTTCACGCCGTTCACCGTACGGGATCATTAACATTTTATTTTAATAGTTCGGACATTTACGCACGCAGCGATACCAAATATGTCTATAAAAAATGTTTTTTACGCTTTTTGGGGGTAAAATAGGAAAAAACGGACGTTTTACTTTTTTATTGGGGGAGGGGATTTTTCACTTTTTTTTTACTTTTACATTTTTTTACATTTTTTTTTACACTTGAATAGTCCCCATAGGGGACTATTCATAGCAATACCATGATTGCTAATACTGATCTGTTCTATGTATAGGACATAGAACAGATCAGTATTATCGGTCATCTCCTGCTCTGGTCTGCTCGATCACAGACCAGAGCAGGAGACGCCGGGAGCCGCACGGAGGAAGGAGAGGGGACCTCCGTGCGGCGTTATGAATGATCGGATCCCCGCAGCAGCGCTGCGGGCGATCCGATCGTTCATTTAAATGGCGAACTGCCGCAGATGCCGGGATCTGTATTGATCCCGGCCCCTGAGGGGTTAATGGCGGACGCCCGCGAGATCGCGGGCGTCGGCCATTGCCGGCAGGTCCCTGGCTGCGATCAGCAGCCGGGATCAGCCGCGCATGACACGGGCATCGCTCCGATGCCCGCGGTTATGCTTAGGACGTAAATGTACGTCCTGGTGCGTTAAGTACCACCTCACCAGGACGTACATTTACGTCCTGCGTCCTTAAGGGGTTAAAAGTACAAACAGTTATTAACACATTAACCTGTTAAGGACCATGGGTGTACAGGTACGCCTTTGCGCCCTGGTACTTAAGGACCAAGGGCGTACCTGTACGCCTGTGGGGATTTCGGTCCCCACTGCGTGCCAGGCAGGGACCGGACTGGGGTGACTGCTGATATCGATCAGCAGGCACCCCGCGCAAATGCCCATGTCGGCGATCGGCACAAATCCCAAGTGAATTCACACTTGCGATTTGCGCAATTCCGGGTCATTACCGGTCTATGGTTACCAGGAATATAAGGGGGATCGCGGTTGTCTAAAACACCCACGATTCCCCTGAAGGGATAGGAGTGAGGTGGAAGGGTGCCACCCCTTCTATCCCTGCTATTGGGCGTCTAGAAGCGACGTGGGCGTATCGGGGGCGGGGGGGTTAATTTTCGTTTCCCCCGTTCTGCCCACCCACAATAGGTGGGGCAGGACGGGGAAACGACAGAGGAACGGCGCCAAAGTCCACTTACCCTGCGGGCGAGGCTGCGGGCGACGATCGGTGTCGGAGATCGGCGGGCAGCATGTCGTGCGGCTGGCTCTCTGGAATCCGACGGAAGCCGGTAAGTTGCCTAGCAACATCTAGAGGGCTACAGTCTGAGACTACTATACAGTGGTCTCTACACTGTTGCCCTCCAGATGTTGCAAAAATACAACTCCCAGCATGCCCAGACAGCTGTCATGCTGGGATTTGTAGTTTTGCAACAGCTGGAGGGCTACAGTTTGGATATCACTGTGCAGTGAACTGTGGCCCTCTAGATCTTGCAAAACTACAACTCCCAGCATGCCCACATAGCAGTTTGCTGTGTGGGCATGCTGGAATTTGTAGTTTAGCAACATCTGGAGGGTCACAGTTTGGAGATCACTGTGCAGTGGTTTCTAAACTGTAGCCCTCCAGATGTTGCAAAACTGCAAATCCCAGCATGCCCAAACAACAAACAGCTGTCTCGCCATGCTGGGAGTTGTAGTTGCGTACCTTCAGCTGCTGCATAACTACATCTCCCAGCATGCACTTCGGCGATCAATACATGCTGGGAGTTGTTTCGCAACAGCTGGAGACACACTGGTTGGAAAATACGGAGTTAGGCAACAGAATCTAACTGAAGGTTTTCCAACCAGTGTGCCTCCAGCTGTTGCAAAAGTACAACTCCCAGCATGCACGGTCTGTCAGTGCATGCCGGGAGTTGTAGTTTTGAAACAGCTGGAGGTTTGCCTCCCCATGTGAATGTACAGGGAACATTCACACGAGCAGGTTTACAGTAAGTTTCCTGCTTAAAGTATGAGCTGCGGCAAATTTTTCGCCGCAGCACAAACTCCTAGAGGTAAGCTCACTGTAAACCTCCGCCAGTGCAAATGTACCCTAAAAACACTACACTACACTAACACATAATAAAGGGTAAAACACTACATATACACCCCTTACACTGTCCCCCCCCCCCCAATAAAAATTCAAAACGTATTGTTCAGCAGTGTTTCCAAAACAGAGCCTCCAGCTGTTGCAAAACTCCAGCTGGTGTTGCCCTTTACTTTTTATTTTCACAAGGGGTAAGAGGAAAAAAAGACCCACAAAATTTGTAACACAATTTCTCCTGAATACAGAAATACCCCATATGTTGGCGTAAAATGCTCTGCGGGCGCACAACAAGGCTCAGGAGTGAGAGCGCACCATATACATTTGAGGCCTAAATTGGTGATTTGCACAGGGGTGGCTGATTTTACAGCAGTTCTGAAATAAACGCCAAAACATAAATACCAGCATGTTACCCCATTTTGGAAACTACACCCCTCATGAAACGTAACAAGGGGTATAGTGAACTTTAACACCACACAGGTGTTACACGAATTTTCATTAAAGTGCCAGAACAATGGACCCCTTCCACATGAGACCCCATTTTGGAAACTACACCCCTCACGTAATGTAATAAGGGGTAGAGTGAGCGTTTACGCCCCACAGGTGTCTGACAGATTTTTGGAACAGTGGTCCGTGAAAATTAAAAATGTAATTTTTCATTTGCTTAGCCCACTGTTCCAAAGATCTGTCAAATGCCAGTGGAGTGTAAATACTCACTGCACCCCTGTTACGCCGAGCGCTCCAGGTCCCTGCTCCTCCCCGGAGTGCTTGCGGCGTCCCTCTCTCTGCAGCGCCCTGGTCAGACCCGCTGACCGGGAGCGCTGCACTGACATTGCCGGCGGGGATGCGATTCGCATAGCGGGACGCGCCCGCTCGCGAATCGCATCCCAAGTCACTCACCTGTCCTGGTCCCCGGCTGTCACGTCCTGGCGCGCGCGGCTCCGCTCCTTAGGGCGCGCGCGCCAGCTCTCTAAGATTTAAAGGGCCAGTGCACCAATGATTGGTGCCTGGCCCAATCAGTCTGATCAGCTTCCTCCTGCCCCCTGTCCATATAACCTCACTTCCCCTGCACTTCCTTGCCGGATCTTGTTGCCATTGTGCCTGTGAAAGCCTTTCCTTGTGTGTTCCTAGCCTGTGTTCCAGACCTCCTGCCGTTGCCCCTGAATACGATCCATGCTGCCTGCCCTGACCTTCTGCCACGTCCGACCTTGCTCTTGCCTTATCCCTTGTACCACGCCTATCTCAGCAGTCAGAGAGGTTGAGCCGTTGCCGGTGGATACGACCTGGTTGCTACCGCCGCTGCAAGACCATCCCGCTTTGCGGCGGGCTCTGGTGAATACCAGTAGCAACTTAGAACCGGTCCGCCGGCATGGTCCACGCCAATCCCTCGCTGACACAGAGGATCCACATCCAGCCTGCCGAATCGTAACAACCCCTTATTAAATTCTGTGAGGGGTGTAGTTTCCAAAATGGGGTCACATGTGGGGGGGTCCACTGTTCTGGCACCACGGGGGGGCTTTTGTAAATGCACATGGCCCCTCACTTCCATTCCAAACAAATTCTCATTCCAAAAGCTCAATGGCGCTCCTCTTCTTCTGAGCATTGTAGTGCGCCAGCAGAGCACTTGACGTCCACACATGGGGTATTTCCATACTTAGAAGAGATGGGGTTACAAATTTTGGGGGGCATTTTCTCCCATTACCCTTTATTAAGATGGAAAATTTGGGGAAAAAACTGCACTTTAGTGGAAAAAAATGTTTTTTCATTTACACATCCGACTTTAACGAAAAGTCATCAAACACCTGTGGGGTGTTAATGCTCACTGGACCCCTTGTTAAGTGCCTTGAGGGGTGTAGTTTCCAAAATGGTATGCCATGTGTGGGGTTTTCTGCTGTTCTGGCACCATAGGGGGACTTCCTATATGTGACATGCCACCCAAAAACCATTTCAGAAAAACTCACTCTCCAAAATCCCATTGTCGCTCCTTCCCTTCTGAGCCCTCTACTGATCCCGCCGAACACTTGACATACACGTATGAGGTATTTCCTTACTCGAGAGAAATTGAATTACAAATTTGAGAGGATTTGTCTCCTTTTACCTCTTGTAAAAATTCAAAAACTGGGTCTACAAGAACATGCGAGTGTAAAAAATGAAGATTTAGAATTTTCTCCTTTATTTTGCTATTATTCCTTTAACCCCTTAAGGACCGGGTTTTTTCCGTTTTTGCATTTTCGTTTTTTGCTCCTTGCCTTTAAAAAATCATAACTCTTTCAATTTTGCACCTAAAAATCCATATGATGGCTTATTTTTTGCACCACCAATTCTACTTTGTAATGACGTCAGTCATTGTGCCCAAAAATCTACGGTGAAACGGGAAAAAAAATCATTGTGAGACAAAATTGAAAAAAAAAACGCCATTTTGTAACTTTTGGGGGCTTCCGTTTCTACGTAGTACATTTTTCGGTAAAAATGACACCTTACCTTTATTCTGTAGGTCCATATGATTAAAATGATACCCTACTTATACAGGTTTGAATTTGTCGCACTTCTGGAAAAAATCATAACTTCATGCAGAAAAATTTATACGTTTAAAATTGTCATCTTCTGACCCCTATAACTTTTTTATTTTTCTGTGTATGGGGCGGTATGAGGGCTCATTTTTTGCGCCGTGATCTGAAGTTTTTAACGGTATCATTTTTGCATTGATAGGACTTATTGATCGCTTTTTATTCATTTTTTCATGATATAAAAAGTGACCAAAAATGCACTATTTTGGACTTTGGAATTTTTTTGCGCGCACGCCATTGACCGTGCGGTTTAATTAACGATATATTTTTATAATTCGGACATTTCCGCACGCGGCGATACCATTTATGTTTATTTTTATTTTTATTTACACTGTGTTTTTTCTTTTATGGGAAAAGGGGGGTGATTCAAACTTTTAATAGGGAAGGGGTTAAATGATGTTTATTCACTTTTTTTTTGCACTTTTTTTTTGCAGTGTTATAGGTCCCATAGGGACCTATAACACTGCACACACTGATCTTTTACATTGATCACTGGTTTCTCATAAGAAACCAGTGATCGATGATTCTGCCGCATGACTGCTCATGCCTGGATCTCAGGCACTGAGCAGTCATTCGGCGATCGGACAGCGAGGAGGCAGGTAGGGGCCCTCCCGTTGTCCTGTCAGCTGTTCGGGATGCCGCGATTTCACCGCGGCTATCCCGAACAGCCCACTGAGCTAGCCGGCATGCTTTCGGTTTCACTTTAGACGCGGCGTTCAACTTTGAACGCCGCGTCTAAAGGGTTAGTAGCGCGCGGCACAGCGATCAATGCCGCGCGCTATTAGCCACGGGTCCCGGCCGTTGTTAGAGGCCGGGCCCGAACCGCTATGACGCGGGGCCACGCCGTGGCCCCGCGTTATAGATCGGGAGTGGACACATGACGTTCCAGTACGTCATGTGTCCTTAAGGGGTTAAAACACCTAAATGGTTAACACACTTACTGAATGTCATTTTGAATACTTTGAGGTGTGCAGTTTTCATAATGGGGTCATTTGTGGGGTATTTCTAATAGGAAGGCCCTTCAAGTCCACTTCAAACTTGAACTGTTCCACGGAAAATTCAGATTTTGAAAATTTTTACAAAAATTTGAAAATTGCTGCTGAACTTTGAAGCCCTCTGATGTCTTCCAAAAGTAAAAACATGTCAACTTTATGATGCAAACATAAAGTAGACATTAGAGATGAGCAAACTTACAGTAAATTCGATTCGTCACAAACTTCTCGGCTCGGCAGTTGATGACTTTTCCTGCGTAAATTAGTTCAGCCTTCAGGTGCTCCGGTGGGCTGGAAAAGGTGGATACATTCCTAGGAAAGAGTCTCCTAGGACTGTATCCACATATTCCAGCCCACCGGAGCACCTGAAAGCTGAACTAATTTATGCAGGAAAAGTCATCAACTGCCGAGCCGAGAAGTTCGTGACGAATCGAATTTACCGTAAGTTTGCTCATCTCTTGTAGACATATTGTAGACAATTTAGTTGGAATGTCTATTTTCCTTACAAGCAGAGAGCTTCAAAGTTAGAAAAATGCTAAATTTTCAATTTATTCATAACATTTTGGAATTTTTCACCAAGAAATTATGCAAGTATTGACAAAATGTTACCACTAACATAAAGTAGAATATGTCACGAAAAAACTATCTCGGAATCAGAATGAAAGGTAAAAGCATCCCAGAGTTATTAATGCTTAAAGTGAAAGTGGTCAGATGTGCAAAAAACGCTCTGGTCCTACAGTAAAAATTGGTCTGGTCCTTAAGGGGTTAATGCAATACATTAACTCTTTATGGGCAAAGAGAGTTCTGAGGAGTGTGGAGGCCAGGGGATTGGGAGTGAGTCCACCTGATAGGACCAATAGTGTACAGAAGGGCCACTTCTGTACTGGGCCACCACAGTTTGTTATTGTGCAGACTTAGCAGGCTGCTGTATTTTTTTGGGGTATTGTGGATTATAAAAACAATTTAAAAAATACAGGAGTGCAGGAGTGTCAGAAACCAAGCGATCAGGAGGAATTATGTGTCTTGGCGTGGAGTCCAAACCTAAGACGTCAGAGGACTGGGAGAGAGCATCAGCTCTGATGTTCCTGTTAGCTGGACGGAAATGAATATAGAAATTGAATCTGGAAAAGATCAATGACCACCTTGCCTGGCGAGGATTCAATCACTGAGCAGACTGAAGGTAAAGTAGATTCTTGTGGTCTGTATAGATGCTGAAAACGTTTACGGTTTACGTTTGAAAACCGGCCACTAGGGGTCTCCCTCCTAGTGGCAGGCTGCAGGCTGGTGTGACGTCACGCCTGAATTTGGACCGATGCCGGACGGACAATCGGCCCGAATTCATTCAGCCTGTGCTCGCTCCGTGCCTTTCAATCAGACAGGTGGGAGCAAGCGCGGAGAGCACATTGGCTCCCTGGCCTCACACGCCGGCCGCGCCTCCCGGCATCTACACGCCGCTGCTGCTGCTCTGCACTCGGGTATGTCTTTTGTGGGAGGGGGAGTGCGGGGGGGGGGGGGGAGAGCAGGGGTTCGGGGTAGTGCCGCGGCCCTTAAACTATTGTTTTCAACAGGGGGGAGAGCTGGTTTTGGGGTAGCGCCGCGGCCCTAACAGAACTATTGTTTTCAACAGAGGGGGGGGGGGGAGCGGGGTTCGGGGCAGCGCCACGACCATGGCCCTAACAAAGTTATTGCTTTCAACAAAGGGTGCCTCCAGTTGTTTAACCACTACAACTCCCAGCATGCCCTGACAGCCAATAGATGTCAGGGCAAGCTGGGAGTTGTCATGGTGAAACCGCTGGAGGCACCCTGTATAGGTGAATTAAGGGCAGAAGTGTCTGCCCCAGCAGGCATCAGTGACGTTGCGCCTGCTAGGGAAGTCTGCCTGGTGGTGAGCACACTACCAGGCAGACAAAAAGCCATTTTTAATATAGTAAAAAAAAATGTAAAGGCAGGGAGGGGGTTAGGGATAGATGGACAATAGGCAGGGACAGAAAGAAAAAAAAAGGATGGTGGGAGCTACTCTTTAAAAGCGAGGAGTTCCGATCTCCAATGGATAAGTTCCTTTCAGCTAGCGAGAAAGTCTTAGAAAAGAAACCACAAGTTACAGTCTTGCCCCTGTCGTTTTTCTGGGTAACAACGGCTCCGGCTCCAACAGAAGAGGCATCAACCTCCAAAATAAAGGGTTTCTCCGGATCAGGTCTAGAAAGCATGGGAGCAGAGGCAAACGCAGACTTTAAACGAGAGAAGGCTTGTTCGGCCTCAGGAGGCCATGTCTTAGGATTAGTTCCCTTTTAGTGAGAGCCACAATCGGAGCAACCAAGGAGGAGAAATGTGGGATAAATTGTCAATAATAGTTTGCGAATCCCAGAAAGCGATGAATAGCCCGTAGGCACGAAGGACAAGGCCAATCCAATACCGCAGACTTTTCTGGATCCATCTGCAGGCCTTAATGTGAAATGATGTAGCCGAGAAACGGGAGACTAGATTTCCCGTATAGACATTTCTCCCATTTGGCGTAGGGAGGATTCTTCCAAAGGCATTGTAGAACCAGACGAACATGAGTACGATGCTCCTCTAAGTTGGCAAAGAAGATCTAGATGTCATCTAGGTACATGACAACACAGGTGTAGAGAAGATCTCGGAATATATCATTAACAAATTCTTGAAAAATGGCAGGAGCATTGCAAAGACAAAAAGGCATCATGAGATATTCGAAATGTCCATCACGAGTATTGAAAGCCATTTTCAATTAATCTCCCTCGCGGATATGAATAAGGTTATTTGCTCCACGCAAGTCCGTGGCTCCACGGAGATAATCAAAAAGTTTAGAGATAAGAGTAAGTGGATAATGATTTTTGACCGTGATTTTGTTAAGTCCCCTGTAGTCAATGCATGGGTGGAGAGAACCATCCTTTTTCCCCACAAAGAAGAAACCTGCTCCGGCAGGATAAGAGGACTTAAGAATGAATCCCTTGGAGGATCTCCTGGATATTCTCTGCCATGGCTTTGGTCTCAGAAACCGACACCGGGTAAATTCTTCCATGAGGAGGAGTGGTACTAGGCAGTAGATCAATAGGGCAATCTTAAGGACGATGTGGAGGCAGGGACTCAGCCTGCTTCATGCAGAATACATCTGAAAAATCTTGGTAAGGTGGAGCAGACCAGGCAAAGGAGGAGGACAAGAAACAACTTTAGGCTGGACTGACCTGAGACAAAGATTTTGACAGAACTGTCCCCTGCGTAAAATTTTTCGAGTTCTCCAATCTAGTTGCGGAGAATGACGTCGGAGCCAAGGAAGGCCAAGAAGCACTGAAGTACAGTGAGGCAGCACATAGAATTCAATCTTTTCTTTATGCAAGGCTCCCACTTGCATGACGAGAGGCACAGTACGGAAAAGCACCTTCCAGTCCAAGTTTTCTCCGTTGACAGAGGAGATGAACAAAGGCTTGGCTAGCCGAGTAACAGGAAGATGATGTTTATGGACCAAAAATGGCATCAATAAAGTCGGCTGTGGAACCGGAGTCCAAAAATGCAGTAGCGCTGAAGGAAGACTTGGCAGAAGTGGAGACTTGTACTGTAATGGTCAAGCGAGGAGAGATAGTATTCACACCTAGGGACACCTCTCCCATGCATTTCCCGGCTGCTGAGGACGAACAGTACAGTCTTTGAGGAAGTGCTCTGGGCTAGCCCAATATAGGCACAAATTCTCTCTGCGACGTTGATATCTCTCCAGTTGTGTCAGGCGAGAACGATCCACTTGCATAGCCTCTTCAGCAAGAGGCACAGGAGACTGTAGAGGAGAAAATTGGAACACAGGCGTCAAATGAGGATATCGCCATGTTCAGAAAGGTTCTCTCTCCATACAAAGCTCCTCCTGTCGCAAAACGCACATCAATACGTGTAGCCAGGTGGATACGTTCAGTCAAGGAGGACTGAGGATCATGTGCAGCAAGAGCATCTTTTATCCTGCTAGACAGTCCTTTTTTGAAAGTAGCCCACAAGGCCTCATCATTCCATGCCAGTTCAGAGGCTAGAGTGAGGAATTGAACCACGTAGTCACCAACGGAGGAATTCCCTTGACAGAGATTTAATAAAGGCATCTCAGCAGAAAAAGACACTGCAGAATTCAGCGAGAAAGGCCATCAGATTGGAGGAGATCGGGTCACCGCAGTCCCAAAGAGGCATAGCCCAGGCCAGGGCTTTTCCAGACAGGAGACTGAGGACAAAGGCCACCTTAGCTCGTTCCATCAGGAACTGGTCAGACATGAGCTCCAGATGCAAGAAGCACTGTGTAATGAAGCCTCTACACAACTTCGGTTCTCCATCGTACTTCGAGGGTTAAGGTAATCGTAACTTGGACCCAGAAGACGCTGCAGGAGTAGGTGGAGAAACTTGAGCTGGTTGCGACTGCTGCTGTTGTATGGCCAACAACTGCTGCATCATCGCAGACAATTGCTGCTGCGCCTGTCGGGCCAACTGCTGCGACTGTCGCACCACAAAAGAGGGAAGATCCGCAACTTCAGGCAGGGGTACCTTAGCGGGATCCATGGCCGGATTTTACTGTAACACTCACAGTTCAGTAGACAGGAACACTTGTGGTAGAGGATCCACTGGACCTGTGTGGCAGATGACTCGGACCGTACGAGGAAGTGGAGTCTAAGGTGCCACTGGTTTTCACCAGAGCCTGCCGCAAAGCGGGATGGACTTGCAGGCGGCACCCAGGTCGCTACCCCTGACACGACTCAACCACACAGGTGGCTGAGGAGATCGAGGCACAGGTAGGATATGGCAACTCGTGGTCAGGATAGCAGAAGGTCAGGGCAGGCAGCACAGAAGCATAATCAGGGACATAGCAGGAGGTCAATAGGCAGGTGGCAAAGGAACAAGGTCGGATCACAGAACAAGGGTGAGAAACACGGCAAGGCAACTCTCAGGAACGCTTTCTCTCAAGCACTAGGCAACAAAGATCTGGCAGGGAAGTGTGGGAGGTGCAGGGACTTATAGAAGAGGCACTGGCACCTTAAATCTCAGAGTTCTGGCACACGTGTGCCCTAGCAGATGGGGACACGCGTGCCGGAGCTGAGAGACAGGAGAGGAGGCAGCAAAGGAACGAGGTAAGTGACGAGCTGGGATTCGTATAGGAGCGCCCAATGATGCGAATCCCAGCCCCGCCGGCAGCAGGGGAGAGGGGGACAATGCGCTCACTTGCCTCTTTATTTATTTATTTATTTTTTTAAACGGTTTATTGGTTTGTAATAAAATATGCCTCCTCTTTCTGACACCTTGGGCATCTAGTGTCTCTCCTCAAACCCATTTTACAAGAGCGAATAATGTAATCTATGAATTATCTTATTTTGTGATTATTATTAAATGAAGCCTTTGATATATCATAAACGAACAACTTCTAATACTCTATAGTGATTTACAGAATACCCCTTTAAGTTATGACTATAGTAGGAAAATGGACGAGTGCATAGCCAATAAGGGCAATGATTATACATTAAGAACATGTTCTGTCTTGGTTACGTTTCATAAAGGAAGAATTTGTCTGTGTTTAGAATATGACATAATTGGATTGTCTTGCAAATTGTGTGGAATTACAAATCAGCCAAGTATATATTGTATTTATGAGTACATTCATGATATAATACTGAAAGATTTTATTTGAGAACAAAAATTACTGAATCACATCCACATATCATTTACCGTATTTATCGGCGTACAACACGCACTTTTTAGGCAAAAATTTTTAGCCTAAAGTCTATGTGCGTGTTATACGCCGATACACCCCCAGGAAAGGCAGGGGGAGAGAGGCCGTCGCTGCCCGCTTCTCTCCCCCCTGCCTTTACTTCGGTCTAGAGCCCTGCTGCCGGCGCTTCTCTCCAGTGCGCCGCGCCGTGCATAGCAACGACGCCGGGGATGCGCGCCGGAGGCCTGCAGCAGCGCGGACCCGACCCAGGTAATTATGCCACCGGGGATGGGGGGAGGCAACGGGGCAGCGGCGCCGGCAATGGGTGCCGCTGCCCCTTCTCTCCCCCTGGCTGTCGGCGCCGCTTCTCTCCCCCTGGCTATCGGCGCCGGCACCGATAGTCAGGGGGACAGAACGGGCAGCGGCGCCGATAGCCAGGGGGAGAGAAGGGCCGGCAGCAGGGCTCTAGACCCCAGGAAAGGCAGGGGGAGAGAAGCGGGCAGCAACGGCCTCTCTCCCCCTGCCTTTCCTGGGGATGTATCGGGGAATACACGCGCACACACGCACCCTCATTTTACCATGGATATTTGGGTAAAAAACTTTTTTTACCCAAATATCCTTGGTAAAATGAGGGTGCGTGTTATAGGCCGGTGCGTGGTATACCCCGATAAATACGCTATATTAGTTATTATAGATGTTCATCGTTTAAAAGATAAGTTAGTAGTCAATTATTTAAGCAAAATCTGTCAGCTCTGTACCAGGTCAAGAGCTGCGGATCTTGGCAGATAGGAAAATGGGCAATAAAATTAACAATACATTTAGGTTTGCTTACTGCTGTATGTAAAGCAATAAAGGTGCCTTTTTTGAAGAGTCAATCTGGTGGTGCTGAGCTGCAGCAGCATGCCTCCTTCCTGTCTTGCTTTGACTGATTGACATAGATGGCTGGAAGCCAAGCCCTGTATATCAATTATGCAGGACAGTGTGGGTGTAACGTATGGGCAGGGAAGAGTTAAGCCCTGAAATCACCCTGCTCCCACTTGCCCTGCCTATTTGCATACCCGCCCTAGGCAATGGGTCTACAACCACGGTGACAGTCCCTGCCTGAATAAGTGCAGGGAGTAAAATGTCAACAAAATAAACAATATACAATACAGATGGAGGTCGGGACACTATAAGGAATCACACACACTAACAGAAATAATAACTAATGACAAAATGGTAGAGAGGCTCGTATTAACCAAGTGACCAATGACTCGAGCTGCCCAAATAGCACCTATACCCATGGTGCCAAAAATGGGAGATACAAAATATAGAAATTGGGGCTCAGAGTTTTGAATATCGGATTTAAATTAAAATTTTTATTAAATATATGATATAAAATTGTACATATTGGTATAATGTACTGCAAATTACAGGGCCCTTGTGATCCCACAGTAAAATTAATAAATATTTAATATTTATAATCCTTGGCAATTTAATAACATATATATAATGTTACAATATTAAAAACAATAATATATTATTAACAATAAATAAGTGTCCACATATGTATAGAAATAATTGAAATTGGTGATTTGTGAATAGCAGTGATAACAGTTGTTATTTTCACAAATATTTATATCCAGTTAGAAAAGGAAAGTGGTTAAAGTCTTGAATAGAATACAGCAAAGATGAATGGCGATTGTATCATTGTATACTTTTATAGCAGATTTCAATCCTCTAGGCAGAGGGCCCACAGCTGGAGAAACTGCCGTCTCCTAATTGTGCAGTGGCAATATGACAAATGAATGAAAAACAGTGTTAGTTACAATAAGTTCCGATCCTCTATGTAGAAGGCTCGCAGCTGGAGACACTGCCGTCTCCTAAATATGCAGCGGCAATAGAAGTACAAGTGGAAGTGAAAGTCAGCACTTATATGGCAAATGACAATCCTCTATGCAGAGGAATCGCCGCTGGAGACACTGCCGTCTCCTATATGCGGCGATATTATGATGTAGAAAGTGCCGCGTATATCTATAGTCAGAGTGAGTACCTTATGCAGATAGCGCTGGTCGTCAGACGGGTCCTGGTCCCTGGATGGTGGGTGTGCTGCTGGAGGCTCGGCAGCCTCAGATATGCAGCAATAGCAGTGGGCTCCGTCTATGAGTACTGCAGCTGTTGTCCTGCTAGCAGTAATGCTGGGCGTTGGTCTCCTTGTGGTGGGGAGTGGCACGTACTGTCAGGAGTTGATTGACAGAAGTGATGAATCTTTTTTTTTTTTTTAGAAAGCTGTATTCTTTGATTAAAGGTGATGTGGCACTTGGAATAAATGATTGAAGCTGGATGCGTTTCAGGTCCTCCTTAGGACCTTTCTTCAGCAGCAAAAAATTAATGTAACTGTAAGAAATAATAACTAAACATACACACACAATATGTCACAGTCTACAAGCCGAGTCAATACCAAGAGATAACAGAAAAGCCAAATTGCAGAAGCAGGAGAGTAGTCAGAGAGTGGAGCCAATGGGTCAAATATGCCAGAAATACAATATACAGTACAAATGCTAGCTAGGAGTATGAGCTCTTTCACAGGCGATGCCTGGATGAATACTGAGGGTTTAAATAGGGAGCTAAGCAGGTGAAAAGCCAACAAGGTCAGCTGACCATCCAGAGAACAAGGCGTTTCCATAGTAACTAGAATAGCAAAAGACCTCAATGCAGATTAACCCTTTGGGTTCTTACAGTGGGGAAGGGAGATGACATGCTGCTGCAGCTAAGTACTACCGGTTTCACTCTTAAGCTGCTAACAAAAAAGGTACTCTAAGGATAGGTTTTCACACAGTTTTTTTCTGGAATTTTTTGGAAAACTGCTACTGCAGTTTTTGTGCCAAAGTCAGAAGAGCATCCAGTAGGAAGGAGAAGTAAAAGTCCTTCTTTTATATTTTCCATTCCTTTTGAATACACTGTAGTGGCAGTTTTCCAGTAATAAAGCTGTGTAGAAACCCAGCCTTACAATGCATGCACTATTTCTTCCCTTACCTCTCCCGTCAAAAAATAACATCCATTATTAATAACAGGCTATGACGGTTAAAACGGGTAATGTAAAAACCCCATAGACTATAATGGGATTTTGTAACGACCGTTTAACGTCCATTTTTATGGTTTTGTTAACGTGTCATTATAATGGATATTTAAAATGGAGAATTCTATTGTGTGAAAGCTGCCTTACAAACAGCGATCAGCAAAACTAAAGGTATGGTTAGTGTTATCTCCCTAGCACCTATCTGCCAGGATCTGTACAGGGGCCCTTCGCTGGACTGTTTTTCTGACCATTACCACCCGCTCCTGCAACGTGTGTGTTCCACTCCCGCAACATGTGTTCCCAATCCTGCCCGCTCCTGCAAACATTCTGTCACAGATTTTCATCACCCCCTGTGCTATTTCATCACTATCTTGTACCACTTCATCAGCCCCCTGTGCCATTTCATCACCCCCTGTGCCATTCCATCCCCATCTGTGCCATTCCATCCCCATCTGTGCCATTCCATCATCATCTGTACCATTTCATCCCTCCCTGGGCCATTTCTAAACTGTAGTGCCTATAAAGTGGTGGCTTATATTGAGTACATAAAGGACTCCATGTGGTAAGTTTGGTAAGATCTTATACTGATTAAGTTTTACATTGGGTAATGCTTGATGAGGATAGGGTGATGAACATCCCAGGGCAATATGGCCTTTGGCCCTTGCTATATAAATATAATGTCCAGGGGGATTTCCATAACATCGGAGGGAATATTTCAGTTCACCACTGCATTGCATGTGTGTAATCGCATTGTTCCCTGGTTTGAAGGGGCATTTCTAACTATATGGTAACTATCTACGTAATGTGTCATCCACTGCTGACTACTCAAATGTATTAATGTTCTGTGTAGATTGAATACAGTATATTTTGGTTACAAAACACTGCTCTTATTTATTCTCAGTTACTAGTCTGCACAACAGTTATTTGCTACATCAGAATCTTAATGGCTATGGATTAACAGATTCTCAATTTCCTCCTCATCAGTCATTTAAAGTATCTTGAATCTTAGTTCTGATATGGGCAATCTCCAAGCACTCACTCCAGCAACAACACATAACATGGAAAACATCCCGTGTATCAGAGGACTCCATTACACAAAATTAAATCCACTGAAGGCCCCATTGTAAATGTCATTACTGGCAAGAACACATAATGACACAATGCAATTGCATCTGTTTCCATAACAGTGATCTGGACTAGTGTTTGTCTGTAACCTGATGCAGGCAGGTCCCAAATTAGAAGCCTTGTAACTAATCTGAATTTTTGCATGGTAGTGCCTTGATGTAGAGAAGATGTTATGCAACTCAATATAAAAAGTACAAGTCAATATGGGATAGAGAGAGAGAGAGAGAATGAAAATCACTTTTTCTCTACTAATAAATTTTAATACTTATCTACACATTCACCGAGGCATCTTAGGAGTTGTTATACTCACCTTACTGATCTGCTGCTGTTCCTGGACCAACACCTGGTTCCTGACAGTCTCTGCACTTCATTGTCGTTGACATGGACATGTGACCATTGCAGCTTGCTGTGATTTTCTACATTAGTCACATATATAGGTTAATATGGTCCTGGAAGTATCAGAACGGGAGTGGTGGGATCAATAAGATAAGTGTGACTTCATTTATATTTTTACACTATTCTGAGCAATTTAGAACAAGTGCTTAACCCCTTAGGGATTTTCACTCTAAAGGGGTACTCCGGCGCTTAGACAAAGGATAGGGGATAAGATGCCTGAGGGGATCCCCTTGATCTTCCACGCAGCACCCCAGTTAAAATCAGTCCCCGAAGCGTGTTGGGCACGCCTCCGCCCCGTGTGATGTCACGCTCCGCCCCTCAATGCAAGCCTATGGGAGGGGGGGTGGCAGCTGTCACGCCCCCTCCCATAGGCTTGCATTGAGGGGTAGGGGATAAGATGTCTACGCGCCGGAGTACCCCTTTGAAGCGTACCCGTCAGATCCAACAAAAAACATTTTTTTAATATATATCACTCAGTACCTAATCCTGACCATGTACTTCTAATTTTTATGTGTCTAGGACCTTTATTTATTCTTTATTACACTTAGTTTAGCTCACTAGTCTGAATTCCTCTCAAAGGGAGGGAGCGTGGCCTCATTGTGTAGGTCTCCGCCCCCTCCCTCAGTATGCTGTCTGCTCACATCTCCCCTACATTAGCAAAACTACAACTCCCAACTTGTCCTCACTGACAGCAGCGGGACACAAGCTGACAGTGGGAGTGTGTCCATGACATAGGTGATGAATGATGATGCATGGACACAGCAGGACTAGTAAGTGTCCAAGCAGGCAGGGGGGGCAGTTGTTTGACTGGCTTTTTCAGTATGAAATACTGAATATTATCTAATGAAAGCAATTGCAAAACCTATTGGTTATACATGCTTTACAACATATCAAAAGTTTTTGTATCTGACAGTGCCCATATGACAGTGACTAAGCCCTTTTTTGCAATTCTGACAACTGTCACTTTATGCGTTAATAACTCTGGGATGCTTTTACCTTTTATTCTTATTCCGAGACAGTTTTTTTTGTGACACATTCTACTTTAACATAGTGGTACATTTTCTTTGTTACTTGCTTCCTTTCATGGCGAAAAATCCCCAAATTTCATGAAAATTTAGAAAATTTTGCATTTTTCGAACTTTGAAACTCTCTGCTTGTAAGGAAAATGGATATTCCAAATAAATGATATATTGATTCAGTGTGCCTCTAGCTGTGGCAAAACTACAACTCCCAGCATGCACTGACAGACCGTGCATGCTGGTAGTTGTAGTTATGCAACAGCTGGAGGCCCTCATCTACAACTCCCAGCGAGTTTGCTGTCCGTACATGCTGCGAGTTGTAGTTATGCAACATCTGGAGGGCCACAGTTTAGAGACCACTGCACCGTGATCTCCAAACTGTGGCCGTCCAGATGTTGCAAAACTTCAAATCCCAGCATGCCCAGACAGCAAATGGCTGTGTGGGAATGCTGGGAGTTGTAGTTTTGCTAGATCTGAAGGGCTACAGTTTAGTGACCACTGCACAGTGATCTCCAAACTGTGGCCCTCCAAACGTTGCAAAACTAGAAATCTCAGCATGCCCACACAGCCATTTGCTGTCTGGGCATGCTGGGATTTGTAGTTTTGCAAGATCTGAAGGGCCACAGCTTAGAGACTCTAAACTGTGGTCCTCTAGGCCACTTACCCAGATTGCTGCCGCTGAAGTTCTGCGCCGCCATCGCCATGACATCAGGATCGCCGCTGGATGACTTCATTGCCGCCATCTGGACCTGTATCGGGTGAGCTTTACCGTTCCCCCGCTCTGCCCGGACACCCAGGGATTGCAGGGATAGGAGGGGTAGCACCCCTGCCACATCACTCCTATCCCTTTAAGGGGACCGGGGTTGTATTGGACAGCCCGATCCCCTTATTTTCCGGGTCACCGGAGACCCGTATCACCCGAAATCGCTGGTCTGATGTGACCAGCGATTTGCGACAATCGCCGATATGGGGGATATTTAGCAGGCATTTCGGTCAGGTCCCCGCCCTGCGTCCCCAAGAGGTTAAAGGTGTACTCCGGTGGAAAACCTTTTTTTTTAAATCAACTAGTGCCAGAAAGTTAAAGGGTACCTCTCATCAAAAAAAACTTTTGATTATATAGATTCTTGTTTGCAGAATAACTTTCCAATTGCATGTTATTAAAAAATATGCTTCTTTCTATTTAATTTTCCACTTTGAAAAAATGACCACTAGGGGTCTCCCTACCAGTCCTGGCAGCAAGCATTTCAGACTCATGCTGAAGTCCTAAACACTCAGAGCTGCCAGCCTGCTTGTTCGCAGCCAAACAGGCTGTGAACAAAGCAGGCTGGCAGCTCTGAGTGTTCTCCTTTGTGAACAAAGCAGGCTGGCAGCTCTGAGTGTTTAGGACTCCGGCATGAGTCTAAAATGCTTGCTGCCAGGACTGGTAGGGAGACCCCTAGTGGTCCTTTTTTCAAAGTGGAAAATTAAATAGAAAGAAGCATATTTTTTACTAACATGCAATTGGAAAGTTATTCTGTATACATTAAACTATAATATATCAAAAAATATTTTGATGAGAGGTACCCTTTAAACAGATTTGTAAATTACTTCCATTAAAAAAAATCTTAATTTTTCCAGTACTTATTAGCGCCTGTATACTACAGAGGAAATTCTTTTCTTTTTGGATTTATTTTCTGTCACGAACACAGTGCTCTCTGCTGATACCTCTGTCCTTTTTAGGAACTGTCAAGAGCAGCATATGTTTGCTATGGGGATTTTCTCCTGCTCTGGACAGTTCCAGACATGGACAGAGGTGGCAGCAGAGAGCACTGTGTTTGTGATAGAAATGAAATTCAAAAAGAAAATAATTTCCTCTGTAGCATACAGCTGCTAAAAGGTACTGAAAGGGTAAAGATTTTTTAATAGAAGTAATTTACAAATCTGTTTAACTTTCTGGCACCAGTTGATTTGAAAAAAAAAAAAAAAAGGGGTTTCCACCGGAGTACCACTTTAAAAGTGAGATGTTAAGATAAATGAGTAGCTAGGTATAGAAAGGTGGCTGTAGAGTGAACATGCAATTTTTTCCCATCTATGTATCTTTACACCATTCTCCGCTGTTTAAACGTAAGTGGACAAACAACCCATTTCAGTGACTGTATGCTTGTGGGCACATTACTAGTCCCTCCCCAGAGCACCTGAACAGGCATGAACTGGGAAACTGGCAAATCCTTGTTAGGCCCCTGGATCTCTGGGGACCAAAGACATGTTTCTGCTTTTTTGCGCTTCTGCTTCAATTTGTGCAGAACAGCCTCAAGTTCACTGCAATTTCTTACAGAATTGTATTGCTACTGATGGAGAATAAGGCTGAACTTCAAGTACAGTAATGGTGACACACGGGGGGAGCGGGCAAATAACTGGTGGTAGCAGATTGGACATAATTTCACACCAAACTCCAAAAATGAGCTAGACAAAATTATTGTCACCATTTCAAAATTGTGGAAAAATAAGATTGTT
Source organism: Hyla sarda (assembly GCF_029499605.1). NCBI lineage: Eukaryota > Metazoa > Chordata > Amphibia > Anura > Hylidae > Hyla > Hyla sarda. Next base: position 155,698,569 of record NC_079194.1, on the reverse strand, counting down.
TCAAGCATGTGGTGCTCCTTTAAACTCACCTGGGACAATTAACAGGTGTGGGAAATATAAAAACAACACTTGAAAGCAGATAAAAAGGAGAGAAGTTCACTTAGTCTTTGCATTGTCTGTATGTGTGTGCCACACTAAGCATAGACAGCAGAAAGAGGAGAAGAGAACCGTCTGAGGACTTGAGAACCAAAATTGTGGGAAAATATCAACAATCTCAAGGTTACAAGTCCATCTCCAGAGATCTAGATTTGCCTTTGTCCACAGTGCGCAACATTATCAAGAAGTGTGCAACCCATGGCACTGTAGCTAATCTCCCTGGGCGTGGACGGAGGAGAAAAAATGATGAAAGGTTTCAATGCAGGATAGTCCGGATGGTGGATAAGCAGCCCCAAACAAGTTCTAAAGATATTCAAGCTGTCCTGCAGGCTCAGGGAGCATCAGTGTCAGTGGGAACTATCCGTCGACATTTAAATAAAATGAAACGCTATGGCAGGAGTCCCAGGACCCCACTGCTGACACATTTTGCCAAAATGAACTTGAGTAAGCCAAAATCCTTCTGGGAAAATGTCTTGTGGACAGATGAGACCAAGATAGAGCTTTTTGGTAAAGCACATCATTCTACTGTTTACCGAAAACGGAATGAAGCCTACAAAGAAAAAAAAACACAGTACCTACAGTGAAATATGGTGGAGGTTCAATGATGTTTTCTTTTTGCTGCCTCTGGCACTGGGTGACTTGAATGTGTGCAAAACATCATGAAATCTGAGGCTTACTAACAGATTTTGGGTCGCACTGTACAGCCCAGTGTAAGAAAGCTGGGTTTGCGTCTGAGATCTTGGGTCTTCCAGCAGGACAAAGACATCAAAAAGCACTCAGAAATGGATGGCAACAAAGAGCTGGAAAGTTCTGAAGTGGCCAGCAATGAGTCCAGATCTAAACCCCATTGAACACCTGTGGAGAGATCTTAAAATTGCTGTTGGGAAAAGGTGCCCTTCCAATAAGAGGGACCTGGAGCAGTTTACAAAGGAAGAGTGGTCCAACATTCCGGCTGAGAGGTGTAAGAAGCTTATTGATGGTTATAGGAAGCGACTGATTTCAGTTATTATTCCAAAGGGTGTGCAACCAAATATTAAGTTAAGGGTGCCAATAATTTTGTCCAGCCCATTTTTGGAGTTTGGTGTGACATTATGTCCAATTTGCTTTTTTACCTCCCTTTTTTGGTTTAGTTCCAATACACACAAAGGGAATACACATGTGTATAGCAAAACATGTGTTACTGCAATTCTTTTCTATGAGAAATACTTAATTTTCTTGAAAAATGTCAGGGGTGCCAACATTTACGGCCATGACTGAAAAACATCAAATAAGGACAGTACTAAGTTATATATTTCCAAAGTATTGTAATGGCTTTTATTTTTTAACTTTTAAAAATGTTTCACTTTTTCCACTCCCAGTGAAAGTAATGCCATGGGTGGTGGGTCAGTTGCTATTTTAATGTTCCTTACGTGGTTCGAAAGGGTTTCATTTTGCATCCAAAGTGATAGAATGAGGGAGCATTCCCACCATATCTGTAAAAGGGATGTAGGATGATAAAAAGCAATGCCAACACTTGTTAGAGGTTTCTAGGCTCAACATAGCCAACCTTAGAGGGGTATAACACCAACCGTATAGAAGTTTTCTGGATACCTCTCGGTGATTGGTTCAGTGTGATTCTTTAGAGGTGGCCATAAAGGCTCTTTGTCATTTAGATGGAGAGAAGGTTTTGCCCAATTCCCTTTCCTATGACAATAGGATACTTTTCAAAAGGGGGTTTATAAGTGTTGATAAGTAACCTGTAACATGTCGGAACCATTTCAATCGCAGAAGGAGATTGTATCAGCCATGTCCAATGTTCCAATATCAGAGTAGAACCAAAAGGGAAATTAGCTAGTGCATGTGTTATTTGCAAAAATTTACAGAAGCCTGTAGGAATATTGCATTTCTGTTCAAGTGAAGTAAAATGGTTGAATACATTATTGTCCCAGAGCTCACTTAATGTGATAGATGAATTCAAGGACATGTTTTAATAAGTAAATCATGATCCTGCATATTAAGTTCTAATGTTATTTTTTTTGAATGGTCTGTCAAACCTTTAAAATGGCTTGGGTGGTTTTCACCTTAGGTTTGGGTATGTTCCTTGAAAATGTAACCCATAGTTTGGAGTCATCCGAATAAATTAAGGTTTTAGCATGTTCAATAATAGCTGCTCTTTAATACGGCAATAAAACGCGCATCCGACTCCCCCTTTAGATACATGTTCAAAAATGACATTAGCTTTAACATCAGTTACTTAAAGGGGTACTCCAGCGCTAAGACCTCTTATCCCCCCGTGATCTTGCACGCAGCACCCCGTTACAATCAGTCCCCGGAGCACGTTCACTCGGGTCTGATTACTGGCGATCACGGGGACCGAAGCATTGTGACGTCATTGCCCCGCCCCTGTGTGACATCACGCTCCGCCCCTTCAATGAAAGCCTATGGGAGGGGGCATGACAGCCTGAATGCCCCTTTAAGTTATATCTGTTGTATTATTTTTCCTAAACAATTATATTATACTATATAGTTTTTTCAAGTATTAGTAAATAACACCTTTACAGCAATTCCAGAAAAAAAATCATGCTAAATAATAAATATATTTTGTATTTTTTTTGTGTTCTTCGATCTGCTCCACACTGTTAGGGATAATGATAAAGCAATTCACTGATGTCTACTAAATGTTATTACTGCATAAAGCTTCTGTGACCTTTGAGCTTTTCATGTGGACCTTTTTGAAAGGGTATCTGTAAAAGGTATTCAGAGATGCAGTTAAAATAATAGCCGCAGTTATAAATCAGCGGCCTAGTGTCAAACTATGGCACTTTACTGCCTGTTGTCTACTTTCATTTGTGGTAAAATACACTCCAGAGAGAGCTGTGTCACATAAGTTAAACTGCACCCAAGGGGGACAACCGGCCATATGTCAGTGTTTATTGCTACTGGTGGACACAGAGAACTAGCAGAGAGAGATGTTTTACCATCAAACTAATTAATACTGAGTGACATTTTACTACAACATTATTACTTTATCCAGTGCTCCATAATTCTGAATAATGATTAATTAGCTACACACGTATTAATGACATCTGTGTGGAAATCAAATAATCATTAGGCTAAGTTTCCATTTGGGTTTCTTTTGGCGTTTTGCCCAAAAAAATAAAAAATAAACGGGCGCATGGCTGCGGCCAGATACTAGCAGGGAGTCAGTGGGGAAACGCAAAACGCCAAATCCACTGCGTTTTTGGGTTTGGCATTTTTTTCTCCTGACCCCAGCATTTTGCTGCAATCTGGTAGTTTTTCCAAATCACAGAATGCTGAAACTGAAACTAAAGCAAAAACACCATAGTTTGAGCATCATTGAAGAGAAGGAGTGATGCATAGCATCCCTACTTCCCTCCACAGCCATACAGCATTTTCCAGCGCAGCATGCTGCACTGGATAATGTCCCTGCACAGATCAGGACTCAGCTGTGCTCACAGCTACAGAACCGGGAGAACAGCTGATGTTGTATATCTACTGCCCAGCAACAACTTACAGTTAGCCTGCAATGTGTATACAGTATACATTTTGCTGGCTCACTTAACCCCTTGCTGAGCAGTGCACTATGCTCCAACCCAGCAAGGAAAGAGTTAACTTACACTGCTGGACAGTGTAGGTTAACCCTTTGTGCGTATACTATATATACAGCTATCTATAGATAGCTGTATATAATGTAAACAGAAGAGGATGTCCACTTACCTACCTTGCTCCTGTCACCGCTGGGTCCGTGTAGATCTACCCCTAGTGATGGTGTCATTAAGGGGCGGAGCTACACACAGGAGCCAGGCTGGTAAGGGTGTGAGGCTCTGTTTACATTGTACATTGGCGTTTTAGAAGAATTGGAGGCTCCCTGTTTGGGAAGACATTGAATTATGGGTGCTCATCCCAGCGTAGAGCACCAAAAATTTAATAAACCATTTTTTTTCTTCTTGTTTCAGATCTCTGTATGCAGAGGATTACGTCGGATTTATTGGACTGCAGCGATTAAATGGATTTTTTTTTCTTTTAATAAAATGGCTAACAAGGGCTGTTGGGGAGTGTTTTTAAAAATAAAATAATTTTTCCAATGTGTCGTTTTTTTAATCAGAATTTTCACGCTTAGTAGTGGAAGCATCTTATAGACGGAATCCATTACTAAGCCGGGGCTTAGTGTTAGCGCTAACAGCTAGCGCTAACGCTCCTTGGCCTAGGCGGTAACAGGTTGGCATTATTTAGGCTGGGGAGGGTCAGTAACAATGGTCCTCGCCCACCCTGGTAATGTCAGGCTGTTGCTGCTTGTTTGATATCTGTTTTTATTTATTTATTTTTTTTTAAAAAGTATAGGGTTCCCCTTATTTTTATTCTCAGCCAGACAGGAGTGAGGGAGGTAAGTGGACGTCTTCTTCTGTATACAGTATATACAGCTATCTATAGATAGCTGGATATACTGTATACAGCCCAAAGGGGTTATGGGAGCAGGGAGTCTTGTCAATATAGTGACTAGATTCCCAGCTCCTTTATAAGATATAAGGGTACACTATGCACCCCTGTATACTATACGGGACGTCAGTAGTGATACTAAACATCCCTCCTTACGTCCTTACACTCTGTGGACCTGGCGCTCTGCATCTGACCCACAGAGTGGTACCCTGAAGGCAGTGAAAAAAACTGTCTGTTTCCATACACCGGCAAAAATGCCAGAAAAAATGCCAGAAAAACGGCTAAAATGCAGGAAAAAGCTGTGGCAGTTTTTCTGGCGTTTTTTCAGGTGTTAAAAAAATAAAACAAGTGGAAACTTAGCATAATACTGCTGCAGTTATCATCCTTTATCAGCAAGCAATAAAGAATTGATACAGTATACATTAGAAAGATATAATCAGGCCTCAAGTCCTGCAGGAACACATGGGAACGGAGTTCCTGCACTTTTTTCACAGCGGGAACACTGTATCCGTTAGTAGAAGTCCTGCAGAACCAGCTTTTGAGTGGAAATCTTAGGTGAGTTCCAATACTTTTTTCCCCAGGACTTGACCCCTGGATTTAATATACAATCGAATCAATACATTTTACAGTAATGTCCATGTTACACAGGCCGATACATGTTCTAAATAAGATCCTATCTTGTAGATCGTCACTTGTTTAGCAAGCCTATGAAAAGGTTCATCTGCAATGTGGGCCTTTTTGCACAAATGATTACTGCATTGTTCTTTTAACTCTTAGCTGTCATCATTCATTGACCACACATCCCCTATTATACAGGGAGATGTGTGTCTGATGGGCACTGTTTTGTTTTGACAGGTTGACTTCAAGCAATCACTTGACCAAACATGCACTTGCTTGTTCATCAGCTGATTGCTGGCCCTATTACACAAGGCAATATTGGCCTATTCGGACAATAATCACCCTGTGCAATAGGGCCTTAATTCTTATTCAAAGGGTAAGATATATACATAGGCAAGGCTTGACCAAGCTCTGTGGAGGCCCTGGGAAAACAAGCCCCTTGCATTTTTTCCTGGAAAATTAATACTGCCATTCTGTAATAATAACACCACAAAGACCCTAGTAGAATTGACCCCTCAGCCTTTACTATAATTTGACCCTGTAACATTGAAGACTATTGGGTATAATAAGTAAACCTTCATAATTGATTGATCTCTCTATTATACACTCTGGGGGAATTTATTTTTAAGAAACCAATAGTTTTTTCTTGGGTTAGGGTACACAATTTTGGCAAAAAGTCTCCCATAAAAATGGATAGACATCAGCAATCATGCTAATGTCTGCCATTGACGCTTTAAATGCTGTAATTAATGCTGATCACCAAAACTAAAGGCTACAAATGAAGGTGTTAGTGGGTTTGGGGTTTTCATTGGACCCCCTCCTCCCCCCTCCACAGTGTAATCTTGAGGGTCCGATGAGTCATGATGGCGGCTGAAGATATATATATATATATATATATATATATATATATATATATGACACGGATGTCCTCATGGAATATGAAACAAGCCAGAACTCATTGCTAATGACAAACATCAGCAATCATTAACCCTTTAGATGCTGTAATTAATGCTGATCAAGTCCTCTAAAAGCTACAATTAGAGGTGCCTAATCGATCATGCATGCCTTAGCTCCGTACCACTGATCATCAGAAGACCATTCAGTCAGACTGTACTAGTAGAGCGCCAATATCACTTGTAACAGTGTGGCAAGGAAAGGGTGTATTTCCCTAGCTAACCCTGAAGAAACCTCCACTTGTGGCCTAATTAATGAGGTAGCAGAAAGGGGAAGTGTGTTTAAAAGGAAGTCAAACAGAATAATCTGGGCTCTCCCCTTAAGACAGCAAGGTGGCTGTGGGGGGGGGGGGAGGAGGCAGGGGTCCTGTTGAGTAACACACAGCCAGAGCTGTGAGTGGCCCCAAGAAGTGGTGTGGATGAGACACACAGCAAGACGTTGCAAACGCTGTGTGTTAACAGTGAGTAGAAGGTTGCAGGAGGCATAAGTTTAACTGGCTGGGAAAAGTCCACCAGTGGATAGACAGGGAATGCTGGATTGTTTAGTTAGTGCCTGGACGATCTAGGGTTTTGTTTATTCCTGTGTTCTATTTTTATTTATCTTGCAACCTGTCTAATAAAGCTGGCAAGGGGCCAGACTTGAATAAAGAACTGTTGTTTGCCTGTTGAATGAAGTTGAAATGTGTCCTGTGGCTGTGTCAAGGACGATCCCAGAGCTATCCCCAGGGAGAAACCCTTACAATTGGTGGAGGTTGCGGGCAGCACGAAGCTAAGAGCAACCAACGGTCAAGTTGCAGTGATGTTGTTGCCAGGAGCGACCAACCGTGCAAGTTTCAAGTGGGACAAGCCCAGCTGTGGAGTACAAGAGCAGGACTGAGCCTGTGGTGAAAGCGTTGTTAGGGGCAACGGATCGCATCAAGCAAGTGAGCGCTCTCCCAGGTGAGGATACAGGTGGACGGGCCACCTGCGCAGCGCAACAGCGCTGTGTTGTTTGTTTTGCAAAGATGGGTTGACGTTGAAATGCGGTTGCTGAGAGCAGCCAGCGTGGACAGCAACCGGTTGTTGCCAAGAAGGATGCTATGGTGACCACCTTGATGAAATCGGCTGCAGTTCAGCAAGAGGATATCTTCGCACCCGATTGTCCTCTGGTCAGGAGGCCAGAAAAGATGGACGTGAGGATCCGGGAGTTGATGGTAGTTGGAATCCCACTGTTCGTGGATCTGGACTGTCACCAGGCTGTCACCAGTCCTGCCGGACATAATACAGTTTGTGAAGATTCGACCAGAATCTGGTAAGACTGTTCTAATTGACTTTGAAACATGTAAGCCATAAGCTGGAGGTGTGTGCAGAGCTTAATGTGGAGATTATACTGGGCAGAGACTTCCCATGTTTTTGGCAGTTGTGGAATGGGGAGAGTGTGCCAGAGAAACCGTGTGTCACTACTTGACTGTGTGAACTGTCCTCTAAATTTTGAACATGTGCAATGTGATACTGGTTTTTGTCAAAAATGCATGCTTATGTGTTCTGAAGTAAAGTGTACTGCTGCCAACTCAAGCGGGACAAAAGAAAACCTGTGTGAGCTGGTAGTAGGTGGTAAAAAGATCATTGCTAGAGCCTTGGGGTATAATAAGTCTGGTGAAGCCGGACCCTGTCATAGTGTCTATACAGGCAGTTATTTGGGGTTGTAAAACTGTAAATGTCTGGTACTGTGAGTCACAAGGTAGCAATAGAACTCTCCTTGGAGTATGATGTAGTACAGGGGACAGAGTTTCCATTTTTTTCAGCAGTTATGGGAAGACTGTCAGGTAACTAGAGCGGGTACACCTGAAAGGCTCACAACACTTGACTTGCACCACACACAAGTTGAGAGTTACTCATCAGAGGCTGAGGATGAGGAGTGTCAGCAGTCACTAGATATATGTCAGATAGGGGTCTGCCAGACTGCTAGGGGAGCTGAAGAACAGACCGTGAGTCATGTCCAAGAGGATCCAGAGACTCAAGTGACAAGTGTGCCTCTGACTGAAACAGAATCTTCAGTGAAGCCAGAAAAGGAGCAGGTACAGGAACATCGGTCCCATCCGCCAGCTGAAGATAAACCCACGGTGGGGCTAGAGTTGCACTGTCACCTGGAAGAAGTGAGACAGACAAAGAGGAAGCTATGCTGAACCTTGTGAATAAAGATGAGCCCAAAGGAGGGTTGAAATTGCACCATCATTCGGAAGAGGAGACCGGAAAAGAAGCTACAGAGATATCTGTGGATAATGCAGAAGTACTGAAGAGAGTACATGTGGAGCCAGGTGCTGCACTTACTGTCATAGACAGAGTCCTGAGTAAAGGAGTTGTGATGCCTGGACCAGAGATGGATCGTGACCAGGAAGGTCGAACCACTGGACCAGATGTTGTTGTTGCAGACCCAGGAGCTCTTGACGTTACTGCGAGTGAGCGGAGAGACGGTGGTGAAGTGAAAGAGAAGTCTGCCAGAGAGCAGAGATACAGTCCAGAGAGACTGTGCGGGGACTACCCTGAGGCCTAAGGGGCCAAGATCCTTACAAAGGGGGATGACAACCCCTAAAGGAGGAGAAGAGATGAAACGAGTTGGCTTGAAGGAAGAGACAAGCCAAGGGCAGATGACTGTCAGAATCCTTGCAAAGGGGAGGACAACCCCTGAAGGAGGAAAAGAGTTGGAACAAGTTGGCTTGAAAGAGCAGGAAGCAAAGCTTCATCTGCAGAAAAATGAGCTTGCGGCTCTGCGGGATGAACTGTCCCGCTCCCAGGATCTTGTGACCAGCAAGGAGAGAGAATTGGAGAGTCTGGCCAAGCAGGTCTCATGCAAGGATGAAAAAGTAAATGTCCTGTGTGGGGCATATCTGGCTCTACAAAGTGATCACAAGGCTAGGTTGGTAGCCATGGAAGAGCTAGAGAAGGAGAAAGTAGTAATGGCTCATAAGGTGCAGAGCCTGGAGGCGCAGAACAAAACGCACCGTAAGTCTCACGCAACTACCTTGGATTCACTGGGAACGCAGCTCTCTGAACAAGAGGCTCAGCTAAAATTCTATGAGCAGAAAGTGTCTAAGATGGCGCAGCTGAATAAAGACAATGAGCAGATGAGAGAACAACTGCTGTCCCTGGAGGATACTGTCAAAAACTTGACAGAATTGCTGGAAAGTGAGAAGGTAAACTCTGCTAAGCTCAAGAGTGAGCAGCAGAAACATTTAAAGATACTGGAGATTGAGATGCTTTCTCTAAAAGTGGCAGTCTGAGCAATGGACTCAAGAAACGGTAGAGTCTGAAGACCACGAGAGGAAGCCATATGAGAAGTCCTCTGAAGCTGAGACTGAGGTGAAACCCTATGAAAGGTCTTCTGAAGCTGCAGAGATATGGACATTGGATGGTTAAAATGCTGAGGCAGAGAAGTTCTCTGAGGCAGAAGCTAAACCAGAGATAACTGCAGAAGTCCTGCAAATGGGTGATACAGGCTTGGTTGGCCACCAGCAAAGCTCGGACAATGGCCATACCGGTGACAGAGGAAGACAAAGGCCTGGAGCATCTGCCTTGTCCGCACTTAGTGTCCAGAGCATTGCACAGACCAAAGTGAAGAACCTGGCATTGGAAAGGTGTGACACGAATAGAGCCAAGGTGGCCAAAAGTCTTGTGCTTGGAGGCTGATGAAAGTGTGAATGTAAGAAGGGTGCCACATTGAAGTGGTGCATATAAAATCTGCTAAAGAAGGAAGCCAAGTGCTTCAAAACCTGTTGGACGAAGTAGTTCAAGGAAAAGGAAAGGCAGTTGGACTCTGCCTTTTGAATACAAGTGCTCCTTCCTGGTGGTCTGAGCAGAGGGGGGGATATGTGACAGTGTGACAAGGAAAGGGTGTATTTCCCTAGCTAACCCTGGAAAAACCTCCACCTGTGGCCTAATTAATGAGGTAGCAGAAAGGGGAGAAATCCTTACACACTGTACAATGCTATTTACATTTTAAAGTGAAAGAAATCTAATGATTGCTTACAATAGTTCTTTATAGGAATCCCAAATTTGTTAAATCAATATTAAAAAATGTTTGTTTGTTTTTTAAATAAATATATAAAGCCCCTCCCCTAATAAAACTGTAAAATCAGTAAACCCCTTTTGCATTTTACAAATATAAAAAAATAAAATAAAAATAATAATAAATAAATAAATATTTTTGGTACCCCAGCATACAGAATTGTCTGGACTATTAAAATGTTATGTTCCCCGCACATTAAATGGTGTAGATGTAAATTACTGAACACCCCAATTGCTGATTTTTGGTCACATCATATATCAGAAAAAAAATGAATAAAAAGTGATCGAAAAGGCCCATCAAAACAAAAATGGTAAAGATGAAAACTACAGAGCACAAAGCAAAGAATGATAAAGGTATAGGGGTCAGAATAGGGCAATTTTAAAAATATATATGGATACACAACAAGTTATCACTTGCAGCATTTGGTACCTCTCCTTTCGTATATGAACAGTGACCCCACTAATAAGGAAGTCCATACATATGAGGCTGAATTGAACCCATCCAGTACTACACGTGGCAGGCAGCCTAGGTGACAATGAATGGCCTGCTGCTTCTTACATGACAGCAGCCCCTCCTGTGGAAGTGTCACAGAGCTGCTTGTAATAAAATATTCAGTAATGTCATGCCTTGCCTTGTACTTTCTTCTCCTTACACAAAATTTCAATGGATTCTGGCATCTGGAATGAGAAACTCACTTTATGCCTTTCCAAATTCTTTTGGCAGACATTCTGCGGAAAATAAAAATGTAAGCATTTTATTTTTGACAATTGTAAAATTTCACTTAAAAAAACAACTTGCTTTTGGATCTTGTTAAAGCGTCACCGTAATTTTGAACAATTTTTGACACGTTGCCCAGATATGTCAAAAGGATCAATTGGGTCGCACTCCTGAGACTGGCTGCAATTGAGAATTACAACCCTGTGAATTGCGCAGCAGTGCGTTTCATTGCCTCGCTGGCCAACAAAATTTTGCTTAAATTTGCATAAACTTATGCCATGAAAGGGTCGGATTCGAGTGACAGCCGGGGAGTGAAGTGTTTAGCCAAAAATTTCACCCAGCTCTAACTCCCAATCTCATTGGGTCTATATACTAAGACCTGGTGCGATCTAAACTTTTGATATGTCAGGACAAGATGTCAAAAGTTTTTGTAAATGACAGTGTCGCTTTAGGAAAATGACGGCCACGTTTGGGTTACATTATGTCAATACAATTTTATGATGCTTTATAGTGTTGCTCGCGAATATTCGCAATGCGAATTTTATTCGCGAATATCGCATATTCACGAATATTCGCGAATATAGCACTATATATTCGTAATTAGGAATATTTGTTTATTTTTATTTTTTATTTTTTTATCACAGTACACATCACAGTGATCACCCCTTTCTGCTTCCAGCTTGTGTGGTGTACAGAAGGCTCTAATACTAATGTGTGAGACTGGCGTGCGAACTTTCGCATATGCAAATTTTCGCTTATGCTACTTTTGTATATGCTAATTTTCGCATACGCGAATTTTCACATATGCGAAAATAAAACGCGAATATTGCGAATATGCGAATTTAGCGAATATATGACGAATATTCGTCCATATATTCGCGAATATTTGCGAATTCTAATATGGCCTATGCTGCTCAACACTTGCATTAAAATGAAAAGTTCAGCAACTTTCTAATGCACGTGTTTCATTTTTTGTCAGTAACTCAGTGGATAAGAAACATCCTTTTTTTACATCCAGAACAGTGTTTCCCAACCAGTGTGCCTCCAGCTGTTGCAAAGCTACAACTCCCAGCATGTAGGGAGTTGTTGTTTTTTCAACAGTCAGGGGCACACTGGTTGAAAAACAATGATCCAGAGGATATAAACCGAAAACAGACAATTTGCTTTATTTAGCTGAGGGTTTGTTACAGTTGTACACAAAGTGCATACATGCGAGAATTATGAGGAATTTGATCACAAAACAATGTACAAAGCAATGTCAATAAATTTAGTTTTTAACAAACTACATTCACTCAAACCCTAAAAGAAAAGTCATCCACTGATTGTACATATGGTGCAGACTTATTCTGCAGCATGCCTTGTTCGTTGTAGAAATGCAGCAGCATTTCATTGCAGATTTCATTCACTGCTAAACACTAAAGGGAGATTTATCAAAACCTGTGTAGAGGAAGAATGGTGCAGTTGCCCATAGCAACCAGAATGCCTCTTTTATTTTTGCAGCGGCTGGTGAAAAATGAAAGCAGAAATCTGATTGGTTGCTACACAGGTTTTAATAAATCTCCAGCTAGTGTAGTAAGAAAAGATGGCGGCACTGACGTATGTTAGCAGTAACAGATCCTTTATTCACAGAGATGAGTGGGGACAATGCACAGTAAAATCAGGTGCATTCCACAGGAGAGAGCATTGTGACATCACGGCTCCGCCCCCGTGTGACATCACACTCCGCTCCTCAATGAAAGCCTATGGGAGGGGGCGTGACAGTTGTCACGCCCCCTCCCATAGACTTGCATTGAGGGGGTGGAGCATGACGTTGCATGGGGGCGGAGCCGTGACATCACAATGCTCCGGCCCCATGATCGACAGTAATCAGACCCGGAGCGAACATGCTCCGGGGATTGATTTTAGCGGGGTGCTGCGTGCAAGATCACAGGGGTCCCCAGCGGCAGGATCCCCCGCGATCAGGCATCTTATCCCCTAACCTTTGGATAGGAGATAAGATGTCTTAGCGCCGGAGTACCCCTTTAAAATTTACACCACATTGTGCTGCATGTGGATTAATTTTTTTAAATCTTTTTGGCGCACTTGCTGCTATATACTACTTCAGATTTTTCATATACAAATATACACAGAAAATCTGCAACATTTCCATGCTGTGTGAACATACGCAAAGAATGAGGGCTCCTGACCTGGAGTCATACACTTTACTGTTATGCAGGCTGTTTGTTAGCTGAAGTGAAGTGCATATAAAGCCAGAAAATGCTCCAGAATATCAAGTGAACATTTTACTATAACTAGAGAAAAAGCAAACAAGATGTTATAGACAGATAACCTCAGAAAAGCCTCTGGGATTAGCCTGAGAAGCAGAACATCCAACTACATCAGCGCAGGACAGGTCCCTTAGGCACAGAGAAATGTGCAATCCATGTGAACAATTCCTCTTTTTATTAACAAAGGGGTACAGGCAAAGGAGTAGACCAGTGTTTTCCAACCAGTGTGCCTCCAGCTGTTGCAAAACTACAACTCTCTAGAGCCCCACACTGCATGTAAGATGCAACCCCAGTGTTATAAATGTAATTGAATCAAGTCTTCACTAATAAATCCACATGGACAATTGTGATGATAGGAGTGTGCTGATGGGAGTTAGGCTATTAATGTAATGGCTTGCTGGCACATTCATGTGGGTCACAGATAAGATTTGATGAGTATCATGCTGTTTAATCTGCACATTAGTAAATGTTAGTTCTTGGTAATTAAGTATGGCAAAAGTTCCCTTCACTGTGGAGTTATACTGCCCCACAGTGGACATCATTGTGAACAACAGAATTGATATTCCCATTTAATGTACATACACAACAAAACATTGATAGTTAGAAAACAGATCATCCAATTCAGTCTATGCAGATAGGGAAGTGGTCTCCAGTCTGATGGGAGTTGTAGTAATAGCAAGAGGGCCATAAGTTGGAGACCATCGTGATGAAGTACATTGGTGTCTGCTGTTCTTTTAGATCACCTACCTATTTTTCTGAAGGATCACTAGAACAGTGGTGTGGAACTTAAAGGGGAACTCCAGTGTAAAAAAAAAAAGGTTTTCAAATCAACTGGTGCAAGAAAGTTACACAGATTTGCAAATCAATTCTATTTATAATTCTTAACCCTTATAGTACTTATCAGCTGCTGTATACTACAGATATACTACAGAGACATTTGTGAAGTTCTTTTCTGTCTGACAAGTTAAACAAGTTAAACAGATTTGTTAATGACTTCTATGAAAAAATCTTAATCCTTCCAGTACCTGTTAGCTGCTGTATAAAACAGAGAAATTTGTGAATTTCTTTTCTGTCTGAGAACAGTGCTCTCTACTGACACCTCTGTCCGTGTCAGGAACTGTGCAGAGCAGGAGAGGTTTTCTATGGGGATATGATTCTTATCTGGACAGTTCCTGACACGGACAGGGGTGTCAGCAGAGAGCACTGTTCTCAGACATAAAATAAATTCACAAATGTCTCTGTTTTATACAGCAGCTAACAGGTACTGGAAGGATTAAGATTTTTTTTAATAGAAGTCATTTACAAATCTGTTTAATTTTCAGGCACCAGTTGATTTGAAAACATTTGTGTTCTACTTGTTTCCACCGGAGTTTCCCTTTAAAACCTGTGCCTTACCGATTGCTGTGAAACTACTACTCCTAGCCCGGCCTGGCAGCTTGCAGATGTTCTGAAATTGAAATTCTGGGACTTTTTCAAAAAATGTTGAGATAAAATCAGATCAGAACTCTGCAAACATGGGTTTACTTTTTCTATGAAACATTGCCGTCACCATTAACAGATTCAAGGCAATTCAAAAACAATAAATTGTTCCCTGAATGCTTTATATTTTTATACTCCAAAATGCTTTGTTTAAATTAGATGGGAGTGTATAAATCAGATTTTAGTACATAAAAAAAAAAAAAAGAGCACAATTTTAGCCTATTTAATACAAGATCAGGGAGAAATGTAACATGGCTACTATGCTACTAAATCGAAGCTGTCAATAAAGGAGTTGTTGATGGGGTCTGTTTGGTCTAGAAGTATAGTTTATTGAGCATTACGTACATTCTACCAACAGTGGAGCACCGGCATGTTCTGGAAATGTGCTGGCAACGCATGTCTACTCTTTCTACGGAATCCAGAATCGTGATTTCCGCGGAAATTCTAGTGTGTGCAAAGTGCAGCAGAATACCGGTGAAATCAATGGAACTCTAATGCAACAAAACGTCCATGCGGGATTCTTTTGGAGAATATCGCACAGAAATTCCATGGTGCGAACTTGGTGTCTAGGCTGGTGTAGATTTGAGACAAACTGGGGGCTTTGTGACAACTCGCACATGATAAATCTTTTGACCACTGCAATAAGTTAACCAGACTATGACTTACTGTATATAGCAAAAGTCGCAATGACAAGTCTCTAAACAGCAATTAAAACCTCTGTCCCCTCTGTGTTGAAAGTTCACACCAAGTCCACACCAAATAGATTACAAGTGGCCCTACTAATGTATGTATATGTGTCTAGAATGTATGTACAGTATATATCAGTGTGTAGAATAATTTTATGTATGTAAGGCTACATCCACACTGCCAGTTGTCTCCGACAGTGTGAAGCCTGTTATTTTAGGATTGAGAACAGCCAGAGAAAAAATAGTGCGGATCTGTTATTGGCCGTTGTGACCCGTCAAAATTATAGCCGTCAAACTGAAGAAAAAAAAAAAAAAGGTTTGATGGCCGTATTTGAGAAGGCATACCGGCAGTGTGAAAGGGGCCTTATAAGTGTGCAGCTTTATTTTGTATTGTGTATTGAGGCATCATAGCCTATTCATATAGGCCTTTACTCGTTATTTTTTTGCAAGCATAATAATTGGCGATAATTGGCCAGTGTAAATAAGGAAAAAGATCAGAATGAAATTATACAACAATTGTTAATACTAATTATTTATGTCCTAACCAGCCATGTCACCATAATAAAAAGTTGTTCTTGGAATCATAGTAAATATAATGCTGCTTATAATGATCTTGGTACTTTTTTCATTTCTATCCAGTGCGCTTAGTCATGTTATTTCATCTATACAGTGAGCTTGATCTTGTAATCATCTTAAAGCTTGGCCCTGTTGTTAAGAACTATATTTTATGTATTCTTTTTTTATTGTTTTGGTGGGGGTGGGGGCTTTCTTCAGTTCACCTCAGGCAGCAGAGAGGCAAGATTCATCCCTGCACATAATTCTCCCCCTATATATGGTCCTCCTGGTCTATCAGCGTGCCATCTAGCGCTGCTAAGGAAGGTCATCATGGGCCAGTGGGAATAGAGGATTTCAGGACCCTTGCACAACGTCTGGCAATACATTATAATAAGAAAACATTGTTTCACATTAGCTTCAGGCAGTGGTGCAAGCCACACCCCTGCTTTTCATTAGGTGGCCCCACTATGATCTCTGTATGGCGACATTATTGCTTGTAATTTGGTAGTTTTATGTGGTGATGGTATTAACCAATCCTTAAACTGTGATTTTAATCAGTGTGTGATTAAATTTAGAGGAATACTTTATATAGATAGACGGATCAGCCAGTGTAATAAATATCTTCCATTTATTAGAGTACGAGGATAAAAGTCACCAGCAAGAGACAACAGCAGACATAAAAAAAATGCAGTGTTTGTTTATATATATATATATATATATATATATATATATATATATATATAGACTAATAAAAAAAAAGACCATGAAGGAATTGTTGGAATTGAATGCAGTGATGATTTATATAGGTGAATACAAATTAGAATTAGTTTATCAGGGAGAAGTGAAAGGAAACGCTAGAACCCTGTTGTGTCCCCTCTAACCTGGATGAGATACAGTTGGGTATGGAGGCATACTGTTTCCTTATAGCATCTTGCGGCACATTTGTCTACAGATCCTGCACACACATAGGTGAGCCGAGACTGGCTTGTTATAAACGTACTTTAGACCATAAACATGATGACTTGGCATGCCAAGTGTTGCAATCTGGTGGATACATTTCTAGTATGTGGATAAGCATTTTCCTGCTGACAAATGCCAGTTGAAAGTGCTGTCATGAGAGGCAACACGTGGTCGCAGGATGTCTAGCACATATTGCTAAGCTGTTATTGTCCCTTATACTACTACTGGAGATAACCAAATGTTGCATGGGATGGTTCCCCAGATAATCACACCAGTAGATGGAACAATTTGTTGCTCCACAGCAAAGAGATATATTATTATGAGCATGGGGTCTATTACAGATTCTACATCTTCCATTGCATCTTCCACCCCTTTCCCAATTTTTACTCTCTCAACAGTAAATCTGTCATAATGTGTGGAGACTATAGAATGAATCAGAATGAAATTTTTCCTTCTTTTCTCATCCTCATAGAATTTACACACACATTCATTTAATCTTAGTGGACAAGGTACAGTGGTCCCTCAACATACGATGGTAATTCGTTCCAAACGAGCCATCGTTTGTCGAATCCATCGTATTTTGAGGGATTCGTGCAATGTAAAGTATAGGAAGCTGTACTCACCTGTCCCTGCCGCTCCCGATGGTGACCCCGGGCCTCCGCTGGGTTCTCCTCATCATCTCCGGTCCTCCGCTGTCTTCTCCGGTCCTCCGCTGACTTCCGCAAGGCCTTACTGGGCCTGCATAGTGACTTCATTATGCCGCTGCATACGCCATTCCTATTGGATGACGTGCGCAGCAGCATATTGACGTCATCGGCGAGGGCCAAGAAGACACCGGAAGACCAGCGCTGGACCCGGAGGGCACCCCGGAGCATCGTGGAGGGGTAAGTAATACTTACCGCACCACACGGGGAACATTAAGCTGCTATCCGGCAGTAGCTTAAGCATTTTGCGCTGCCGGATAGCACTTAATGCGATGGCCCCGACATGAAAAAGCATTGTATGTCGATGCTGACATCGACATGCGATGGCCTCTGAGAGGCCATCGTATGTCGATTTGATCATATGTCGGGGCCATCATAGGCCGGGGGGGTCACTGTATTATTATCTCAGAGGTGGCTTTACCATTAGGCACGTTAGGCGGCTGCCTAAGGCTTCGTACTGGCAAGGGTCTCGTGGCTGCCTAGCTCGCCTGACTAGTGATTTGTAGAGCGGTAGAATTATTTCCTTGTCGTGGACATCTATGCCCCTATTGATGCACCCCATGATTTTATTTGCTTTGGAAGCAGCGGCCAGACACTGGTCCCTACAGCTAAATTTATTATTAACTAAGACTCCCAAGTCCTTTTCCACATTAGTCGCCCCAAGTGTTCTCCCATTTAATACATAATCCCAGCCTGGATTTTTCCTCCCCATGTGCATAACCTTACATTTATCAGTGTTAAACCTCATCTGCCACTTCCCAGCCCAAACCTCCAACCTATCCAGATCCATTTGTAACAGTGCACTGTCCTCTATAGTGTTTAGTGCTTTACAGAATTTAGTATCATCTGCAAAGATTGCTACTTTACTATTCAATCCCTCTACAATGTTATTAATGAATATATTAAAGGGGTACTCCACCCCTAGACATCCAAAAGGATAGGGGACAAGATCAGTGATCACGGGGGTTCCGCCACTGGGGGCCCCCGCAATATAGCATGCAGCACCCACCTGTATCTGCTTCCGGCAATGCTGGAGGTTCACGCCCCCTCCCATACACTTGCATTGAGGGGGTGGGGCGGGACGTCACAAGGGGGCGGAGTAGTGACGTCACGACCTTCCATTCCTGTGGTCGTGAGCCAGGACCTCCAGCGTGGCCGGAAGCAAATACAGGTGGGTGCTGCATGCTATATTGCGGGGGTCCCCAGCGGCGGGACCCCAGTGATCAGACATCTTATCCTCTATCCTTTGGATAGGGGATAAGATGTCTAGGGGTGGAGTACCCCTTTAAATAGAACAGGACCCAAGACTGACCGCCTGTGGTACCCCACTAGTAACAGTCGCGCAATCAAAATAAGTACCATTAATAACCACCCTCTGTTTCCTATCACTGAGCCAGTTACTTACCCACTTGCACAAATTATCCCCCAGTTCAAGCATTCACATTTTATGCACCAATCTTTTATGTGGTACCATATCAAATGCTTTGGAAAAATCCAGATAGACGACATCCAGCGATTGTCCCTGGTCCAGTCTGGAGCTCACCTCCTCATAAAAGCTGATCAGGTTAGTTTGAGAGGACCGATTCCTCATAAAGCCATGCTTATATAGAGTCATACATTTATTTTTATCAAGACACTCCAAAATAGCATCCCTTAGAAAGCCCTAAAACATTTTATATACAACGGAGATTAAACTAAAAGGCCTATAATTCCTGGGGTCACCTTTTGACCCCTTTTCAAATATTGGCACCACATTTGGCATGTGCCAGTACTGGGGAACAGTCCCTGTTACTATAGAGTCCCTGAATATAAAAAAAAAAATAGGGGTCTGTCTATTACATTACTTAATTCCTTTAGAACACGGGGGTGAATGCCTTCTGGACCTGGCGATTTCTCTATTTAGATTTTTTGTAGGCGGCACTGTACTTCTTCCCGGGTTAGACAGGTGACCTGTACTGGGGAGTTTACCTTATCTTGCTGTATTTCACCTGGAATTTCATTTTCCTAGGTGAATACAGTGGAGAAGAATTTGTTTAATATATTTGCTTTTTCCTGATCCCGTTTATAATTTCTTCCTCATAATTTTTTAAAGGGCCTAGACTTTCATTTTTAACCTTTTTGCTATTTATACAGTTAAAGGGTAGCTCCCACCATCACTTTTTTTCTTGTTTCTGTCCCTGCCTATTACCCATCTATCCCTAACCCCCTCCCTGCCTTTAATTTTTTTTTTTTTTTTTACATATTAAAAAATGCCTTTTTGTCTGCCTGGTAGTGTGCTCACTACCAGGCAGACTTCCCCAGCAGGCACCTCGTCACTGATGCCTGCTGGGGCTGACACTTCCGCCCGTAGTTCACCTATACAGGGCGCCTCCAGCTGTTTCCCCACTGCAACTCTCAGCTTGCCCTGACATCTTTTGGCTGTCAGGGCATGCTTGGAGTTGTAGTGGGGAAACAACTGGAGGCATACTGTATAGCTGAAAACAGTATCTGTGATCACTGTGCACATCCCGCTCCCCGCCGCGCAGCCCGCAACTCCGCCCCCCCCCCCCGTCACGCCGCTCAACTCACTCCCCACCCCCCCTTAGTTCACCTATTCAGTGTCCCTCCAGCTGTTTCCCCACTCCAACTCCCAGCTTGCCCTGACATCTATTGGCTGTCAAGGCATGCTGGGAGTTGTAGTGGGGAAACAACTGGAGGCATACTGTATAGGTGAATGGCCGCACATCCCGCTCCTGCCGCGCAGCCCGCAACCCCCCTGGCCCCGCTGCGCTGCTCTACTCACTACCCACCCCCCCTCCCCTCCCCCCGCAAAAGCACAAAAACACATTGAAAACAGACACAACATAGATATTTTTACCTAGAGCCAGGGCTCTGCCAGCGTCCTCTTCTTTCAAAGCGCTCGCTCCCGGCTGTCTGATTGACAGACGGGAGTGAGCACCGCAGGGAATGACGTCACATTTGTGACGTCACTGCCTAATGCATTCGGCCACTAGGAGGGCGACCCCTAGTGGCCGAATTTAAAAGTGATTTTAAACGGTTTTAAAATCACTTTTTTTTATTAAAATATATTAGAGATATGTTGTAGTACTTAAGTACTACAACATATCAATTTTTTTATTTCATGACAGTGTCCATTTAAAAAAACATTTTGGGGTTAGTTTTACTCTCTTTGGCAATGAGTCTTTCTGTCTCTAGTTTTGCGGCTTTTATCTGTTTTTTACATATTTTAAAATTTTCTCTATAGCTTTTTAATGCTTCTGCACTGCCCTCCTGTTTTAGTAGTTTAAATGCTTTATTTTTGTTATTTATTGCCCCCTTAACATTTTTATTCATCCATATTGGTTTTCTTTTATTTCTGACCCTTTTATTCCCATAAGGTATATACATCTTACAGTGAGAATTTAAGATATTTTTAAAAGTCTCCCATTTAGTGTCAGTATTCTTGTTTTTGAGGACATTATCCCAATTTATTTTGTTAAGGGCTTCTCTGGGTTGATTAAACTTTGCCTTCCTAAAGATCAATGTTTTTGTGGCTCCCCGAGAGATTCCCTTATTGAAGAACAAGTTATAATGTATTATATTCTGATCACTATTTCCTAGGTGTCCTTCTACTTGCACATTAGTTACTCTGTCAGGTCTGTTGGCTAATATTAAGTCTAGTAGGGCGCCCCCTCTGGTCGGGCCATGTACCATTTGGGACAGATAATTGTCTTTAGCTATAGTCAGAAACCTGTTTCCTTTATGAGATTCACAGGTCTCAGTCTCCCAGTTTAGATCAGGATAGTTAAAGTCCCTCATTATTATCACATCATTTTGATTTGCTGCCTTGTAATTGATCTTCTGCCTCTTCCACTATGTTTGGTGGCTTATAACAAACCAAATCAGAATTTATTTTTATTTTTATCTCCATATATTTCTACACATAATGACTCCACATTATCGTTTCCCTCCCATATATCCTCCCGCAGTGCGACCTTCAGACACAATTTCACATAAAGACAAAATCCTCCCCCTTTCCGTTTTGTCCGATCCTTCCTGAATAGACTATAACCCTGTATGTTGACCGCCCAGTCACAGCTATCATCCAACCTATTCTCTGTTATACCCACTATGTCATAATTCTCCTTAGACATCAACCACTCCAGTTCCTCTGTTTTATTGGACAGACTTCTGGCATTAGTCAACATGCAATTTAAAGGTGTATGTTTTTTCTTCCTATGAAGCCTATCCCTATTAACTATTCTAACCCCTCCCTCCGCTCCACCACAGGTATATTAATAAGTCCCCCCTCTCTATATACACTATCTTCCCCCTCTATGTTGTAGGTTCCCTCCCCCCCCCCCCCAGTCCCTAGTTTAAACACTCCTCCACCCTTCTATCCATCTTCTCCCCAAGCACAGCTGCATCCTCCCCATTGAGGTGCAGCCCGTCCCTACGGTAGAGCCGGTATCAGACAGCGAAGTCGGCCCAGTTCTCCATAAACCCAAACCCCTCCTTCCTACACCAGCTTCTGAGCCACTTGTTTACCTTCTGATCTCCCGCTGCCTCTCTGGTGTGGCTCGTGGTACAGGTAATATTTCAGAAAATATTACCTTGGAGGTCCTTGCCTTAAGCTTGCGGCCTAAGTCCCTAAAATCATTTTTAAGGACACTCCACCTACCTCTTACTTTGTCATTGGTGCCAATATGTACCATGACTGCTGGGTTCTCTCCAGCTCCACCCAGCAACCTGTCAACCTGATCCACGATGTGCCGAACTCTAGCACCAGGAAGACAACACACTGTTCGGCGATCCCGGTCTTTGTGACAGTTCATCCTGTCTGTCCCCATAATAATTGAGTCCCCCACTACCAGTACCTGTCTGGCCTGCCCTGCACTCCTCCCTCCCTCCTTACTGGAGCAGACACCCCCCTGGCAGTAAGAGGCAGAGTCCTGCTGCAGTACTGCTAGCTCTGAAATGGCATCCCCCTCATCTGCCAACCGGGAAAACTTGTTGGGGTGTGCCAGTTCAGGACTAGCCTACCTGACAATTTTTCCTTCTATCCTGTTTTCTAACTGTAACCCAGCTAGCTGCCTGACTGTCCTGCACCTCTGCCCCACTATTCTCCCCCACCTCTACCCCAGAGAGTACTTGCTCAGTGCTTCTCAGTGTTTCCAGTTGCTCCTCTAGATCCAGGATCTGGGCTTCCAAATGAACAACTCGCACACATCTCTCACAACAATATGCACCCTCAAACTGATGTTCAAGGATTTCATACATTGTGCAAGGTGCACACTGGACTGCCTTTTCCAACATGGAAGCCATACTAGATTTTGGGATTGCAAAAAATTTACAGTAAAAAAACAATCAAATATTTCAAATAAACTACCTGAATTTAAAGTCCCTTAATTTTAAGTCCCTCTCACTTTTATATTTACACTCACTTGTATACTTCACACTCTTGGATACAGACACACAATCACTAGCTGAAACAATCACTTAGCGTACTTGCTTTTATAGTTACCAGATATCACCTCTCTCTTCCACTGCCTGGAAGTGAATGCAAAGGCAAGGCCTAGATTAGCTAGTGTTTGTGATGGAAAGTTATTTCCACACCTAATGTATCTATGGATACAGGTTCCAAACCAAACAGCAATCATTTTCGTGATAAAGTATTATCTAGGGATAGTGTAATGCTAAGATTGTGTAGCTAAGCCTATTGGGGGAGTTTGATTGAAACCTGTTTAGAGGAAGAGTGGCGCAGTTGCCCCTAACAACCAAAGTGTTTGTTTCATTTAAAAATGAAAGCCTCTGAAAAATGAAACAAGCACTCTGGTTGCTATGGGCAACTGCACCACTACTTATCTACACCACTATTTAACAAGTTATGTTTGTTAAAGAAAAAAATTGTCTTATACTCCTGGAATAAATTATGGAATCACCACATTTAGAAGATGGTCACCTAGCTTTGTTACTTTACCACAAATACACAAATCACATATACGACAACAAAAAAAAGTTTGTTTCAACCAATTGTCAGGCCCAAGGCCTGAGTGTGAAATCGATCATACTCTCTTCAGTGTCTTGGATCGATAGGGTGTGATTGTGATGACTGGTGGAAGCGTTGGGAAATATTTAGAACATTTTTAGTGCTTGCTGAATTGCTAAAATAAATTGCATACACCTTCTTGTGTGTAAATTCCAAAGACATAGCTCATAGCTCACGTGCATGATTTAAACGACATACAAAAGACAATTCTTCTCTTCCCATCTCTTGTTTTCCTTTTTCTGTCTCATTTTTGGAAACATTGAGGCATATTGCAGGCAGTCAAAAACAGAATTGGAGCTAACGTGCCAAGACAAGGAGATTCCTTCTGTGGTAAAGAACAAGGAACAACTTATTGCTGACCTTCCAGATTATGATGCCTGCGTCGAAGAGATCCGTGACGTGAGCCAAAGTCATACATTTTCTAAGGACATGTCTTCCCATGCTGCATTGGACTCTTGGAGTGGATATGTAGACTGCTTTACAACACCTTGGGGATATGGATGCCAATATGAGACTCTAAATGCTTCTTAAGTACCAAGCTGCAGAAAGAGCTGAGTGAGAGTCCCAGCACAGGCAAAATCTGAAGGACCTCAGGCTGAGAGGGCATACTTTATCCACACAGAGTGATGAGCAGGATCAAAGTACCCACAAACCCCACTTGAAATATTTCTTTATGTTGGAAAAAGATGGCGATCAGGATGTGTTCCTGAGGGTATTTGAACAAGCCCTATCACTGCTCAATAGAAAAAAAAAATAGACACAATTTGGTACCGCCATAATTGTACCAGCCGTAAAATATAGTTTAACATGTCTTTTATATCCAATGGTAAACATAAAAAAAATGTGGAATTGCTATCTCCACTAAAATAATACAATTAAACAAAAGCATCACTGTTTATTTCCACTTACATTTGGAATAACTAATTTATAAGTTCACAAATAACAGAAAATACTGCCGCCAGGGTCATAATGAGAGTGTCTGCAGACACTCTGCTCTAAGCTTTCAATAGAGCTGCAGAAGCAAACCTTTTTATATTAATGTCTTCTGCATCCTTACATGTTTCATCAAGGCAGAGTCTAATATCATATAACATGCATGCTGCTAATGTGTATATAGTAAGCTTACACTTCTGGGGAATTTCAATTGCTTTATTTAAAACCTCCTCCGCAGACAGATTTCGGTCACTGGGAGGTCAGAACTGCAGGGATAAACAATCTGGTATTCCTGGGGGTAGGGGACTCGTCTGCGAGCTTTAATCATAATAAGCATTTTTACACAGCAAGTATTTGGTAATATTGCTTAAAGGGGATGTGTCATCCGAAAATGACCTATTTCTTAAATCAAGTTTTCATGTTAAACATAATTTTAAGATTTTTTTTGTGTCACCTTATATATATATATATATATATATATATATATATATAACTATTCTGTTTATATATATTTATGGCAATGATGTCCACAAGGAATATGAAGTGAGGTCAGGAGCTGAGTCCACTTCCTACCCAGGGTGAGTACTTGGTGCTATTAGCAGCCGGTATTCACCATTAATGACGGACATCAGCAATCATGTTGATGTCCACCATTAACCTTTTAGATGCTATGATTAATGCTGGGCACAGCATCTAAAAGCCACAGTTACAGGTGCTAGTAGGTTTCGTGGGACCACTGGCAGTGAGATTATGGGGGTCCAATGAGTTAAAATGGCAGCCAAAGGTTTCCTGCTTACCTAAGTTCAGCCAGTCGTATCTCGTTTTGAACAGCCTGCTTCCGGCATCCTGTACTTATCATTATCACTTATCATTGCTATGCTAAGGCATGGCATTAAATAGTGAAACTAATCGAAAAATTGCTTATAATAGTCCCTATGGGGACTAAAATGTCAATAAATGTTAAACACATCTGAATTGACGATTTATGGTTACCTTATATATCAGGGAAAAAAGTGATCAAAAAGACCCATCCAATATAAACTAAAGATCACAGCACAAAAGAGGAGCCCTTATACAGCCTTATATAGGAAAACAAGTTATAGGGGTCAGAATAGGGCAATTTTAAGCATGCATTTAAAAAAAAAAATAAAGAAAAAAAAACTAAATAAATTGGGTATTGTAAATGTATTAATCTACAGAATACAAATAATGTCTAATTTTTACCACAAAGTGTACTGCATTAAAACACGTTTTTTTTTCTTCAATTTTACCCCACGAAAAATAAAAAATAAAAAATAAATTTCGCCATCAATTTTGTGGTAAAATGAGTGATGTCATTACAAAGTAAAATCGGTCCCTCATATGGCTTTGTAGATGATAAACAAAAAAAAAAGTTATGGCTTTTAGGAGAAGAGTAGAAAATTAAAACACAGAAATGAAAATTAGCTGTGCTCTCAAGGGGTTAAATCTGGACACTGAGCCTCAAAGTATGCTAGCCCTTCATGTTCTGTAGAGATCACTTTTCAGCAGACACCTCACTGTCATTACAGGCAGCATTACAATAAAAGGTGACACCTGACTGTAAATTGTTTATTGTTTTAGTGAGAGCCTATTACACCCACCCTGTGGAAAGGGACCCACGAATGGTTGCTGGGTTATATGTGCAGGCCTCTGTTTCCATTATTCAGCAGCAGCACCTTCCCTATTACACACGGAGATTTGCAGGGCAAAACAAAGTGTTTTTTCATTTGTAGGCTGATCGCTGGCCCTATTATACAGGGTTATATCGGCCTGTTTATTGGATTATTGCTTCATACAATGGGGTCAGAAGTATCAGAGTCCTGATGCCCCCACTGTTCCTAGACTAGATTGCTAAAATGTTGTACTGTTCAATAAATCCTTGGGACAGATTGATTCCTGTATTTAGTGTGTTAATGTTTGTCATAAACTTGTATCACCAGACACTTCTGTTTCTTTGGGATTTACAATTGCTATTAACAAGCCATCATGTCTTCTTTGTGTCCCAGACTACAAAAACATTTAGCCACAGATCATTTATTGTCCTTTATTGTGATGGGACCTCATTCTTGCTTTCAGTTTTTGTCCTGTGAAAAGGTCCCATCACCTTACAATAAAAAACATTGGCCACAGGTAGATGTGAACATTTTTGGGACACAATAAAGAAAACATAAGCTGTTTTGTTGTTTGATGCAGTGGTGTTTAGGTACACATTTGTTTTTTGTTATGCTTTTTTGGTGGTATTTTCCCCACTAATAAATGTGCTTTAGTGATCGAGTGATTCAAGGTTTTCTTTTCAAGAATGATATATTTTCAGATCTTGGTATTCCCTACATGCTGCACTTGTACACATACTACCTAGGTCCCTTTTTGTAATAGAAAGTAAAAGAGTAAATGGCGTATGAGCAATAATGAAACACAAACTCAGCAGAAAGATTACATTATTACTGTATTTCATTGTGTGTCCCTGGAATTTCCCACTTTTTATCATGTTATTCCCTGGGAAAAACTGATAACGTCTGAAAGTGGTGTGGATACACAATGGCCCTCCTTTACTATCGCAATCCCAACATGTTTTGTCGGGTTGTGTGCCAGATTCTGGCACATTGCGCCAGAATTGAAGAAAACCTGACTAACTCTCCATTTTACTAAGAAAACCTGAAAAAGGAGCGTGGCGGGAAATAAGGGCATGGTAACGGAAAAGGGTAGTGTTCCCGACATTTTCTCAAAAACCCAACATATTTACTAAGGTTTCCACAGAAAATGCGGTGGATTTGAGCTTAGGAAAACCCCACAGATCAGAGCATGTGTAAAAAAAGCAAAATGTAGAGAAACCTTAGTAAATACAGTGGAAAAAAATTGTAGGGAATTAAAACCCAATAAGAAACCTACACTCCCCTCTTAGTAAATCAGGGCCAATATATTTTATGTGTGAAACCCTGGTGCCATGCAGATTTATGGCATACCATTCCATAACCCTGCAAGCCAAATGGAACAAAGTTATGGGTCATATACACTCACTGGCCACTTTATTAGGTACACCTGCTAGTATAGAGTAGGCCCTCTTTTGGCCTTAATTCTTCATGCCATACTTCTTACAAGGTGCTGGAAACATTGGGGGAGATTTATGAAAACCTGTCCAGAGGAAAAGTTTCTGAGTTGCCCATAGCAATCAATCAGATCGCTTCTTTCATTTTTGAAAAGGCCTCTAAAAAATAAAAGAAGCGATCGGATTGGTTGCCATGGGAAACTGGAGAACCAAAGATTGCCGAACGGCTCTCCCATAGAACTATATGGAGGGGTCGTGGCGGCCTCCACTTCCGGCGGGGGTCGTGACGCGCTCCTGTGCTAGCGCACCGGGGCTCCAAACAGGAGATCACGGGGAGCCCCAGAGCTCAGACCCCCCGCGATCTAAAACTTATCCCCTATAAAGGACAAGTCTCAATCAAAAACGTATCCCCTATTTATTCATGAGACTTGTCCTTTAACCCCTTAAGGACCAGGCCATTTTACACCTTAGGACCAGAGCGTTTTTTTGCAATTCTGACACGGTCACTTTAAACATTAATAACTCTGGAATGCTTTTAGTTATCATTCTGATTCCGAGACTGTTTTTTCGTGACATATTCTACTTTAACATAGTGGTAAAATTTTGTGGTAACTTGCATCCTTTCTTGGTGAAAAATTTTCACATTTTTCACAAAATTTTCAAATTCACTTTTTTTCAGTGACCAGTTCAGTTTTGAAGTGGATTTGAAGGGTCTTCATATTAGAAATACCCCATAAATGACCCCATTATAAAAACTACACCCCCCAAAGTATTCAAAATGACATTCAGTAAGTGTTTTAACCCTTTAGGTGTTTCACAGGAATAGCAGCAAAATGAAGATGAAAATTCAAAATCTTCATTTTTTACACTCGCATTTTCTTGTAGACCCAATTTTTGCATTTTTTCAAGGGGTAAAAGGAGAAAATTCTTACTGGTATTTGTAGCCCAATTTCTCTCGAGTAAGCACATACCTTATATGTCTATGTAAAGTGTTCGGCGGGTGCAGTAGAGGGCTCAGAAGGGAAGGAGCGACAAGGGGATTTTGGAGAGAACATTTTTCTGAAATGGTTTTTGGGGGGCATGTCACTTTTAGGAAGCCCCTAGGGTGCCAGAACAGCAAAACCCCCCCACATGGCATACCATTTTGGAAACTAGACCCCTCAGAGAACGTAACAAGGAATTAAGTGAGCCTTAATACCCCACAGGTGTTTCATGAATTTTGCAAATGTAAAAAAAAAAAAAATTACATGAAATGCTTGTTTTCCCAAAAATTTTACATTTTTACAAAGGGTTAAAGCAGAAAATACCCCCCAAAATGTGAAGCCCAATTTCTCCCGATTCAGAAAACACCCCATATGGGGGTGAAAAGTGCTCAGCTGGTGCACTACAGGTCTCAGAAGAGGAGTAGTCACATTTGGCTTTTTGGAAACAAATTTTGCTCTGGGGGCATGCCGCATTTAGGAAGCCCCTATGGTGCCAGGACAGCAAAAAAAAAAAACACACGGCATTATATTATGGAAACTAGACCCCATGGGGAACGTAACAAGGGGTAAAGTGAACCTTAATACCCCACAGGGGTTTCACGACTTTTGCATATGTAAAAAAAAAAATACCGAAAATGCTTGGTTTCCCAAAAATTTTACATTTTTACAAAGGGTTAAAGCAGAAAATACCCCCAAAAATTTGAAGCCCAATTTCTCCCGATTCAGAAAACACCTTAAACCTTAATACCCCACAGGGATTTCACGACTTTTGCATATGTAAAAAAAAATATTTATTTTCACTAAAATGTGGGTTTCCCCAAAAATTTCACATATTTGCAAGGGTTAATAGTAGAAAAGACCCCCCAAAACTTGTAATCCCATCTCTTCTGAGTATGGAGGTACCCCATAAGTGGACGTCAAGTGCACTACGGGCGAACTACAATGCTCAAAAGAGGAGTCACATTTGTAAGCTTTGCTGAAATGGGGGGGGACATGTCGCATTTAGGAAGCCCCTATGGTGCCAGGACAGCAAAATACCCCCCACATGGCATACCATTTTGGAAACTAGACTACTTGAGGAATGTAACAAGGGGTAAAGTAGGCCTTATTACCCCACAGGGGTTTCACAACTTTTGCATATGTAAAAAAAAAAAAAAAAACATTTCGCTAAAATGTGTGTTTCCCCCCAAATTTTACATTTTTACAAGGGTTAATAGCAGAAAAGGCACCCCACAATTTGTAAATACATTTCTTTGGAGTAAGGACATACCTGATTTTTTTGATGATTTAGGCTTGGCGGGTGCACAGCTGGTCTTGCTTGAGTGGGAGTGCAGTCAGCTTGATATGGAGCCAGGATGTGGGACCCCCCCTCAAGGAGCGTTAATGGGGGGAGCACTGAGCCCTAAAATAGGGGAACACTATGGGGGAAACGGGCCATAACTGGGGTAGACAGGTGGGGTACAGAGGCCCGTAAATATGGGGTACAGTGGGCCAGAAAACTATAAATCATAAAATAATAAAACAGGATATGTTCCCAGAATGATGACCCAGAGCATAGCCAAAACTAAAAAAAAAATAATCATTCTGAGAATGTGATGTGTGTAGCCGGCCCTAACCTGTTGCCTCAAATGCGCACACGCTCAGGTGGAGAGAGAGCGCTGCGCATTTGAGGCAACATAAAAAAGTCCCCGATGATAGTGACTCATTGACCTATGACCCATTTCTGAAAAAACACCCCCAGAGGTCTTATCGGGTTTTTTTTTTTTAAAGGATTTTTTGGGCAATTTAGTGGTTTATGGGGGTTATATTTTGGAATGTACTCTGGACTTGGTACATTGGTCAAATTATGGAAAATTCAAATAAAAAAGGAACATTTAGGGCTCCATGGAAGTGTGATACTCCCTGAAGCAGCCTATGCAGAGGCCCGGATTATCTGGGCAAGTGTCACATTGGTACCTAGTGTCCCTCCGAATTCCCCTCCTGTAACACACTCTGCATCTTTTCTGGGATCGTCCCTTCTTTCCAGTGGGGGGGAGGGGATCTCACCTGGAAAGTGTTGGCCTGGGACGATCCTGGCGCCTATAACTCCAGACCCTTGGGAAGTCCGACCTGCTCTTTCCCGGTCAGCAAAGATCAGGAACCTTAGGACTTCTTCTTGGTACTGGAGGAATGTCCCTGTGTTGCCAGCGTACTGGGATAGTACAAAAGCGTTGTACATGGCAACCTGTACCAAGTAGACCGCAACTTTTTTGTACCATGCCCGTGTTTTCCGCATGGCGTTATATGGCTTGAGGACTTGATCTGAGAGATCAACTCCCCCCATATACCGATTGTAGTCCAGAATACAATTGGGCTTGAGGACCGGTCCCACGGTACCTCGCACAGGGACAGGGGTGCTGCCATTCCCATGAATAGTGGTGAGTATAAGAACATCCCTCTTATCCTTATACTTCACCAACAACAGGTTATCATGGGTCATGGCACGGGACTCACCCTTGGGGATAGGCGTCTGGACCAAATTTAGAGGGAGGCCTCTCTGGTTTTTCCACAAGCGGACATCGATCTGGCGGAAAGGGATGTGAAGAGAGGGTTGCTGGTATAAAAGTTGTCCACGTACACGTGGCAACCCTTATCCAGCAATGGGTACATAAGGTCCCAAACGATTTTCCCGCTAACACCCAGAGTGGGGGAACAATCTGGGGGTTCAATACGGGAATCTCGTCCCTCATACACTCTAAACTTGCAAGTGTACCCGGAGGTACTCTCACAAAGTTTATAGAGCTTCACGCCATACCGCGCCCGCTTCGAGGGAATATACTGGCGGAAGATGAGTCTCCCCTTAAAACTGATGAGAGATTCATCTACCGAGAGGTCCCTGAGCGGTACGTAGGCCTCCAAAAATTTGGCCCCAAAGTGATCGATGACCGGCCTCACTTTGTAAAGCCGGTCATGGGCGGGATCACCTCGGGGCGGACATGCCGCATTATCTGCATAATGCAGGCATTTCCGAATTGCCTCGTACCGCCTCTGTGTCATTGCCATACTGTAAAGCGGGGTCTGGTAGAGGACGTCCCCGCTCCAGTAATGACGAGCACTTGTTTTTTTTGTCCAGGCCCATATGCAGCGTGAGGCCCCAAAATGTCCTCATTTCCGCTGCATCAATGGCGTGCCATTCATTGGGCCTGGCCAAAAGCGAATCTGGGTGGTGGGCAATGAACTGCTGGGCGTACAAGTTCGTTTGCTCCACCATGTGATTGACCAGGCTGTCACTGTCGCGGCATTGCCACTCGTACTAGTGTTGGCCACTGGGTCACTCTCATGGGGGGTGCGTGGCCTCGCCTGGCGGCATCTCCGCCACCGTGCAGGGGGCTCATCATCACTACTAGATGATGAGGAGGGCGATGAAGAACACAAAAAAGTTGGATCTTCATCGTCCTCACTGGCAGATTCGGAGTCGGAGGCTAAAAAAGCGTAAGCTTCCGCTGCCGAAAATGCCCGCGGGCCATCGCCTTTTTTCTATGGTGGCGGGGGGAGGGGCGGTGGGTGGGGAAGTATATACTGTGTGGTGCTTGGTGTAAAAAGTGTAGAACAGTAATAGAATAGAAAAAAAAAAAGCTGTGGCCAAAAAAAAAAAAAGGGGGTGGCAAACGCAGCTCCCTGAACCCCTAATAGGACCTGGGGTAAGGGATCAGACCCTAATAGGACCCTGGGGGACCTATTAGGGGGTGAGGGGGGGATCTTTTTTAATAAAAATAAAAAAAGCTGCGGCCCAAAAAAAAGGGGGAGCGCACGCAGCTCCCTGAACCCCTAATAGGACCCGGGGTCAGGATCAGACCCTAATAGGACCCTGCGGGACCTATTAGGGGGTCAGGGGGGGAGGGGGGGATACTTTTTTTAAACTTTTATTTCACTTTATAACTTATTCAACTCCTACCTGTCCCTGCAATGATCTTACCCTAATCTAAGGCTCCTGAGGGGGCTCCGGAGCTCCGAGGGGGGGATCCACGGCTTCTTCTCCCTGCTGCACCCGCTGACTGAACCAAAACAGCGGGTCCAGCAGCGGGATGGAGCCGTTAACCCCTCCTCTGCCGCTCTGCTATTGGCCGGCGTATCGCCGGCCAATAGCAGCGTTGCTGGGGCGGTGACAGTATTGTCACCGCTCCCCAGCAACGGCAGGTGATTGGCGGTGAATTGTACACCACCGATCCCCGTTTATTCCCGGGTCATCGGGTCACAAGTGACCCGAATGACCCGAATCGCCGAAGATCGCTTGCGTGATTTCGAAAGCGATCTCTAGCGATCGCCAACATGCGGGGGTCCCGGGACCCCCCTCGGCATTTGCACGGCATGCCTGCTGAACGATTTCAGCAGACATGCCGTTCCGATCTCTGCCCGGCGCGCGGCAGGGACCGGAAAATGCCATGACGTCCTGGGACGTCAATGGTCCTTAAGGCCCAGGGTGCCATGACGTCCCAGGACGTCATTGGTCCTTAAGAGGTTAAGGCAGGGGTGTCCAAGAGTTTTGTTTTTTTTTTCCTAGTGGGCCACTTCATCAGAAATGTATGTATATGTGGGCCTCACTCATTTTTCACAAGAAAATAAGGGAGATTCATCAAAACCTGTGCTGAGGAAAAGTTGACCAGTTGTCCATAGCAACCAATCAGATTGATTCTTTCACTTTTCAGAGACTTTTTTTTTTTTTTTTTTTTTTTAAACATGAAAGAAGCGATCTGATTGATTACTTAGGGACACTGGTCAAGTTTTCCTCTGCACAAGTTTTTATAATAAATCTTCCACATGGTCTTTTAGCTGTGTGATGCCTGTTAATACTCTACAGCAATACAACACATATTAAAAAATGTTAAATGCACCCATGATCTGTGCCACCTAAACCTATATTGTTTCACAATTGCTGACTCTCCACATGGTGCAAAACCAAAGCAGGGCATGATGGGAGTTGTAGTCTTGCATCATTCAAAGCTCCCCGGAATCTTATCCACCTCGCTGAAGAGCTTCGTGAGATCTGTCCAGTGTACCGATCCTCCTATGTAGAAAACAGCAGCAGTCTGTACTAGTATAACGGGTAAGAGGTGGTGCCAATCCCCACCCCACTCGTGACTTTCATCTAACTAGCCCTGTGCTATCAGGGTAGAGTGGGCTGCGTTTGGGGAGACTACAGCGCGGCAGAGCGCACTTACCTTAAAGGACATCCCTATCCATACCAGCCGCTCTCAGCAATTGAGGTACACCAGAGGCGGATCACTAGTCACGCTGCCACTGTATATTATGCATTGATAAGAACTCCATTACTAAATATTTACTTATTGACTTATCGCGGAACTACACCTTGGAGTGGTACTGAAGTACGTACCTACAGCGCTGCATACGTTCAATGAGACATTACCAGCTATATAAGACATTGCCAGTCTTTTTTAGTATATCCACATCAAGCCTGCCCATTGGGGCAGGGGCGGACACAGACAACAGAGGGCCCCTGTGCAAAGAATATGCCTGCCCCCCCCCCCACCCAGGTAATATGTTTGCTAGGTAAGCAGGTAGTACGTTTGCAAGTAGTAAATTAGGTAAGTAGAACATTCTCTAAGTAGGTAGGCAAGTAGTGAGTCTGCAAGTTATTTAGGCAGGTAGTAAGTTCAGTTGGTAGGAAGGCAAGTAAAAGGTCTGCCGCTAGGTAGGTAGGTTACCGTATATACTCGAGTATAAGCCGACCCGAATATAAGCCGAGGCTCCTAATTTCACCCCAAAATCCCAGGAAAAGTTATTGACTCGAGTATAAGCCTAGGGTGGGAAATACATCATCCCCCCTGTCATCATCCAGACCCCCGTCATTAACACCCTCATCATCATCACCCTGTCATCATCACCCTGTCATCATCCCCCTTCATCATCCCCCCTTCATCATCCCCCCTTCATCATCCCACACCCCCCCCTTCATCATCCCCTTGTCATCATCCCACACCCCCCCTTCATCATCCCCTTGTCATCATCCCCACCCCCCTTCATCATCCCCTTGTCATCATCCCACACACCCCCTTCATCATCCCCTTGTCATAATCCCCTTGCCATCATCCCCACCCCCCTTCATCATCCCCTTGTCATCATCCTCTTGTCATCATCCTCTTGTTATCATCCCACAACCCCCCTTCATCATCCCCTTGTCATCATCCCACACCCCCCCCCCCCTTCATCATCCCCTTGTCATAATCCCACCCCCCCCCCCTTCATCATCCCCTTGTCATCATCACCACATGTCATCATCATCACCGCTTGTCAATGTCTGATACAGTGGTCTTCAACCTGCGGACCTCCAGATGTTTCAAAACTACAACTCCCAGCAAGCCCGGGCAGCCATCGGCTGTCCGGGCTTGCTGGGAGTTGTAGTTTTGAAACCTCTGGAGGTCCGCAGGTTGAAGACCACTGCGGCCTTCGACATCATCCAGCCCCTCTCCCCCCCTTTAGTTCTGCACTCATCTCCGCTCGGCGCTGGTCCGGTGCTGCAGGACTGTCCGGTGGGGAGGTCGTCCGGTGGGATAGTGGTTCCGGGCTGCCATCTTCATCGGGGGGGGGGGGGGGGGGGGGTTTCAGCACGAAAAATCGTGCTGAAAAACTCGGCTTATACTCGAGTATATACGGTATACGTTTGTTAGGTAGGCATAGTCACATAGTCACATATAGTCACATAGTTAGTACGGTCGAAAAAAGACATATGTCCATCAAGTTCAACCAGGGAATTAAGGGGTAGGGGTGTGGCGCGATATTGGGGAAGGGATGAGATTTTATATTTCTTCATAAGCATTAATCTTATTTTGTTCCAGGAATGTATCTAATCCTGTTTTAAAGCTGTTAATTGTTCCTGCTGTGACCAGTTCCTGAGGTAGACCGTTCCATAAATTCACAGTCCTCACGGTAAAGAAGGCGTGTCGCCCCTTGAGACTAAACTTTTTCTTCTCCAGACGGAGGGAGTGCCCCCTCGTCCTTTGGGGGGGTTTAACCTGGAACAGTTTTTCTCCATATTTTTTGTATGGGCCATTAATATATTTATATACGTTTATCATATCCCCCCTTAAACGTCTCTTCTCAAGACTAAACAATTGTAACTCCTTTAATCGCTCCTCATAGCTAAGATGTTCCATGCTCCATATTAGTTTAGTCGCACGTCTCTGCACCCTTTCCAACTCCGCAGTGTCCCTTTTATGGACAGGTGACCAAAACTGAACAGCATATTCCAGGTGAGGCCGTACCAATGCTTTATAAAGGGGGAGTATTATGTCCCTGCCCCTCGAGTCCATGCCTCTTTTGATACATGACAATATCCAGCCGGCTTTGGAAGCAGCAGCCTGACATTGCATGCTATTCTGTAGTCTGTGATCTACAAGTACACCCAGATCCTTCTCTACCAGTGACTCTGCCAGTTTAATCCCCCCTAAGACATACGACGCATGCAGGTTATTAGTACCCAGATGCATAACTTTACATTTATCCACATTGAACCTCATTTGCCAAGTGGATGCCCAGACACTTAGTCTATCCAAGTCATCTTGTAACTTATGCACATCCTCTATAGACTGTACTGTGCTACAAAGCTTGGTGTCATCTGCAAAGATAGAAACAGAGCTGTTAATGCCATCCTCTATATCATTGATAAATAAATTAAACAGCAGCGGGCCCAGTACTGAACCTTGGGGTACACCACTAATAACCGGGGACCAATCAGAGTACGAATCATTGACCACCACTCTCTGGGTACGATACATGAGCCAGTGTTCAATCCAGTTACAAACTAAAATTTCCAAACCCAAAGACCTTAACTTACCTGTCAGACGTCTATGAGGGACAGTATCAAATGCTTTGGCAAAATCCAGAAACACTATATCCACAGCCATTCCTCTGTCAAGGCTTCTACTCACCTCTTCATAAAAGCAAATTAGATTGGTTTGACAACTTCTATCCTTAGTAAACCCATGCTGGCTATCACTTATAATACAATTATCCCCTATGTATTCCTGTATGTAATCCCTTATAAGTCCTTCAAACAATTTACCCACAATGCACGTTAAACAAAAAGCATTTTTGGCAGGAAAAGCATTTGCTAGGTAGGTAATATGTTTGGTTGGTAGGTAGGCAGGTATATGTTTGGTTGGTAGGTGGGTGGCCACGTTACATTTGGTAGGTAGGCCCTTAGTCCAGTGTTTTCCAAACAGGCTTTGGCTGTTTGGGCATGCTGGGAGTTGTAGTTTTGCAACAGCTGGAGGCACTCAGGTTGGGAAACACTGGACTAAGGGCCCAACTACCCACCAAAATGCCACCTTCTGCTGCAAAAATCTAACTTCCAGCTTAAGACTGTCCGAGCATGCTGGGAGTTGTAGTTTTGCAACAGATGGAGAGACAATGTTTCAAAAACACTGCCGTAGTTAGTGTTTCCCAACCTGGGGGCCTCCAGCTGTTGCAAAACTACAACTCCCAGCATGCCCGGACAGTCTTAAGCTGGGAGTTAGAGTTTTTCAACAGCTGGAGGCACCCAGGTTGGAAAACAATGGACTAAGGACCTGCCTACCAAACCTGAGTGTCTCCAGCTGTTGCAGAACTATAACTCCCAGCATGCCTGGACAGCTAAAGACTGTCAGGGGAATGCTGGGAGTTGTAGTTTTGCAACAGCTGGAAGTCCCCAGGTTGGAAAATACTGACTAAGGCAGTGTTTTCAAAACAGTGTCTCTCCAGGTGGTCCAAAACTACAAGTCCCAGCATTCCCGGACAGTCTCTAGCTGTCAAGGCATGCTGGAAGTTATAGTTTTACAACAGCTGGAGGCACACTTATTTGTAAACACTGATGTAACACTGGAGGCACACTGATTTGTAAAACTGGTGCTGAAACAATGATGACACTGAGCGCACCGTGATTCACTGACCTGCAGGAAAAGCAGAAGGCGACGAACAGAGAACGGGACACCAATATTGGAGCAACGGGGGAGCATAGACAATTGAGTTAGTTTCTTTTGGAATAATTTTCATCCCTGGCACAGTGGATAAAACTAAAATAAAATACTAAAAAAGCCAGCAAGTAGAAGTAAAACGTCCATCTTTATTCAGGGTTCTTCCTTAAAAGCCTTCACAGTGCCAGACAAACCGTGAACATATCAAAAATATGAAATATTGCACAAACAGAGGGGGGTCCCAAGCATGGCTGACGCGTTTCTGATCTATCAATCCTTACTCATAGCCTGTAGATCCTCAAATGAGGCACCCTTATATACTCCAGGGCATTTCCCCATTCCCACAGGAAGGGGAGGGACAGGTCCACATCACATGTGCGCGTGATTAAAACAAAAACATGGGACCAAACACAGATAAATTATTCGGAGACATATCAGTAATGTAATATTAAATCTGTTTTGCTATTTAGACCATGGGGTTGAATGCAATTCAAAAGATAAATCCACATGATTTCCCTATTGTGGAGGGATCGAATATGGTCACCTCCCCTTTTATTTAGGTTCACCTTCTCAATGCCTGAGAACCTGAGGGAAGTGATGTCTGAATTATGACATATTAGAAAATCTTTAGATATGTTAGAAATGTTGGAGCTTAAAGGGCCAGCAGCATGTCTAATGTGCTCTTGCATGCGTTTTTTAAGGGACCATTTGGTGGAATCCACATATGTTAAGTGACATTGTGAGCACATGATTTTATATAAAACAAAAGTGCTATCACAGTTTATAAAATTATGAATGACATGGCATTTGCCATCCACCGTACCTTCTTCTATATTCTGGCATTTTTCGGCAAAGGGACATACCACACACCGCGATTTACCGCACTTATGGAAGCCCTTGGTGCTAATCCACTGGGTGGTAACACTAGCCGTGTCCACCATACTGGGAACAAGGAGATTGGATAGAGTAGGTGCCCGCCTCGCTGCAAATCTCACACCTGACTTTATAATCTCCCCGTGGGGTATTCCAGGCAAAAACTTTTTTATATATATATCAACTGGCTCCAGAAAGTTAAACAGATTTGTAAATTACTTCTATTAAAAAATCTTAACCCTTTCAGCACTTATGAGCTTCTGAAGTTAAGGTTGTTATTTTCTGTCTAAGTGTTCTCTGATGACACCTGTCTCGGGAAACGCCAAGTTTAGAAGAGGTTTGCTATGGGGATTTGCTTCTAAACTGGGCGTTGCCCAAGACAGGTGTCATCAGAGAGGACTTAGACAGAAAAAAACAACCTTAACTTCAGAAGGTCATAAGTACTGAAAGGATTAAGATTTTTTAATAGAAGTAATTTACAAATCTGTTTAACTTTCTGGAGCCAGTTGATATATAAAAAAAAGTTTTGGCCTGGAATACCCCTTTAAGTCCCAGGATGCCCTTGGTCCTAGTGGGGTTAAAAGGTCAAAAGATTAAAATATATAAACTAAGAAGACACTGTGAAGTACGGGGATATACTCGGCAGGCCTGGAGAAATATTTTTCTAAAAGATGTTTTTATGTACTTGATGTATTTCTAGGTGTATATGGATATATATATATATATATATATATATATATATATATATGTCAAAGAAGAAAGCAGCACTCCTAAAGCGTGAGTAGGTGCCTCCAGCTAGGGTCCGTGTCCAGGATTCTGCATACGTAGTTCCAAGGAAAATGCTGTGGCACTCAAGGTATGGTGAAAAAATGAAAATGATTTATTCATCCCAAATGTGCAAAGAGCAACATTTCAATGGTCTCACACCATCATTATCAAGTGGCTTGATAATGATGGTGTGAGACCATCGAAACGTTGCTCTTTGCACATTTGGGATGAATAAATAGTTTTCATTTTTTCACCATACCTTGAGTATCACAGCATTTTCCTTGTAACTACGTATGCAGAATCCTGGACACGGACCCTCGCTGGAGGCACCTACTCACGCTTGGAACTATATATAT
Source organism: Hyla sarda (assembly GCF_029499605.1). Taxonomy (NCBI): domain Eukaryota; kingdom Metazoa; phylum Chordata; class Amphibia; order Anura; family Hylidae; genus Hyla; species Hyla sarda. The sequence goes on along the minus strand of NC_079194.1, from coordinate 155,659,096 downwards.
ATATATATATATATATATATATATATACACACAAATCAAAAAATATGCTGCAGTCTCTTGTAATACCTTTTTTATTGGACTACCAGAATTTTGTAGAGACAAGCTTTCAGGATTCCTCCCTTTATCAAGTCCAATAGACAAGGACTAATGATCAAAGGGCTTGATAAATTATCAGGGAGGAATCCCAAAAGTTTGTCTCTACAAAATTCTGTTAGTCCAATAAAAAAGGTATTACAATCTGCATCACTGGACTGATATGGCTACTCACATTTACTATGCAGATATACACATACCTGAAGATGGTTTAGAACCCTGTGATGTCACACATGCTTGTGATGATGTCACCGTAAGCTGTACAAGGAGGTGCGCGCCGGCTACAGTCTCTTCAGTGTGTTTTGCATTCACAACCTGTGGTGCAAAGTGTTTGTTAGAGAGTTTCTATTTGCGATAGAGAATTCAAGATTTTGACCGTTCTTTGTCTGAAGAGAGAACCACAAGGTAAGTCTCAGCCTCTTCTATTCATACATACACAGGACTTTTTGTTTGACAGTTTTTATTTAGCAAAAAAAAACAAGAAATTAATTTCCAAAAGAAATAACAAAAGTTATATTCCTCATAGCATTGTGACAATACTTGGCTTAGGCATTAAACATAATAAAATGCACAGATAGTATCATGACCAGAGCTTTTTCTTGCAAAACTGCTAAAATGCAATTATGCCCAAAGAAGCCCCCAAGAAAAAGAGTCCTAATTCATGAAGTTCTAAAAGATATAAGTCTATGAGAAAGATTTGGTGGTGTAGTAAAAGAATAACAGAAAGATTAGGGCAGAAATATAATAGTATATAATAGAATTCTGTGTGTACTAACAATAGAAATACTCCGGGGACTCCGAAAGGGAACATTTTCAAATCAACTAGTGGCAGAAACTCATATAGGGGACGGATAGATCCCAATGAGGTGGGGTAGGTTCATTATTAGTAAATGTATATAGCAGGATAGCCCAATTGTATCTACAGTATGAAGTTCACATGGCCCAGTGACCATACAGCCAAGCCCTTATAATCCGCCATTACTGGGACAGATTCAGGGTTATCAGATATTACTATGACCGGAGAGGTTCAGGTTTATCAGATATTACTAGGACCGGACAGGTTCAGGATTATCAGATATTACTAGGACCGGATAGGTTCAGGTTTATCAGATATTACTAGGACCGGACAGGTTCAGGGTTATCAGATATTACTAGGACCGGACAGGTTCAGGGTTGTCAGATATTACTAGGACCGGACAGGTTCAGGGTTATCAGATATTACTAGGACCGGACAGGTTCAGGGTTATCAGATATTACTAGGACCGGACAGGTTCAGGGTTATCAGATATTACTAGGACCGGACAGGTTCAGGGTTATCAGATATTACTAGGACCGGACAGGTTCAGGGTTATCAGATATTACTAGGACCGGACAGGTTCAGGGTTATCAGATATTACTAGGACCGGACAGGTTCAGGGTTATCAGATATTACTAGGACCGGACAGGTTCAGTGATATCAGATATTAATAGGACCAGACAGAATCAGGGTTGTCAGATATTACTAGGACCGGACAGGTTCAGGGTTATCAGATATTACTAGGACCGGACAGGTTCAGGGTTATCAGATATTACTAGGACCGGACAGGTTCAGGGTTATCAGATATTACTAGGACCGGACAGGTTCAGGGTTATCAGATATTACTAGGACTGGACAGGTTCAGGGTTATCAGATATTACTAGGACCGGACAGGTTCAGGGTTATCAGATATTACTAGGACCGGACAGGTTCAGGGTTATCAGATATTACTAGGACCGGACAGGTTCAGGGTTATCAGATATTACTAGGACCGGACAGGTTCAGGGTTATCAGATATTACTAGGACCGGACAAGTTCAGGGTTATCAGATATTACTAGGACCGGACAGGTTCAGGGTTATCAGATATTACTAGGACCGGACAGGTTCAGGGTTATCAGATATTACTAGGACCGGACAGGTTCAGGATTATCAGATATTACTAGGACCGGACAGGTTCAGGGTTATCAGACATTGGTAACCTCAGGGAAGAAGTCTCCATATAAAACACTTATAGAGAAGCGTCTTCTTCTGAGGCTGCCATGGTCTTAGTGTTATCTTGTGGTTCTGTGCTGGACATTTCTGCTCTGTATGAAGGATCTATTGTATAATGACAGGAATGATGACATGTTGTCTAATGTGTTCACTTATCTCTCTCTCTCTAGTGTTTTCAGGCTCTGACCTGTGACCATGGCCTCTCCACAAGACCCATTGCTGAAGGAGGAGGAAGAAGCAATGGAGGACCATAGTGATATGGATGTAGAAAAGGGCGATATCCCTGAGAGGCAGAACCTGCCATCTCTAAGTGTGATGTCCGCCGCACGTTCCATCATCACCGTAGTGATCCTCGCCTTTGTTAATTTGCTCATCTATGCAAATCGCTCCAGCGTGGCGGGGGTGCTGCCTTATATACAGAAAGCATATGACACCAATGCTAGTCTGTCCGGCTTATTGAATACATTGTTCATTGGAAGCTACGTGCTGGTCGCACCAATTGCCGGATATTTGGGCGACCACTGTAATAAGAAATATACTGTTTGCGCAGGAGTCATCGTTTGGCTGAGCATGACACTTACCCTGTCATTCATCCCTGACGGGTACTTCCTGCTCTTCCTGCTGACGAGTGGACTGGTTGGAGCCGGAGAGGCGACTTTCTGCACCATCGCCCCCTCCATCATTGCAGACCTTTTTACAAGTGACCAGCGGACCCGCATGCTGAACGTGTTTTACTCCGTCATACCTGTAGGCTGCGGACTAGGATACATCATCGGGCCCAAAGTGACTGATGCAGCAAGGGGCGATTGGCACTGGGCATTTCGGGTCACCCCTGGCCTGGGCCTCATAGCTGTGGCTTTGATGATTTTGGTCACAAAGGAGCTTCCAAGAACGACTACAAACAGGAAGAAGAACAACAAATCCCAGAAATTTGCCAAATGGGCGACAGATCTGAAAAAACTATTTAAAAATCGAAGCTTCATGTTAACCACCATGGGATCGACGGCTGTATCCTTCATAGTGGGAGCCATAGGTGTATGGGGTCCGTCATACCTGACCCACGCACGAACACTCCTACAAGAGAAGGACCCTTGCCGTGCTGAACCGTGTGACTATCACGACATCCTAATATTTGGTGTGGTTACAGTCGTTTCCGGCATTCTGGGAGTTGTAGCAGGGACGGAGATAAGTAAAAGATATCGCAAATCCAACCCACGGGCCGACCCGCTTGTGTGTGGATGTGCGATGATGCTCTCCGCCCCTTTTCTTCTGTTGGCATTGACTTTTGGCAACATCAGCCTCGTTGCCACCAACATCTTCATCTTCATCGGAGAGACGCTTCTGTCAGTAAATTTCACCCTCATATCTGACATTATACTAAAAGTAGTAACTCCGTGGAGGAGATCTTCAGCCCTGGCCGTGCAGATGACAATCTATCACCTCCTAGGTGACGCCGGCAGCCCGTACCTCATCGGCCTGATATCTGACACCTACGAACGAGGATATGCCAAATCCCCTCTTCTGAAATACCGCAGCCTGGAGTATGCCCTCATGACCTGCACCATAATGGCAGTCATCGGAGGGGCCTTCTTCATGGCCACGGCCCTATATATAGAGAGGGACGAAAAAGAAGCAGAGATGGAATCAGAACCTCCGTCATCCTCCTCCTCCTCACTGCTTCCTGCCGATGAGGACCGCGCTTCAGACTGAGGAAAAGTCATTGCTTAACTTTACCTCGTTTACTTCATAAAAAAAAAATTAAGAAAAAAAGCTCTGCATTTGTTCTATGTTCCACTTTACCCTTTATTCTCTACCCAGGGGCGGACACAGACAGCAGAGGGCCCTTGTGCAAAGAATGTGCCTGTGCCCCCCCCCCCCCAAAAAAAATACATCAATTGTTCAGCACCCCCCCCTCCATGTGTCACTTGCTCAGGTGGACCCCCATATGTCACTTGCTGTATAAGTTTCTAATTATTTATTAAGGCCTCCCATATGCCGCAGCTCATTCAAGCCCCCCACATTAGGTAGCATAGATTCCCAACATTAGGTAGCATAGATTCCCCACATTAGGTAGCATAGTTTCCTCACATTAGGTAGCATAGTTTCCCCACATTAGGTAGCATAGTTTCCCCACATTAGGTAGCATAGTTTCCCCACATTAGGTAGCATAGTTTCCCCACATTATGTAGCATAGTTTCCCCACAATAGGTAGCACAGATTCCCCACATTAGGTAACATAGTTTCCCCACATTAGGTAGCATAGTTTCCCCACATTAGGTAGCACAGATTCCCCACATTAGGTAGCACAGATTCCCCACATTAGGTAACATAGTTTCCCCACATTAGGTAGCATAGTTTCCCTACATTAGGTAGCACAGATTCCCCACATTAGGTAACATAGTTTCCCCACATTAGGTAGCATAGCTTCCCCACATTAGGTAGCATACTTTCCCCACATTAGGTAGCATAGTTTCCCCACATTTGGTTGCACAGATTCCCCACATTAGGTAATATAGTTTCCCCACATTAGGTAGCATAGATTCCTCACATTAGGTAGTGATAGCCCCCCAAAACACACAGACAGTAGTGTTGAGCGGCATAGGCCATATTCGAATTCGCGAATATTCGCGAATATATGGACGAATATTCGTCATATATTCGCGAATATTCGCATAGTCGTTATATCCTCGTTTTATTTTCGCATACGCGAAAATTCGCGCATGCGAAAATTAACATATGCGAAAATTCGTATATTCATAATTAGCATACGCGAAAATTCGCATATGCGAATATTAGCATATGCTAATTTTCGTATATGCGATTTTTCGCACGCCAGTCTCACACAGTAGTATTACAGCCTTCTTTACACCACACAAGCTGGAAGCAGAGAGGGGTGATCACTGTGATGTGTACTGTGAAGAAAAAAAAAAACGAATATTCGTAATTACGAATATATAGCGCTATATTCGCGAAATTCGCGAATTCGCGAATATGCGATATTCGCGAATAATATTCGAATTGCGAATATTCGCGAGCAACACTAACAGACAGACACAGACACACACAGAGACACACTTACCTGCCCTGCACAGCGCTTCTCCTTTCCGGCAGCGGCCTGACGAGTGACGTCACTGACGTCCTCCTGAGCGGGTCTGCAGAAGTATGTCACTTGTGCGACGTCCCTCGTCAGACCCCGGTTGGCCGGAGGCAGACTCACTGTCTAAAGTGCCCGCTGAGCTATTATACCCCGCAGCTGCTTTAGAACAGTGAGCAGCGGCGGCGCCAACCCTACCATGAATCTACTAGGCACAAAAAAAAAGGGGGCAGCAAAATGCCTCCCCTGAAAAGTGCCACCTGGGACTTATGGTCCCACCAGGTCCCATGGTAGGGCCAACCAGAGGCGGCTCTAGACTTTGTGAGGCCTTAGGCGAAACTTGAACATGAGGCCCTGCTTTATTTTCTGCTGAAATTACATGGTGGTCCGGCTGTGAGATGGTTATACTGTGACATCACTGTGTATTATCCCTGTACTGTGACCACGGTGTATTATCTCTATACTGTGCCATCACTCTGTGTATTATCCCTGCAATGTGACATCACTGTGTATTAACTCTGTACTGTGCCATCACTGTGTATTATCCCTGTACTGTGACATCACTGTGTATTATCCCTGTACTGTGACATCACTGTGTGTATTATCCCTGTACTGTGACATCACTGTGTATTATCTCTGTACTGTGCCATCACTCTGTGTATTATCCCTGTAATGTGACATCACTGTGTATTAACTCTGTACTGTGCCATCACTGTGTATTATCCCTGTACTGTGAGGTCACTGTGTATTATTTCTGTACTGTGCCATCACTCTGTGTATTATCCCTGTACTGTGATGTCAGTGTGTATTATCCCTGTACTGTGACATCACTGTGTATTATCCCTGTACTGTGACATCACTGTGTATTATCTCTGTACTGTGACATCACTGTGTATTGTCCCTGTACTGTGACATCACTGTGTGTATTATCCCTGTAATGTGACATCACTGTGTATTATCCCTGCACTGTGACATCACTCTGTATATTATCCCTGTACTGTGCCATCACTCTGTATATTATCCCTGTACTGTGACATCACTGTGTGTATTATCCCTGTACTGTGACATCACTGTGTATTATCCCTGTACTGTGACATCACTGTGTATTATCCCTGTACTGTGACATCACTGTGTATTATCCCTGTACTGTGACATCACTCTGTATATTATCCCTGTACTGTGACATCACTCTGTATATTATCCCTGTACTGTGACATCACTGTGTATTTTTCCTATACTGTGACATCACTGTGTATTATTCCTGTACTGTGACATCACTGTGTGTATTATCTCTGTACTGTGACATCACTGTGTATTATCCCTGTACTGTGACGTCACTGTGTATTATCCCTGTACTGTGATGTCACTGTGTATTATCCCTGTACTATGACATCACTGTGTATATTATCCCTCCCTGTACTGTGACATCACTGTGTGTATTATCTCTGTACTGTGACATCACTGTGTATTATCCCTGTACTGTGACATCACTGTGTGTATTATCTCTGTACTGTGACATCACTGTGTGTATTATCTCTGTACTGTGACATCACTGTGTGTATTATCCCTGTACTGTGACATCACTGTGTATTATCCCTGTACTGTGACATCACTGTGTATATTATCCCTGTACTGTGACATCACTGTGTATATTATCCCTGTACTGTGACATCACTGTGTATTATCCCTGTACTGTGACATCACTGTGTATTATGCCTGTAATGTGACATCACTGTGTATTATCCCTGTACTGTGACATCACTGTGTATATTATCCCTGTACTGTGACATCACTGTGTATATTATCCCTGTACTGTGACATCACTGTGTGTATTATCCCTGTACTGTGACATCACTGTGTGTATTATCCCTGTACTGTGACATCACTGTGTGTATTATCCCTGTACTGTGACCTCACTGTGTGTATTATCCCTGTACTGTGACATCACTGTGTGTATTATCTCTGTACTGTGACATCACTGTGTGATTTATCCCTGTACTGTGACATCCCTGGGTATTATCCCTGTACTGTGACATCACTCTGTATATCATCCCTGTACTGTGACATCACTCTGTATATTATCCCTGTACTGTGACATCACTGTGTATTATTCCTGTACTGTGACATCACTGTGTATTATTCCTATACTGTGACATCACTGTGTATTATTCCTGTACTGTGACATCACTGTGTGTATTATCTCTGTACTGTCACATCACTGTGTATTATCCCTGTACTGTGACATCACTGTGTATTATCCCTGTACTGTGACGTCACTGTGTATTATCCCTGTACTATGACATCACTGTGTATATTATCCCTCCCTGTACTGTGACATCACTTTGTGTATTATCTCTGTACTGTGACATCACTGTGTATTATCCCTGTACTGTGACATCACTGTGTGTATTATCCCTGTACTGTAACATCACTGTGTGTATTATCCCTGTACTGTGACATCACTATGTTTTATCCCTGTACTGTGACATCACTGTGTATTATCCCTGTACTGTGACATCACTGTGTATATTATCCCTGTACTGTGACATCACTGTGTATATTATCCCTGTACTGTGACATCACTGTGTGTATTATCCCTGTACTGTGACATCACTGTGTGTATTATCCCTGTACTGTGACATCACTGTGTGTTATCTCTATACTGCAACATCACTGTTGATACTTACACTGAACTGTGACATCACTGTATATATTAAGCCTGTATACCCTAATGCCACTGTACATATTTACCTTGCACTGCGAGTGACAATACAGGGTAAATATGCACAGTGACATCACAGTTCAGAGTTAATATAAACAGTAATGTCTCAGTACAGGGATAATAAACAGTTTTGCCACTACAGGGTTAATAAACGCAGTGTTGTCACAGTAGAGGGTAACTATACAGTGATGTCATTGTACCGGGAAAATATACACAGTGAAGTCAGCATTCAAGAATAAAAAACTGTGATGTCACTACAGGGTTGTTATACACAGTGACATCAAATTACAGGATGAAGCACAGTGATGTCACAGTTTATTATGAAGCACAGTGATGTCACAGTTTATTATGAACCACAGTGATGTCACAGTTTATTATGAAGCACAGTGATGTCACAGTTTATTATGAAGCACAGTGATGTCACAGTTTATTATGAAGCACAGTGATGTCGCAGTTTATTATGAAGCACAGTGATGTCGCAGTTTATTATGAAGCACAGTGATGTCGCAGTTTATTATGAAGCACAGTGATGTCACAGTTTATTATGAAGCACAGTGATGTCACAGTTTATTATGAAGCACAGTGATGTCACAGTTTATTATGAAGCACAGTGATGTCACAGTTTATTATGAAGCACAGTGATGTCACAGTTTATTAGGAAGCACAGTGATGTCACAGTTTATTATGAAGCACAGTGATGTCACAGTTTATTATGAAGCACAGTGATGTCACAGTTTATTATGAAGCACAGTGATGTCACAGTTTATTATGAAGCACAGTGATGTCACAGTTTATTATGAAGCACAGTGATGTCACAGTTTATTATGAAGCACAGTGATGTCACAGTTTATTATGAAGCACAGTGATGTCACAGTTTATTATGAAACACAGTGATGTCACAGTTTATTATGAAGCACAGTGATGTCACAGTTTATTATGAAGCACAGTGATGTCACAGTTTATTATGAAGCACAGTGATGTCAGTTTATTATGAAGCACAGTGATGTCACAGTTTATTATGAAGCACAGTGATGTCACAGTTTATTATGAAGCACAGTGATGTCACAGAGACTACAGAATGTACAACTGTACGTATGATGAAGATGGCGGGATGCTATCGAAACGTCACACATACATGGGGGAATAAAACACTTTGTTTTTGCACCTTATCTGGGAGTGCCGCTGGATCTTTAGTTTTGTAGATAGATAGATAGATGATATATAGATAGATAGATAGATGATATATAGATAGATAGATAATAGATATGAGATAGATAGATAGATATGAGATAGATAGATAGATCAATGTTTCCCAACCAGGGGGCCTCTAGCTATTCCAAAACGACAACTCCCAGCATGTCTTTGGCTTTATGAGCATACTGGGAGTTGTAGTTTTGCAACAGCTGGAGGCCCCCTGGTTGGGAAACACTGATCTATCTATCTATCAATCATCTATCTATCCATCTATCTCATATCTATCTATCTATATCATATCTATTATCTATCTATATCATATCTATATATCATCTATCTATCTATCATCTATTAATCTATCTTTCTATCTATCTCATATCTATCTATATATCTATATATCATCTATCTATCTAGATAAATAGAAAGATAGATAGATACATAAATAGATGGATATAGATAGATGGATAGATAGATAGATAGATAGATATGAGATATATAGATATGAGATAGATAGATAGGAGATAGATGGATAGATAGATAAAAAAAAAAAAAAACTCCATAAGAGCAGCACAACAAAATTAAGAAAACCAATGCAATGGTGCACGCTGGGTGTGGACCTTGGTGAGAGGTTCACTTGTACTAGAAAAAAGCAAGAGACCAGCAGCACACAGAAAAATTAGTGCAAAAAAAGGTGGAGATTTATTGCATTATCCCAGTGTACAAGCTCCTTGAGAACGGCGACGAGAGGTCGCTGAAACGTCGCTTCTTTTGTACACTGGGATAATGCAATAAATCTCCACCTTTTTTTGCACTAATTTTTCTGTGTGCTGCTGGTCTCTTGCTTTTTTTTTTTTTTTTGGATAGATAGATAATAGATAGATGATTGATATAGATCAGTGTTTCCCAACCACGGGGGCCTCCAGCTGTTGCAAAACTACAACTCCCAGTATGCTCATAAAGCCAAAGGAATGCTGGGAGTTGTAGTTTTGCAACAGCTGGAGGCCCCCTGGTTGGGAAACTGATCTATCTATCTAGATCATATAAATTTATCTATATCATATCCATCTATCTATATCATATCCATCTATCTCCTATCTATCTATCTAATCTATCTATCTATCTGTCTATCTCATATCTATCTATCATCTATCTATATCATATCTATGTATCTATCATCTATCTATCGATCTGTCTATCATCTATCTATCCATCTATTTATGTATCTTTCTATATATCATCTCTCTATCTATATATCATCTATTTATCTATCTTTCTATCTATCTCATATCTATCTATCTATCTATATATATATATATATATATATCATCCATCTACCTATCTATCTCTCATATCTATTTATCTATCTCTCATCTATCTGAGTTAGATAGATAGATAGATAGATAGAGATAGATATGAGATAGATATGAGATAGATAGATATGAGATAGATAGATAGATAGATAGATAGATATGAGATAGATATGAGATAGATAGATAGATAGATAGATAGATATGAGATAGATATGAGGATAGATAGATAGATAGATAGATATGAGAAAGATAGATAGATGCATAAATAGATGGATATAGATAGATTGATAGATAGGAGATAGATATATAATAGATTGATAGATAGATAGATCAGTGTTTCCCAACCTGGGGGCCTCCAGCTGTTGCAAAACTACAACTCCCAGTATGTTCATAAAGCCAAAGGAATGCAGGGAGTTGTAGTTTTGCAACAGCTGAAGGCCCCCTGGTTGGGAAACACTGAACTACCTCCCACTGTCTCATACAACTTTCCCCCTCTCCCCCAAGCAAGTGACTTACTTTAAAAGGGCAGCATCAGCAGTGGGCACTGGGCAGGTAAGTCTTCCATACTGGTGGTGTCCGGGCCTGTATACACACAGCGGGCCTGCTCCACAAGGTCCAGCAGCAGCATACAGCGGAGTGAGAGAGGGGGAGGAGCTTATTGTCTGCTCTTCCCAGTCTGCATAGCGCGGCCCCTGCGTGGTGACAGGGCTGCAGGCTGAAGATTTATTTTAAAAAAAGGATGGCAGAGTAGATGGCTCCGGGGGGTGCAGCGGGGGCTCGGGCCCCTTACTGGTGGCCATGACAGCTGCTAGAGACCTACTGCTGCTAGGGGGGGCACAAGGGGGGGGGGCACTGGCTGCAGGGGTGGTTGAACGCAGCGTCCATCCGGGTGCTGTCAAACTTGCTGTGGTCGGGGAGTATACGGTGGTATGTGGCCTAATGCTCGCCTCTGGGGCCGGACCTGGAGAGGGCAGCGGGCCCCCTCTCACGCTGGGCCCCTGTGCAGCTGAACCGGCTGCACAGGCGATATGTCCGCCCCTGCATTGGGGATTTTATATTATTTGCTAATTTCCATGTTTTTATCATTTTATCTAAGCCCTGCCTGATGAAGCTGCTTTCCCGCAGCAAAACGCGTTGCATCTTGGGAAATAAACTACCTCGATTTTATCTGATCTCCTTTCCTTTTGTATCCTGCGCCACATGGAGCTGGCATTCTCCTTGAAGCCAGACCGACTGAATACCTTGCCTAGCCGGAGGGCTGCGGATACACTACCTCTTGATGCGCTTACCATTGTTGTGTATGATGTTACAAAACCAAATCTGGTGAGCTGCTGTCTTATTTCATTTTTATACTGAGTAGCTCTCTTATCACACCAATAAGTGCTCTCCCTTTTCTCCCCTTTAGAAGAAGTACAAGCGGCAATCAGGCAAGCCTGCTCCCCCAGACCTGGAGAGGAGAAGACAGTTCAAGGGGTGACGTGTCGATGACCAGACGTACAGCTCAAAACACTGCTGTACGAGACGCCAAAAGGAGGTGGAGAGGTGGATAGGAATGGTTTGTAAGACATATAACAGGCGGGGTAAGAGATTCATTTTTTTATACTGCTCATCCGACCAAACCAAGAGAGCTCCCTCCTGTCCCAGTTGGTCAAGTCTACACCAAACTGTGTCAATAGGGGAGAAAAGTTAAGGGAGAACAATTGAGAGAGGTCAGATGGCATCAGAGTCCCTAAGTAATGCCTCTGGGGGGGCCAGGTATAAGGAAAGGCCAAACAAAGGGAATCTACTGTACGTCCAGGCAAGGAGACATTGAGTGCTTACGATTTGGAGAAATTAATTTTAAAGTTAGACCACACACCAAACTCCCGGAGGCGTGCCATGAGATTGGGCAATGACACAACAGGGTCCGTGAGATAAACTAAGAGGTCATCAGCAAAAGCAGAGCATTCATATTCGTTGTCACTAACAGTCACCCCATGAATATTGGGGTCTGCTCTAATTCCAGCCAAAGATGTTCCATCACCAGGACGTATAGAAGAGGGGAAAGGGGGCACCCCTGACACGTGCAATTACGGATGGGGAAGGGATCAGATAAGGCGCCCTTAATCTTGAGGCGAGCCACCGGGGAACAGTAGAGGGCCATGACCTTAGCTATAAAGTTGTGGCCTAGCCCAACGTGTTGTAAGGTTTGTGCCAGTGAGGACCAGGAGATACGATCTAAAGCCTTTTCAGGATCAAGAGAGAGTACCATCAGGGGCAGGTTGGTTGATTGAGCATAATGAATGAAATCAATGGTCTTGCTGGTATTGTCCCTGGCTTCCCTCCCTGGCACAAAGCCCACTTGAACCAAATGAATCAGGGAAGGGAGAATGTAATTGAGGTCGGACCACTAGCAGTTTAGAATACATTTTCAGGTCTTCGTTTTAGAAGGGAGATGGGGCGATAGCTCCCGCATGACTGGGGTTCTTTTCTGGGTTTGAGATTTACCACTATGTGGGCCATCATGGAGGATGTAGGGATGGTGCAGAAGGAGAGATAAAGGGGAGAGGGAATTTAGGAGGGTTTTGTAGAATTTGGCCGTATACCCATCAGGGCCAGGGCTCCTTCCGCCTGGGAGGTCCTTGACCACTGAGACAAATTCCTTCCTTGTGTCTGCAATAAAATGGAGGAAAAAAGCGGAGGTAGCGCCGGGTGCGGTGTAGGTCTTTATCCAGTATAGGTGGGTACCCAGGTGGGGGTAGTGTGTTCCTTGCCGGTGATGGTAGCTTGGTATGCAGGCAAGCAGCGTGAGGACGGAGCCCAGAGGAGAGTCCGTAGAGTAATGCAGAGGAATTGGAGGAAAAAAGCTGCGTTGGAGCTCCAAAGGAAGTAACCCAAGTCGTGGGTATTGATGCAAAATAATTTATTCTTACAGCATAAGAAATCAAAGAAAATAAATATAAAAATATAAAGCAAGACGCGTTTCAGGAGTCACAGCTCCCTTTTTCAATTGCAGGTGGTTGCTGTATGGCAAGGTAACAGGTATATGTGTTTAAATACATGAGAATGGCGCCAAAACCAGGTGAGCTGGTGACGTCATGTGGGGTGGATGCTGGGGCCAGGTAGGGGCCGGGCATTAAAGACCTATATAATAAAACATATTAAAAGAAGGGGCATGAAAACCACATAAAACATGTAAAAAATCATAGGTATAGTCTTTTACAGGAGTATTTGAAAGTTCAAACTGAACCGCGAGAATTGTCCGTGGTGGCGACCAATCAGGAAGCTGCCGGCATCCGTGGGACCAATCAGGAGGCAGTAGGAGGAGGCTGTCATCGCTGTGCAGGGTTGCCGCTGTGGGGAATGAATGGAGATGAGCCCCTTGAAGCGGATTGGCAGCTTGCTGTGAGAGGTGAGGAGGCGGCCAATCAGGTGCAAGCCGTACTATGCTGAGTACAGTTACGATGTCATAGGGGAACATGAGCTGTATGGGGATAAGTCCAAAGAGAGTAGGTGGGGTGCTGATTGGCTCACCTAAGATCCCGGACAGCCAATCAGAGGGGGGACGTATAAGTCCGGGTTGAAAGTCTTTGTCGCTGGTGGCGGTTCAAAAAAGTTCAAAACCGTCAGCCAATCGCTGTTAGATCAGTCCGGGTGGCGTCCAATCAGAGTAAAGACGTGTATATCCTCTACGGGAGATTCCTAGAGGCGTCGGCGGTAAATCCATTTTGAATAATACAACCAATAGCTGCTGGGCAGGTCCTGGTGGCGACCAATCATGAAGAAGGATGTGTTGTAGTGCTGTCAAGATGCCGATGTCAGACTTTATCATCGTCCGAGCGGGCTGCCATCTGATCTCGAAGTCCGGAGCACACTCTGAACTTGTCATGGAGGAGCTGGAAACCTGTACGGGAGTAAGGAGGTAGACGGGGAAAGGAGAGACAGGTGGTCTCTCCCTTCCCCAAACGGCGGCTTGCTGTCGGCTTGTCCCGCATTGAGGAGGCATCTGGTGCGGCTGTGAGGAGGCATCTTGTACGGCTGTCATCGAAGCCCGGAACATACTTGGAAATTGTCATGGAGGAGCTGTAGACCTATAGGGGAGTAAAGAGGTAGAAGGGGAGGAGAGAGACAGGTGATTTTGGCGGTGGCTTGTTGTCAGCTTGTCCCGCAGTGAGGAGGCATCTGGTGCGGATGTCATTATGTCATGTATTATGCGGATGTATTACGTGACGTTTTCGATGTATTCATTCAGACCAGAAGGTGTCAAAGTTTTGAGGGTGAAGATCCAGAAGTTTTCAAGTTTCCTCAGTACTGCGAAGCGGTGGGCGGTGTCAGCGGAGATGTGTTTGATGAGTGTGATGGTGTGATACCTGAAGTCGCTGCTGTGCTTTTCCGCTGCATGCCTGGAGACACTATGGAGTTGGTACCCCTTGGTGACATTGGAACTGTGCTTGTTAATGCACTGATTCAATGGCTGGATGGTATGCCCGACGTACTGAAGACCACAGGGGCACTCAAGGAGGTAGATCACGTAGGAGGTGCTGCAGTTGATGAAACTCCTGATGGGGTAAGGGATGTTGGTGATCTTGCAGGTGAACTTGGTGCATTTGTTCACAATGTTGTTGCAGGTGGGGTGTCCAGCAGGGTAGTTTGTTTCTTAGGTGCTTTAATTTTACTGGGTGCCAGCATATTCTTGAGAGATTTGTTCTTCCTGAAAGTGATATTAGGTCTGGGTGGCAAAATGTCTTTGAGGAAGGGGTCCAGCAGGAGAGTTTTCCAGTGATCCGTGATGATTTTCTTGATGTTTTTGTGGTCATCGTTGTAGGTAGTGATGAAGTTGAAGGAGTGGATATGTTCAGGTTGGTCATTGTTGGTGACCTTAGGTTTTAAACACTCTTTCCGTGAAAATTTGCTAGCCTTGAGTTTGCTCTGGTTGATGAGTGAGGTGGGGTAGCCTTTGGATTTGAAACGCTGGTCCAGGATTCTACTTTGGTCCACAAAATCAGAGGGTTCAGTGTAGTTTCTTCTGATTCTTTTGTATTGACCATATGGGATGTTCTGGGTCCACTTCTTAATGTGGCAGCTGTCATAGTTGAGGTAGCTGTTCCCATCCACTGACTTGAAGTACGTCTTAGTCTGGACCTGGTTGTCCTCAGTGTGGTAGACAATGACATCCAGGTATTCAATGGAGTCCCCTGAGTGGTTAGAGGTGAATTGGATGTTCCAGGAGTTTTCTTGAGGGACGTGAGGAAGTTGTTAACGTTTTCCTTGGAGCTGTCCCAGATGATGATGTCATCTATGTATCTTTTGTACAGTATGCAGTGTTTGAAAAGTTCATGTCTGTACAGTACTGTATCTTCGAAGTGTCCCATGAAGAGGTTAGCGAGACTAGGTGCGAATCGGCTCCCCATCGCTGTGCCACAGCACTGGTGGTAGATGCTGCAGTTGAACTGGAACGTGTTGTTCTGCAGGATGAAGAGGATGCTGTCCAAGATGAATTGGCAGAGTGGTGGCATGGTGGGATCACTTTGAAGAAAGTGGGATATTGAAGCAATCCCCAGTTGGTGGTCAATGATGGTATACAGTGATGTAATGTCCATAGTCAATAGGCTGTAGTGACTGAAAGAGTGTTTAAAACCTAAGGTCACCAACAATGACCAACCTGAACATACCCACTCCTTCAACTTAATCACTACCTACAACAATGACCACAAAAACATCAAGAAAATCATCACGGATCACTGGAAAACTCTCCTGCTGGACCCCTTCCTCAAAGACATTTTGCCACCCAGACCTAATATCACTTTCAGGAAGAACAAATCTCTCAAGAATATGCTGGCACCCAGTAAACTGAAAGCACTTAAGAAACAAACTACCCTGCTGGACACCCCACCTGTCACTGGCTCATACAAGTGCAGCAAACCCCTCTGCAAATGCTGCAACAACATTGCGAACAAATGCACCAAGTTCACCTGCAAGATCACCAACATCACTTACCCCATCAGGAGTTTCATCGACTGCAGCACCTCCTACGTGATCTACCTCCTTGAGTGCCCCTGTGGTCTTCAGTATGTCGGGCGTACCATCCAGCCATTGAATCAGCACATTAACAAGCACAGATCCAATGTCACCAAGGGCTACCAACTCCACAGTGTCTCCAGGCATGCAGCGGAAAAGCACAGCAGCGACTTCAGGTGTCACACCATCACACCCATCGAACACATCTCCGCTGACACCGCCCACCGCTTCGCAGTACTGAGGAAACATGAAAACTTCTGGATCTTCACCCTCAAAACTTTGACACCTTCTGGTCTGAATGAATACATCAAAAAAGTCACGTAATACATACGTCCCAATGACATAATGATATCCGCACCAGATGCCTCCTCACTGCGGGACAAGCTGACAGCAAGCTGCCGCCAAAATCACCTGTCTCTCCCCTCCCCTTCTACCTCTTTACTCCCCTATAGGTTTACAGCTCCTCCATGACAATTTCCAAGTATGTTCCGGGCTTTGATGACAGCCGTACCAGATGCCTCCTCACAGCCACACCAGATGCCTCCTCAATGCGGGACAAGCCGACAGCAAGCCGCCGTTTGGGGAAGGGAGAGACCACCTGTCTCTCCTTTCCCCGTCTACCTCCTTATTCCCTTACAGGTTTCCAGCTCCCCCATGACAAGTGCCGAGTGTGCTCCGGACTTCGAGATCAGATGACAGACCGCCGGGACGATGATAAAGTCTGACATCGGCATCTTGACAGCACTACAACACATCCTTCTTCATGATTTGTCGCCACCGGGACCTGCCCAGCAGCTATTGGTCGTATTATTCAAAATGGATTTACCGCCGACGCCTCTAGGAATCTCCCGTAGAGGATATACACGTCTTCACTCTGATTGGACGCCACCCGGACTGATCTAACAGCGATTGGCTGACTGTTTTGAACTTTTTTGAACCGCCACCAGCGACAAAGACTTGCAACCCGGACTTATACGTCCCCCCTCTGATTGGCTCATCTAAGATCCCGGACAGCCAATCAGCACCCCACCCACTCTCTTTGGACTTATCCCCATACGGCTCATGTTCCGCTATGACATCGTAACTGTACTCGCTCCTGATTGGCCGCCTCCTCACCTCTCGCAGCAAGCGGCCAATCAGCTTCAAGGGGCTCGTCTCCATTCATTCCCCACAGCGGCAACCCTGCACAGCGATGACAGCCTCCTCCTACTGCCTCTTGATTGGTCCCACGGACGCCGGCAGCTTCCTGATTGGTCGCCACCACGGACAATTCTCGCGGTTCAGTTTGAACTTCCAAATACTCCTGTAAAAGACTATACCTATGATTTTTTACATGTTTTATGTGGTTTACATGCCCCTTCTTTGAATATGTTTTATTATTTAGGTCTTTAATGCCCGTCCCCTACCTGGCACAGGCATCCACCCCACATGACATCACCAGCTCACCTGGTTTTGGCGCCATTCTCATGTATTTAAACACATATACCTGTTACCTTGCCATACAGCAACCACCTGCAATTGAAAAAGGGAGCTGTGACTCCCGAAACGCGTCTTACTTTATATTTTTATATTTATTTTCTTTGATTTCTTATGCTGTAAGAATAAATTATTTTGCATCAATACCCACGACTTGGGTTACTTCCTTGGGAATGCCAACGCAGCTTTTTTCCTCCAATACCTCTCCATTATGTCTGGGGAGAGAGAAGGGAAAGGGGAAAGAAGGGGCAGGGAAGGAGTAGGAGGTAGGTTGTACAGATCAGAAAAAAGGCATGAAAAGTAGAAGTGATGTCCGGGGTCGAGTGTACCACCGAGCCGGCATGAGTGTGGATGCAGGGGATATGAGCTTGAGCTAATCTGGTACACAACGCCATGGCCAGCATACGACCACTTTTGTTCACACATTCATAAAACCTACTCCCATCCATCTGTAGCCAGTGTCCCCAAGACTCTTCTATCAGGCGCTTAACCTCAAGCCTGGCAAGTTGCAGTTCCCGAAGAACTGATTGGGAAAGGGAGGGCTTATGAGAGTTCTAGCGAGGAAACCAAAAGAAGAGCATCACAAAGGGCCTGGGCTTTGCCCCTTTTTAGTCGGGAACCATGTTTAAGGAGTACCCCCTTAAGGACACATTTAAGCGCCTCCCATTGATAATAATGGGCCGTAGCATCAGAACTATGATCGTTCTAAAAAGAGGAAACAGTCGAAGTCAGATCAGACAGGCGAAGTGGGTCTAAAGGCAAGGATTCATTCATTCAATCAATCTCCAGGCTGACCAAGTCAGGGATGGAAGGTGGAGAGAGCAGAAGACCGGGGCGTGATCAGACCACAGAATGTTGCCAATTGAGGAGGATACAACCCAGGGCAAAGTATTATGTTGGACCAAAATATAATCTATATAACCAAAATTATGGCACAATATATTATATATTATTATAATTAGGGATCTATGATACATATATATATATATATATATATATATATATATATATATATAGTGTTGTTACATATGGCCCTACTATACACTCCTTATACTAAGAACAAATACAAAGGAATGGGATGGAGTAATAAGTGGATAAAAATATGACTTTATTAATAATTCATTACATATTAAAAACAAGAAAAAACATCATACAGAGGGAGAAAACAACTTGTGGTGGAAAAGAGGGCGTCACTCCAGAAAGTCCACAATGTAAACTATAGTATTAAATACATTTCATACGTTGTACTACTGCTCATTCTATTGCACAATCCCATAGAGGAAATACCTCAACAACTATAAAGTGCCTAGAGACAGTATACATACCAATAAATAAAATCAAGGTGCAAATACAAGAGGGACCGCTGGAGAGACGCCACCCCTGAGAAACCAGTGATCAATGATGAAGATCAGTGTGTGCAGAGTTATAGGTCCCTATGGGACCTATAACACTGCAAAAAAAAAGTGGAAAAAAAAAAGTGAATAAAGATCATTTAACTCCTCCCCTATTAAAAGTTTGAATCACCCCCCTTTTCCAATAAAAAAAAAACCACACAGAGTAAATAAAAATAAACATATATGGTATCACCGCATGCGGAAATGTCCAAATTATAAAAATATATCATTAATTAAACCGCTCGGTCAATGGCGTGCTCGCAAAAAAATTCCAAAGTCCAAAATAGTGCATTTTTGGGCACCTTTTATATCATTGAAAAATGAATAAAAAGCGATCAATAAGTCCTATCAATGCAAAAATGGTACCGTTAAAAACTTGAGCCCTCATACCGCCCCATACACGGAAAAATAAAAAAGTTATAGGGGTCAGAAGATAACAATTTTAAACGTATTAATTTTCCTGCATGTAGTTATGATTTTTTCCAGAAGTCTGACAAAATCAAACCTATATAAGTAGGGTATCATTTTAATCGTATGGACCTACAGAATAAAGATAAGGTGTCATTTTTACCGAAAAATGTACTACGTAGAAACGGAAGCCCCCAAAATTTACAAAACGGCGTTTTTTTTTTTCAATTTTGTCACACAATGATTTTTTTTTCCGTTTCACCGTAGATTTTTGGGCAAAATGACTGTCGTCATTACAAAGTAGAATTGGTGGCGCAAAAAATAAGCCATCATATGGATTTTTAGGTGCAAAATTGAAAGAGTTATGATTTTTTAAAGGCAAGGAGCAAAAAACGAAAATGCAAAAACGGAAACCCCGGTCCTTAAGGGGTTAAAGGGGTATTCCAGGATTTTTTTTTTTATTTGACTATGCTACAGGGGCTGTAAAGTTAGTGTAGTTCATAATATAGTATCCGTACCTGTGTGTGACGGTTTTCTCACAATTCTTCTGTGATTTTCACCCCTCTATTTTTACCAGCATACAAAATGACTTATGTCTCGGATTTTTCCCAGTTTGCAATGCGGCCGAGACCTGACTCACTAGTCAGCTGATGACAGGGAGCCTGTCTGCTTCAATGGGTGGAGGGATCAATCTGCAACTAATGCAACAGCTGGAGGCACCCTGATTGAAAACCACAGGTGTTTTGTTTCAATGGGTGGGGTGGCTTGTGTGTGAGAGGGAGGAAAATGGCATTGTGGGAGTTGTAGTCAAAAAAACATAAGTCAAACAGGAAATACAAGTTCACAAAAAGCTAGCCACAGTGTATGGTAATCTCACAACATAGCCATTTAGCCCCAAGGCAAGCACATATCATTCCTAAGCATGTCCATTACTGTCTGCCAGGTACGTTCTAAATCACCATATGGTGGATAACTCCTTTAAGTAAAGTAACTTACACCCCAGTACAATTCTGCTCCCCAATGGATCTGATCACTTCCGAGACAAAGCAGGGACAGACGCAGGGTGTACAGGTAGGCCCTGGTACATAAACCCTTAAGGACCCATGACGTAAGTCATGAGACCACTCCCGTTCTATAACGAGGGGCCACGTCCTGGTGTCAGGCCCGGCCGGGACCTGTGGCTAATAGCGTGCAGCACTGATCGCAGTGCCGCGCGCTATTAACGCTTTAGACACAGCATTCAAAGTTGGACGCCGCATCTAGAGTGAAAGTAAAACCATGCCGGTTAGCTCAGAAATCGCAGCATCCCGAACAGCTTACAAGACAGCCGGGGGATCCCTACCTGCTTTCATGCTGTTCGATCACCGAATGACTGCTCAGTGCCTGAGCAGTCAAGCGGCAGAATCATCGATCAGTGGTTTCTTATGAGAAACCACTGATCAATGTAAAAGATCAGTGTATGCAGTGTTATAGCTCCCTATGGGAGCTATAACATTGCAAAAAAAAAAAAAAATGAAAAAATAAAAATAAAATGAATAAAGATCATTTAACCCCTCCCCTAATAAAAGTTTTAATCACCCCCCTTTTCCCATTAAAAAAAACTGTAAATAAAAATAAACATGTGGTATCGCTGCGTGCAGAAATGTCCAAGTTATAAAAATATATCGTTAATTAAACCGCGCAAAAAAATCCAAATACTGCATTTTTGGTCACTTTTTATATCATGAAAAAATTTATAAAAAGCGATCAATAAGTCCTATCAATGCAAAAAATGAGCCCTCATACCGCCCCATACACGTTAAAATATAAAAAAAAAGTTATAGGGGTCAGAAGATAACAATTTTATATGTATAAATTTTCCTGCATGTAGTTATGATTTTTTCCAGAAGTACGACAAAATCAAATATAAGTAGGGTATCATTTTAATCGTATAGACCTACGGAATAAAGAGAAGGTGTAATTTTTACCGAAAAATGTACTGTGAAGAAACGGAAGCCCCCAAAATTTACAAAATGGCGTTTTTTGTTTTTTTATTTTGTCTCACAATGATTTTTTTCCCATTTCGCCTTAGATTTTTGGGTAAAATGACGGACGTCATTACAAAGTAGAATTGGTGGATTTTTAGGTGCAAAATTGAAAGAGTTATGATTTTTTTTAAAGGTAAGGAGGAAAAAACGAAAATGCAAAAACGGAAAAACCCCAGGTCCTTAAGGGGTTATAAAGGGGTACACCCCTGGGGGAAAAAAAATCAGAAAGTTAAACAGATTTGTAAATTACTTTTCTTTTTGAATTTCCTTTCTGTCTGACCACAATGCTCTCTGCTGACACCTCTGTCCATTTTAGGAACTGTCCAAAGCAGGATAGGTTTGCTATGGGGATTTGCTCCTACTCTGGACAGTTCCTAAAATGGACAGAGGTGTCAGCAGAGAGCACTGGGGTCAGATAGAAAGGGAATTCAAAAAGAAAAGAACTTCCTGTAAAGCATACAACAGCTGATAAGTACAGGAAGGATTAAAAAAATTTAATAGATGTAATTTACAAATCTACTTTCTGGCACCAGTTGATTTAACCCCTTAAGGACACAGCCCATTTTCACCTCTAGGACGCAGCCCTTTTTTGCACATCTGACCACTGTCACTTTAAACATTAATAACTCTGGAATGCTTTTACTTATCAATCTGATTCCGAGATTGTTTTTTCGTGACATATTCTACTTTAAAATAGTGGTAAATTTTTGTGGTAACTTGCATCCTTTCTTGGTGAAAAATCCCAAAATTTGATGAAAAAATTAAAAATTTTGCATTTTTCTAACTTTGAAGCTCTCTGTTTGTAAAGAAATTGGATATTCCAAATATATTTTTTTTTGGATTCACATATACAATATGTCTACTTTATATTTTCATCATAAAATTGACAAGTGTTTACTTTTGGAAGACACCAGAGGGCTTCAAAGTTTAGCAGCAATTTTACAATTTTTCACAAAATTTTCAAACTCGCTATTTTTCATGGACCAGTTCAGGTTTGAAGTGGATTTGAAGGGTCTTCATATTAGAAATACCCCATTACAAAAACTGCACCCCCCAAAGTATTCAAAATGACATTCAGTAAGTGTTTTAACCCTTTAGGTGTTTCACAGGAAAAGCAGCAAAGTGAAGGAGAAAATTCAAAATCTTCATTTTTTACACTTGCATGTTCTTGTAGACCCAATTTTTGAATTTTTACAAGGGGTAAAAGGATAAAATTTATTCTTGAATTTGTAGCCCAATTTCTCTCGAGTAAGCACATACCTCATACGTCTATGTAAATTGTTCGGCGGGCGCAGTAGAGGGCTCAGAAGGGAAGGAGCGACAAGGGGATTTTGGAGAGTACGTTTTTCTGAAATGGTTTTTTGGGGGCATGTTGCATTTAGGAAGCCTCTATGGTGCCAAAACAGCAAATAAAAAAAACATGGCATACCATTTTGGAAACTAGACCCCTTGAGGAACGTAAAAAGGAATTAAGTGAGCCTTAATACCCCACAGGTGTTTCATGACTTTTGCATATGTAAAAAAAAATAAAAAAAATTTTCACTAAAATGTGTGTTTACCCCCAAATTTCACATTTTTGCAAGGGTTAATAGCAGAAAATACCCCCCAAAATTTGTAACCCCATCTCTTCTGAGTATGGAGGTACCCCATAAGTTGACCTGAAGTGCATTACGGGCGAACTACAATGCTCAGAAGAGAAGGAGTCATATTTGGCTTTTTGAGAGCAAATTTTGCTCGGGGGGCATGTCGCATTTAGGAAGCCCCTATGGTGCCAGAACAGCAAAAAAAAACGACATGGCATACCATTTTGGAAACTAGACTCCTTGAGGAACGTAACAAGGGATAAAGTGAACCTTAATACCCCACAGGTGTTTCACGACTTTTGCATATGTAAAAAAAATATTTATTTTTTTTTACCAAAAATGCTTGGTTTATCAAAAATTTTACATTTTTAAAAAAGGTAATAGCAGAAAATACCCCCCAACATTTGAAGCCCAATTTCTCCCGATTCAGAAGACACCCAATATGGGGATGAAAAGTGCTCTGCTGGCGCACTACAGGTCTCAGAAGAGAAGGAGTCACATTTGGCTTTTTGGAAGCAAATTTTGCTCTGGGGGCATGCCGCATTTAGGAAGCACCTATGGTGCCAGGACAGAAAAAAAAAACACATGGCATACCATTTTGGAAACTAGACCCCATGGGGAACGTAACAAGGGGTAAAGTGAACCTTAATACCCCACAGGTGTTTCACTACTTTTGCATATGTAAAAAAATATATATTTTTTTTACACTAAAATGCTTGTTTTCCCCCAAATTTTACATTTTTACAAGGGATAATAGCAGAAAATACCCCCCAAAATTTGTATGGAAATACCCAAAAAGTGGACGTGAAGTGCACTGGGGGCGAACTACAATGCTCAGAAGAGAAGGAGCATCATTGAGCTTTTGGAGAGAGAATTTGGCCATGTGCATTTCCAAAGCCCCCCGTGGTGCCAGAACAGTGGACCCCCCACATGTGACCCCATTTTTAAAACTACACCCCTCAGCGAAGGTAATAAGGGGTGCAGGGAGAATTTACACCCCACTGGCATTTGATGCATCTTTGGAACAGTGGGCTGTGCAAATTAAAAATTTTATTTTTCATTTTCACAGACCCGTTTCAAAGATCTGTCAGACACCTGTGGGGCGTAAATGCTCACTGTACCCCTTGTTACATTCCGTGAGGGGTGTAGTTTCCAAAATGAGGTCACATGTGGGTATTTATTGTTTTGCACTTATGTCAGAACCGCTGTAAAATCAGCCACCCCTGTGCAAATCACCAATTTAAACCTCAAATTTACATGGTGCACTCTCCCTTCTGAGCCTTGTTGTGCGTCCCCAGAACACTTTGCGTCCACATATGGGGTATCTCCGTCCTCAGGAGAAATTGCGTTACAAATTTTGGAGGCTTTTTTTCTTTTACCGCTTGTGAAATTTTAAAGTATGGGGCAACACCAGTATGTTAGTGTACAAAAATGTTTTTTTTTTTATACTAACATGCTGGTGTAGACCCCAACTTTACCTTTTCATAAGGGGTAAAAGGAGAAAAAGCCCCCCAAAATTTGTTAGGCAATTTCTCCCGAGTACGGCGATACCCCATATGTGGCCCTAAACTGTTGCCTTGAAATACGACAGGGCTCCAAAAAGTGAGAGCGCCATGCGCATTTGAGGCCTAAATTAGGGATTTGCATAGGGGTGGACATAGGGGTATTTTACACCAGTGATTCTCAAACAGGGTGCCTCCAGCTGTTGCTAAACTCCCAGCATGCTTGGACAGTCAATGGCTGTCTGGAAATGCTGGGAGTTTTTGTTTTGCAACAGCTGGAGGCTCCGTTTTGGAAACACTGCTGTAGGATACGTTTTTCATTTTTATTGGGGGGGGAAGGGGTGGTGGGGGGGGGGGGGCAGTGTACGTGTGTATATGTAGTGTTTTACTCTTTATTTTATGTTAGTGTAGTGTAGTGTTTTTAGGTTACATTCACACTGACGGCGGATTACACGGAGTCTCCCGCTAGGAGTTTGAGCTGCGGCAGCTGCAGCTCAAATCTGAAGCAGGGAATTCACTGTAGTCCGCCGCCAGTGTGAATGTAACCTGTACATTCACATGGGAGGGGGGGGGGGGGGCAAAACTACAACTCCCAGCATGCACTGACAGAACGTGCATGCTGGGAGTTGTAGTTTTGCAACAGCTGGAGGCACACTGGTTGGAAAATACTGAGTTAGGTAATAGAACCTATTACCTAACTTGGTATTTCCCAACCAGTGTGCCTCCAGCTGTTGCAGAACTACAACTCTCAGCATGTACTGATTGCCAAAGGGAATGCTGGGAGATGTAGTTATGCAACAGCTGGAGGCACGCAAGTACAACTCCCAACATGCCGAGACAGCCATTTGCTGTTCCTGAATGCTGGGAGTTGTAGTTTTGCAAGATTTAGAGGGGTTCAGGCTGGAGATCACTGACAGTGGTCTCTAAACTGTGGCCCTCCAGATGTTGCAAAACTACAAATCTCAGCATGCTAAGACAGCAAACTGCTGTCTGGGCATGCTGGGAGTTGTAGTTTTGTAATATCTGGAGGGCTACAGTTTAGAGACCACTCTCTAAACTGTCGCCCTGCAGATGTTGCTAGGCAACAGACTCCTGGACACGCGGCGTCATACTCACCTCCACCGCCGCCGTGATCACAGCCGCCGCCGTCATCTGGAGCTCCGCCGCCGGGTAAGTGACCGCCGCTACTACACGGTTCCCCCCGCTGTGCCCGGACACCGATGGGCGGGCATAGCGCGGGGAACCGAACTTTAACCCCCCCCGCCCCCAGTCTGCTATTGGTCGGCCGCTCCGCCGATCAATAGCAGGGATAGGAGGGGTGGCAACCCTGCCACCTCACTCCTATCTCTTCAAGGGGGATCGAGGGTGTCTTGGACACCCCCGATCCCCCTTATTTTATCGCGGCGCCGCCGTTGATGGGCAGGGGGAGAGCGCTCCCCCTGCAAACATCATAGATGCCGTGATCAGACTGATCACGGCATCTATGGGGTTAATGCTGCCGGGACCGGCGCGATCGCGGCCCCGGCAGCTGCGGTGGGACTCCGGCTGTGATTGACAGCTGAGTCCCACCCGCGATCTCCTGCGCTGCCCGCGGCAGAGCAGGAGATCGCTTGGACGTATGCATACGTCCATTTGCGCGAACGTGTAATTCGCCTGGACGTATGCATACGTCCAATAGCGGGAAGGGGTTAAAAAAAAATAAAAAAGTTTTCCAGGGGAGCACCCCTTTAAAGCATACCTGCCAGATACCACAAAAAAACAAAACTGTTATGTTACAGTGCTCACTGTATTTGCCATCTTGTCAAAGGAAGGGAGCGTGTCCTTCTCTTGCCTGCACTGTGATGACTCCTCATCTCCCTCCTTCTGTTGACTCACTGCTCTTGGAGAGAGCCTGGTAACCCTGCTCTGTAACTCTTTCCTCTCTGGAGATTGTCTGTACTCTACCACCAAAGACAATATGGTGAGTGTATAACTTGCATATTCCTGTAATTTAAGTGTGTCATCCTTAGGCAGTCCTGTAATGCTGGGACTGTCAGTTTTGGAATAGTTAGAGGTACAGTGTTTGCAGCTTTGTTGCCTTTAGCTGTGTGCTTACAGCTTTTGCAAAAACTACAACTCGCAGCATGCCTAGACATCCTTTGACTTTTCAGGCATGCTTGGAGTTGTAGTTTTGCAACATATGGTGGCACATATTTGGTAAAACTCTGTTACAGCACTGTTGCTGCAAGCTGTGTTCCTCCTACAGCCTTGGACACGCTCATGCTGCTGTGGGACTCAGTGTCCCAGGAGGTATGGGGACCCCTAGGGGTAGGATTTTCAAAAGGCAGTTTTCTTTAAAACATTTTCACATTTTATTAAACTATATTAGAAAAAACTATTTTGCCAAGATGTACAACATATAAAAAGTTTTTATATCTATCTGACAGTGCCCATTTAAGGATGCACCTATACCAGGAGCTGCGCTCGCTTCAGAGCATCAGTAGCCAAACACTCACTGCTTATGCAAGGCAACAGCAATCCTACCGCTGCCTGTCATTTAACCTTTTAGATGCCGTGAACAATGCCGATCACGGCATCTAAAGTGAAAATCTTCGGATGCTCAGGAGGAGGGTCCCCTTACCTCCCCCTCCTGCCACCTGTTGACTACTCACTGATGTAGCCTGGCATAGCCAGGCTAGATCAGCGGATTGCCAAACACACTGTGTAATGCTATGCCATAGGTATCGCATTATACAGTAAATTTAGTCAAATGATTGCATATAAAATTCCCTTCTAGGAACTTAAAGAGTAAAATAAAAACGACATCCCCTAATAAAAGATAAAAAAACCCTTATCTTCCCATTTTACAAAAGAAAAAAACAAAACTAACAATTTGGTATTGCCACGTGCATAAATGTCCAAACTACTCAAATATAATGTTATGACCCCACACAGTAAATGGCGTAACCATAAAAAAATACCAACCACAAAAAATACAGCTTTTTTAACCCCTTCCCGACCTATGACATACCTGTACGTCATGGGTGGCAAGGTGTTCCCGACCCATGACATACAGGTACGTCATGGACATTACTGCCGCTACTCGCGGCACCCCGCAGCGCTCGGAAAGATGGTGGCTATCACTGATAGCCAGCCATCTTACCGTGCGACCACGGGGGGTTTCGTCCCCCACCCCCCCCCAGCGATCGCTGCTATCAGCTGGTCAAATCTGACTAGCTGATAGCAGCGTTTCGCTATGAAAATACTTAGCAGCGCGGTGTGTGAGTCCCGATCACGGGGATCGGGACACACACCGCTCTGCTAAGTGTCCCTGACCCGTCCCCCGGCGTCACTTACCCGGCCATGCGGTGTCCCGAGCGGTCCCGGCGTCCTCCGTGCGGTCCCGACGTCCTCCAGGCGGTCCCGGCTGCGCTGCGTCCCGGAGGTGAGTTTCCGGCAGCAGTGCAGCATCTTCATTGGCAGCAGTGAGATCGCCGTAAAGCGATCTCACTGCTGCCTCTGAGAGTTTCAAAACTGCAACTCCCAGCATGCCCAGACAGCCTTTGGCTTTCTGGGCATGCTGGGAGTTGTAGTTTTGCAACATCTGGAGGTCCACAGTTTGGAGACCACTGTGTAATGGTCTCCAATCTGTGCTCTTCCAGATGTTGCAAAACTACAAATCTCAGCATG
Organism: Hyla sarda; assembly: GCF_029499605.1. Taxonomy (NCBI): domain Eukaryota; kingdom Metazoa; phylum Chordata; class Amphibia; order Anura; family Hylidae; genus Hyla; species Hyla sarda. The sequence goes on along the minus strand of NC_079194.1, from coordinate 155,630,618 downwards.
CTCAGTCTGTCCAGGCATGCTGGGAGTTGTAGTTCTCTAACATCTTGAAGAGCACAGATTGGAGACCATTATACAGTGGTCTCCAAACTGTGGACCTCCAGATGTTGCAAAACTACAACTCCCAGCATGCCCAGACTGCCCAAGCATGCTGGAAGTTGTAGTTCGGCAACATCTGATCCTTCAGATATTGCCGAACTACAACTTCCAGCATGCCTTGGCAGTCTGGGCATGCTGGGAGTTGTAGTTTTGCAACATTTGGAGGCACACTAGTTGGGAAACATTGTCCGTTTCCTACCTCAGTGCCTCCAGCTGTTGCAATTGTTGCAAAACTATAACTCCCAGCATGCACTGACAGACCATGCATGCTGGGAGTTGTAGTTTTGCAACAGCTGGAGGCACACTGGTTTGGAAACACTAAGTTTGGTTGCAAAACACTTGAAAGTTTATTACTTAACTTAGTGTTTCCAAACCAGTGTTCCTCCAGCTGTTGCAAAACTACAACTCCCAGCATGCACGGACAGCCAAAGGGCATGCTCGGAGTTTGCAACAGCTGGATGTTTGCCCCCTCCCCCCAATGTGAATGTACAGGGTGCACTCACATCGGCGGAGGTTTACAGTGAGTGCTGCAAGTTTGAGATGGCGCAAATTTTGCGCTGCAGCTCAAATTTCCAGCGGCAAACTGGCTGTGAACCTCTGCCCATGTGACTGTACCCTAAAAACACTACACTAACACTAACCTAAAATAAAAAGTAAAAAACACTACATATACACATACCCCTACACAGCCCCCCTCCCCCCAAAAAATGAAAAACGTCTGGTACGCTACTGTTTCCAAAACGGAGCCTCCAGCTGTTGCAAAATAATAACTCCCAGTATTGCCGGACAGCCATTGACTGTCCAGGCATGCTGGGAGTTTTGCAACAGCTGGAGGCACCCTGTTTGGGAATCACTGGCGTAGAATACCCCTATGTCCACCCCTATGCAAATCCCTAATTCAGGCCTCAAATGCGCATGGCGCTCTCTCACTTTGGAGCCCTGTCGTATTTCAGGGCAACAGTTTTGGGACACATATGGGGTATCGCCGTACTCGGGAGAAATTGCCTTACACATTTTGGGGGGCTTTTTCTTCTTTAACCCCTTATGAAAAGGTGAAGTTGGGGTCTACACCAGCATGTTAGTGTAAAAAAATAAATTTTTTACACTGACATGCTGGTGTTGCCCTATACTTTTCATTTTCACAAGAGGTAAAAGGGAAAAAAGACCCTCTAAATTTGTAATGCAATTTCTCCTGAGTACGGAGATACCCCATATGTGGGCACAAAGTGCTCTGGGGGCGCACAACAAGGCCCAGAAGGGAGAGTGCACCATGTACATTTGAGGCGATTGGCACAGGGGTGGCTGATTGTTACAGCAGTTCTGACAAACGCAAAACAATAAATATCCATATGTGACCCCATTTTGGAAACTACACCCCTCACGGAATGTAATAAGGGGTGCAGTGAGCATTTACACCCCACTGGTGTATGACAGATTTTTGGAACAGTGGTCTGTGAAAATGAAAAATAAAATTTTTGATTTGCACAGTCCACAGTTTCAAATATCTGTCAAACGCCAGTGGGGTGTAAATGCTCACTGCACCCCTTATTACATTCCATGAGGGGTATAGTTTCCAAAATGGGGTCACATGTGGGGGGGTCCACTGTTCTGGCACCATAGGGGCTTCCTAAATGGGACATGCCCCCCAAAAACCCTTTCAGAAAAACTCACTCTCCAAAATCCCATTGTCGCTCCTTCCCTTCTGAGCCCTCTACTGCGCCCACCGAACATTTTACATACGCATATGAGGTATTTCCTTACTCGAGAGAAATTGGGTTACAAATTTTAGGGTGATTTCTCTCCTTTTACCTCTTGTAAAAATTAAAAAATTGGATCTACAAGAAAATGCGAGTGTAAAAAATGAAGATTTAGAATTTTCTCCTTCACTTTGCTGCTATTCCTGTGAAACACCTAAAGGGTTAAAACACTTACTGAATGTCATTTTGAATACTTTGGGGGGTGCAGTTTTTATAATGGGGTCATTTATGGGGTATTTCTAATATGAAGATCCTTAAAATCCACTTCCAACCTGAACTGGGCCCTGAAAAATTACGATTTTGAAAATCTTGAGAAAAATTGGAAAATTGCTGCGGAACTTTGAAGCCCTCTGATGTCTTCCAAAAGTAAAAACTTGTCAATTTTTTAATGCAAACACAAAGTAGACATATTGTATATGTGAATCAATATGTAATTTATTTGGAATATCCATTTTCCTTTCAAGCAGAGACTTTCAAAGTTAGAAAAATGCTAAATTTTCAAAATTTTCATGAAATTTTTAGATTTTTTACCAAGAAAGGATACAAATATCAGTGAAATTTTACCGATAAAATAAAGTAGAATATGTCACGAAAAAACAATCTCGGAACCAGAATGATAAGTAAAAGCATTCCAAAGTTATTAATGTTTAAAGTGACAGTGGTCAGATTTTCAAAAAATGCCCAGGTCATGAAGGTGAAAATGGGCTGGGTCATGAAGGGGTTAATCGCATATCAGAAAAAAAATTATAAAAAGCAATCAAAAATTCCCATCAAAACAAATGGTGCCGATTAAAAACTACAGCTCACGGTGCAAAAAATGAGCGTATACATTCCTGTACACGGAAAAGTAAAAAAAAGCTATAGTGGTAAGAACAGGACAATTTTAAGCATACCAATTCTGCAAAATAAAGTTTGCAGTTCTACAATAATAAAAAATATATATATAAATTGGGTATTGTTTTAAATCGCATTGACCTACAGAATTTTTACCATAGTGCACTGCATAAAAACCAAACTCCCCAAAAGTAGCAAAACTGCAGTTTTCTTCTACATTTCCTCCCACAAATAATTTTTTGGTTTTACAGTACATTTTATGTTAAAATGAAAGGTTTCATTACAAAGTACAAATGGTCATGCAAAAAACAAGCCCTCATATAGGTCAGTAGGTGGAAAAATAAGAGTTATGGATTTTAAAAGGAAAGGAGGAAAAAACGAAAACGTTAAAGTTTCCGAGTCCTTAAAGGGGTACTCCAGTTTTTTGTTATTTATTATTAACTGGTGCCACAAAGTTAAGCAGATTTGCTAATTATTTATATTTAAAAATCTTAATCCTTCCAGTACTTATGCACTGACGTATACTACATAGGAGGTTGTATTTCTTTCTGTAGATCATTTCTGTGCTCTCTGCTGACACCTCGGGATTTGCTTGTACTGTGGACAGTTCCTGACATGGACTGAGGTGTCAGTAGAGAGCAATGTGGTCAGACTGAAAAGAATTCCAGAAAGAAATACAACTTCCTCTGTAACATACAGCAGCTGATAAGTACTGGAAGTATTAAGATTTTTTAATTGAAGTAACATACAAATCTGTTAAACTTTTATGGCACCAGTTGATTTTAGAAAAATTGTTTTCCACCGGAGTACCCCTTTAAGACATATTTAGAAATGTTTGTACAAAATAATATGTTTAATTTCACATAATGCATCTGTTTAGACCTATTTTTTTTTTCTTAGGGGAACAGAAAATTTAAGGCAGCTGATGATTTTGCAGTAGGAAAAAAAAAAAAAAAAGGACTAATGACAAGCTGTATTCAGATGGGGCAGAATGAAAATGAATCCCGATGCCACAGATTTGCGTGAACTCAATCTCAGACTTTTTAAGAGAGGATTTTAGAGTCTGCGATGGAGGTTCGTTGCACAAAATCAGACAGACACAGATGTGAACAAGGTCTTTGCACAATAGTAGAGGAGAATAATGTCACTTATTTCCCCAAGTGAGCTAAAAAGAGGTATTTGACATTTTTGTTGTAATAAAAATAAACATTTTTTATTTTAAAACACCCAGAACATTTACAAAATCTGTACACAGAAACAAACAAACAAACAATCTTGAAATCCTCCACTTCCAAGGACATTGCTACTTACAAAAGAAAAGATTTTCCTCTGGAAATTTGTCATGGGCATTTTATGATGGGTTAGATTAAAGCTGTTTTATTCTAGTGCTTTTATTTATCAGATGATAAATTTATTCCTTAGCCTGGGCCAGATCTCTACTGTGCATCCCATTCAGTTAATGCATGCAGGCCTATAAAAAAAATGGATGTTCACATTCTAGATGTTAGGGCTACATCCAAATGCATGTACAGTCATGGCCGTAAATGTTGGCACACCTTACATTTTTCAAGAAAATGAAGTATTTCTCAAAGAAAAGAACTGCAGTAACATGTTTTGCTGTATACATGTTTATTCCCTTTGTGTGTATTGGAACTAAACCAAAAAAGGGGGTTAAAAAAGGAAATTGGACATAATGTCACACCAAACTCCAAAGATGGGCTGGACAAAATTATTGTCACCCTTTCAAAATAGTGGAAAAATAAGATTGTTTCAAGCATATGATGCTCCTTTAAACTCACCTGGGGCAAGTAACAGCTGTAGGCAATATAATATATCACACCTGAAAGCAGATAAAAAGGAGACAAGTTCGCTTAGTCTGCATTGTGTGTCTGTGTGTGCCACACTAAGCAAGGACAACAGAAAGAGCATAAGAGAATTGTCTGAGGACTTGAGAACCAAAATTGTGGAAACATATCAACAATCTCAAGGTTACAATTCCATCTCCAGATATCTAGATTTGCCTTTGTCCACAGTGCGCAACATTATCAAGAAGTTTGCAACCCATGGCACTGTAGCTAATCTCCCTGGGCATGGAATGGAGAGAAAAATTTATGAAAGGTGTCAACGCAGGATAGTCCGGATGGTGGATAAGCAGCCCCAAACAAGTTCCAAAGATATTCAAGCTGTCCCGCAGGCTCAGGGAGTATCAGTGTCAGCGCGAACTATCTATAGACATTTAAATGAAATTAAACACTATGGCCGGAAGCCCAGGAGGACCCCACTGCTGATACAGATACATAAAAAAGCAATCCTTCTGGGAAAATGTCTTGTGAACAGATGAGACCAATATAGAGCTTTTTGGTAAGGCACATCACTGTTTACTGAAAACAGAATGAGGCCTACAAAGAAAAGAACACAGTACCTACAGTGAAATATGGTGTAGGTTTAATGACGCTGTGGGGTTGTTTTGCTGCCTCGGGTACTGGGTGCCTTGAATGTGTGCAAGGCATCATGAAATCTGAGAATTTCCAATGGATTTTGGGTTGCACTGTACAGCCCAGTGTCAGAAAGCTGGGTTTGCGTGCGAGATCTTGGGTCTTCCAGCATAACAATGACCCCAAACATACATCAAAAAGAACCCAGAAATGGAGGGAAACAAAGTGCTGGAGAGTTCTGAAGTGGCCAGCAATGAGTCCAGATCTAAATCCCATAGAACACCTGTGGAGAGATCTTAAAGGGGTATTCCAGGCAAAACCTTTTTTTTACATATATATATATATATATATATATATATATATCAACTGACTCAGGAAAGTTAAACAGATTTGTAAATTACTTCTATTAAAAAAATCTTAATCCTTCCAATAGTTATTAGCTTCTGAAGTTCTCTAACTGCTCAATGATGATGTCACGTCCCGGGAGCTGTTCATGATGGGAGAATATCCCCATAGGAACTACACAGCTCCTGGGACGCGAGTCATCAGAGAGCAGTTAGAAAACAACAACAACTCGACTTCAGAAGCTAATAACTATTGGAAGGATAAAGATTTTTTAATAGAAGTAATTTACAAATCTGTTTAACTTTCTGGAGCCAGTTGAAATATAAAAAAAGTTTTGGCCTGGAATACCCCTTTAAAATTGCTGTTGGGAAAAGACCCCCTTCCAATAAGAGACCTGGAGCAGTTTGCAAAGGAACAGTGGTCCAACAATCCGGCTGAGAAGTGTAAGAAGCTTATTGATTGTTATAGGAAGCAACTGATTTCAGTTATTTTTTCCAAAGGGTGTGCAACCAAATATTAAGTTAAGGATGCCAATAGTTTTATCCAGACCATTCTTGAAGTTTGGTGTGACATTATGTCCAATTGGCTTTTTTTCCTCCGTTTTTGGTTTAGTTCCAATACACACAAAGGGAATAAACATGTCTATAGCAAAACGTGTTACTGCAATTCTTTTCTGGGAGAAATTTCAGGAGTGACAACATTTACAGACATGACTGTATAAAGGGAAATGCAGTTTCCAGTATCAACATACTAGATTATATTAGTGAAGTTTGTAGCCATAGCATCCAGAACAGAAAGCTTCATTCTTTATACTGCTGTCTGCATCCACAGATAAGATTACAAGATCTTAACTATCCCTCCAATCTCTCACCCCCCCCCCCCCCCCCCCCAAAAAAAAGTACTGAGATAAAATATCTTTCTGTTGACTATGAAAGGAGCCTTCAAATTATTTGAGATAGTACAGCAGCTATTACATCTTATTGAACAAGTAGAACAGTTTTATCATCTAAAATAAATAGAATATTTACCTGTAATTATATTCAATGAATACATGAAAATATATGTAAATGTAAGCCCTCATATACACAACATTAAAAACTCAAGCTTAAAGTAATTTATGATAAAATACAGTATTATACAATGTGGACATGTGTTCCTGTTCTCAGGAAGAGAAACATAACTAAGCATCTTCCATCTTCCCCTATTACTAATCCTTTATAGTCAAATTATGTCTACTTATTGGGACCCTAGCAGACAACAGTAGAAATATGTTTCACCTTGCTTCCACTTCAGGCAAATAAGTGCAACATGTACCAGAAATACTGCTGTGTATATGCCAACTCAATTGACAGTATTGAACATCTGAATAAGAAATAATTAAAAGATAAATAGCACTGTGGCCTTTGTCTTGGTGGTGTACTTTTAGGGGAGCTGGGGGATACTCAAAAATCTAATTTCATTCAATACAAAAAAAGTAAAACTAAAATCCGATTTGCAACTAGCAGCTACTATGGTTTACTTCTGCCATCCCTTTCTATATGTCCTTTTAAAGTCTAAAGAAGAAGAAAAAAAACTGCTAATGGGAATGCATAACATACCGAGTATGGATATATCTGTTGCATGAAGAAGGGGGCCTTTTGAACACAGCCAGCTTTTTTCAGCTTCACAGATTGGAAGTAAGCAATTTAATAAGCAGGTATTCCCTATATCTACTTGTGACCATTCAGTATAGAGATGAGCGAACTTACAGTAAATTCGATTCGTCACGAACTTCTCAGCTCGGCGGTTGCTGACTTTTCCTGCATAAATTAGTTCAGCTTTCAGGTGCTCCGGTGGGCTGGAAAAGGTGGATACATTCCTAGGAAAGAGTCTCCTAGGAATGTATCCACCTTTTCCAGCCAACCGGAGCACCGGAAAGCTGAACTAATTTATGCAGGAAAAGTCATCAACTGCCGAGCTGATAAGTTCGTGACGAATCGAATTTACTGTAAGTTCGCTCATCTCTAATTCAGTAGAATATGGAAGCACTGCAACCCCTATCCCTCAGACTATAGTTTAGGGAGCTGTATATTGGCTGCAAACTGGTTTAATGCTTTATCAATATGATTTAAATTTCAGAATTTAAAGGGGTACTCCGCCCTAGACATCTTATCCCCTATCCAAAGCTTATCCCCTATCCCGCTGTCATCATACAGGGTTCGGAGCATCGTGAAGTCATGGCTCCGCGTGACATCACTTAATGCAAGTATATGGGAGGGGGCATGATGGCCGCCACACCCCATCCCATAGACTTGTATTGAGGGGGCGGAATGTGACACCACGAGGGGGTGAAGCCGTGACGTTACGATGCTCCGGCCCCTGTATCGCCCATCATCACTGCACAGAGCGAACTCGCTCTGTGCGTAATGACAGTGGGGTGCTGCCACAGCAGAGATGGCGGGGGTCCCCAGCGGCAGGACCCCCGCGATCAGACATCTTATCCTCTATCCTTTGGATAGGGGATAAGGTGTCTAGAGGCGGAGTACCCCTTTAAGAGGTTTATCTGGGAGAGGGCAGCTAGTCAAACCCTTAAATTAGTGTAAAGACAAAATGTCTGTATCTAAGTGCATTTACGGGTCAGACTTTTTAGAGAAATAGAAATATAAAACTTTACATTCATATGTTTTATCTGTATTCAACCTAATAATTTCCTAGTCTTATCAAAGAAACAATGGATATTAGTACAGGAAACAAAACAATGATTGCATTGGTGCCAGGTCTGGCACAGAGAAGGCAAATATGGGGCAAATAAACAGGTTTGGCAAATAAAACAGGTTTGCTTAGGAAAGATGAGAAGCATCAACATAAAATAGGGCATGACTGTGCTCAGTCGAGAATCATAGCTGACAGTGCATTGAGATCCCGCATGTAAGGATGTGCAGCCAAGACCTGGTTAATTTTCTCCCTTTGTTGGGATTCAGGAAATATTTTTAATAGGGCATCTTTTAGTGACAAAGTCTCGTGAGGAGTCCTCTGTGGGGGGACGATAGCCTGTGGGCGCAGGATGTTCTGCATGGCCGGACTGAGTGTAGGTTTTTTGTCTATGGGTAAGAAAGCTCTGTGATTTGAGTCATCAGTGCAGGTTTGGAACGTCCCGGAGACAGAGATGTCATGGCTGGGAAAAAACACGCCACTGTCCAATGGACGAGGGGTGAGAGGATAATTTCTGAGGAAAGGAGAAAGAACAAAAATGTAGTGTCAACAAGGTATATATGTATATATATATATATATATATATATATATATATATATATATATATATATATATATATATATATATAAAATGCTATGGTGAAGTTTTCTCATATACAGTTCATCACAATTCTGCTTATAGGATACAGATCCCTTCCAGTAGAATACACATGAGAATAAACCACACACCAAGTTTTTGGACAAAACTACAAACTTTGCACATTCATTCTGTGGAACCTAATTGAGAAGACCACACAAAATTACACTGAAAAGTGATCTTATAGGGGGGCGGCACTTAGCAAAATTTATGACTGACTAAAAATGTAGGACTTCTTAAAACAGTCTTTTATAGAGCTTTCAATGTACATGTACTTGCAAATTAGTTTGCTCATAATTTATGTAAATTATGTTGCATGAATGTGTATACCATATAGCTAAGATCTTTGTAGAGAAAAGTAGCAGAGAATAGGGAACCATGTTTCATAAAATTCTCAGTTATAACATATGTTGTATTTTAACTATAACCTGGTATTCAGTCTGTATACAAAGTGCATTGTTTTACAATAACCGTCTGTTTCAGGCTACATTATAGATGTGGAATTTTATTAATGAACCAGGCAGCTCAGTAATAACTGATTTATGTTTCATGTCAGATAGTTCATTATCATTTCTCTCATTGGAGTAGTTACTTTAAACCTAAACCCTCTGTACCAGCAATAAGCCTAGTGGGCAGCAAAGTGGACCAAAGGCAGCTGATTGCTTTAAGTACCACGTTTATGAAGGATTGGCTCTGATGGGACAACTCCTTTAAGGGCTCCTATTGCAAAGACATCAGGGTAACCATGATTCTGAAAACACTGTCTCACTTGCTAAAAACTAAGCTGACTAGAAAGAATAAAAAGCTAAAAAAAAAAAATGAAAAGTCTCTAGCTGTAAAATAGTTTTAAATAAGTTTTATTATTTTGTATTGCTAGAAATAAGACAGACAGACACATATAAAAGAGAATGAGTTTTTCTGCTGCTTAGGTTTGACAGCCTGCTGGTCCAAGCAGTTATAGCACTGGAGGTCATCAGTGAAAATACTCTCTCTGCCTCCACAGCCTTCTGTAAAATCAAATTAATCTCTGCATGACATATGGCACAAAAACGACACATTTAACAACCCAAACCCCCACCCACCACCTTTCTTTAACCAATTCTATAAATGATAAATGGAAAAACCCAGCATGATGCCCTTCCTCACCTATGCTCAGGCTGATTGCTGAGGAAATCATCCAGCTTTGGCCCATATCGTCCCAATGGGTCATCTGGGATCATGAAGATATCACCAGCAAAAGTGTATTGTAATAATCTGAGGAGAGAGAAATATATATGAAACTGCAAACGTTTCAGCTGTAGACAAGTCAACAAGTTACAACTTCACATGGTTGTCTGCCTAGAACAATCCACTTTGGTTAAAAGGGTACCCTGGGAACAGGCTGTTTACAAAGTGTCCTGCTGCTTGGGCCCCAGGGACCAGCTTTAATTTGTGGAGAAACCTGTCAGTAAGGTATCGTTCATAAAGCGGAATTTCCAATTCTTTCTCCAGAACCCGCTCGGAAATGCATTGCCATCTATGGAATTCGGCTGGCAGAATGTCTGCAGTGTGGATGTGACCTACTGTAAGTGTTCAATTACCTTGCAGTAGCAACCCAACAGAAAAACTGAACTGCAGTACCTGAAAACAACCTTCAGGATATGCTATGCACTAGGATATCAATAGTGGATTATTCAAGTGGATTATTCAAAGGCTGCAACAAAAGGATGCACTTCAAAAATCAACACAGACCTTTCTTTGATAATCTTGGTCCATTCATGAGATTCAACAACAAACTCTCTCAGATTGTCATTTGTAACTATGATTCCTCCAGTCTTCTCTGCCAAGTGCAGAAGGAACCTGCAGAAAAGGAAAAGGAGATTTTTTTTACTCACTGTAAAATCTCTCTCTCGTAGCCTTCATTGGGGGGGACACCTATACTGATTGGTATATGATCTTGCCACTAGGAGGCGCTGACACTAGGAAAAAAAAAAAAAGTCGTCTCCTTCCTGGCAGGATATACCTGCCCACTGGAAGTGAGGTAATCAGTTTTGTCACCAAGCAGTAGGAGAAGCCAACAAAGAGATATGTCCGAAGGACCTCAGAATTCCAGATAATAAACCCAAAAAACGGAAAAGAAAATCCGGACAAAGAATGAAAAAAATGGGTGGGTGCGGTGTCCCCCAATGAAGGCTACGAGAAAGATTTTATGGCGAGTACAAAAAAAAAATCTCCTTTTCTCGGTCTCTCTTCATTGGGGGACACCTATACTGATGAGACGTACCAAAGCAGTCCCCTAGGGAGGGAAAAAACAACCAGCAGCAAAAAGGGAATCAGTCCAGAGACCGAACACACTCGACCGTAAGGCTTGCGGTCGAGATTCAGGGCAGAGACAACCGAGTCCCACAAATGAGGGCTCCCGGAAGAACCTCTGTCCATGGAGAAGGACTAGAACGCCAAGAAAGACACCGTCCTATGTAGAGGCTCCAAAGCCACGTTCCATAAAAAGAGAGACAAGAAAAAGGTCGACTAGGAAGCCAGAAGGGCCGGAACCATCCCGGGGGGAGGTAGGAATCAACCCCAAGGAACAAGGAACAAGATGGAGGGCTAACCCGGCTAAGAAACAAAAATGGAAAAGGACACAAACAAGAGAACCCATCCAGAGTCAATCAAGTCAAGAGAATATGGCAGAAAAAATGCCAGGGAGAGCAGAAGGCAAGTACGGAAGGAGAAGACCAGAAAAACAATGGAAAAAAGATTGATGGAGACTGTCTGTGGAGAGACCTGGTGCAGGGGCCGACCTAGAAAAGGAGACGTACCACAGCATACAAGGATAGTGTCCAAGGCAAGGAGACTAACCAGACATGGAACCCAGCGGTCTGAGCGGATCGAAGCAACATCCTGTCAGGACGGGAACGGAGGAGGAAACAGAAGGAAAAGTTACTCCAGAAGACTGTAGTGTCAGTGTAGCGCAACTGACACCGACAAGGAAGGAGGAACAAATCCCTCCAGGGAGATTGCACCAAGGGAGGAGTGCAACGGCAGGACGCAAACAACCGACGGTTCTAGACCGGCTGGCGCTGAGCCATACATGAGTACATAAACTCCTCCAATAGAAGAGAGTGCCAAGTCTGTATGAGCAGCAGTAGATAACCAAGAAATAGGAAGAGAGCCAGGTTGCAAAAGTGCGCAGCTCAACTGATTGCTCTCAGCATAAAATAAGGACACAGACAGGTACCCCACCTATATAGAGGAGGGGAAAACAAGGGGTGGTCAATATGAAACCCAGGCCCAAACTATGCTAAGCTCCCTGATCCCCGTACTCCCTGTGGAAGGGGGATGATCAAAGTGCACCAGGCACTATAGGAGCAGTGAAATGCCGCCTGAAAGTAAGGGGGCAAAGTACTGGGTGGACGTAGTCCCCAGGAACCCTGCAACAACATATCAAGGAATGGAGGTGCTAATTTGAGTCCTGACTACTAAAGAAAGTAAGAAGCCCACACACACACACACACCCAAAGCGTTGAGGGGAACACTTCAACGTGGTGTAACGCTGGACCAGAAGGGCGTCAGAGCCAGCCATTCTGGTCATTCCCTAAGGCAACAAAGCCAGCATCTGAGCCACCCTGCAGGAACCCAGGACAGATACCTGAAAGCATTGGGGAGGGTGGGTGCGCTGAACCGACTGTGCCGCCCCATCATGCCCCATGCCAGAGCAGAGGAGTTTTAACGCTTAAACCAAGATCACAGGAAGGACCGAGGCACACCCCACAGAAAAAAAGGGATGGCGGGGTCTACATGGGCAGAGTGGCCTAGCGTATGGTGGGACACAGACGTGGTTATCACACGATAGTAGAGGGGTACTAAGACTGCAAAAGCAAAAGAAACCACAGACCTTCAAAAGTCCAGCAGCATGATGTCAAAACCATGCCCCTAGCAGACCAATGTTGCCCCTCAGAAAGGGGAACAGAGTGCTGCTCTTTCTGTGAAAGTCCATGGAACCTGCAGGAAATTCCCACACCCCAGCTCCGAATGGTGCTACACACCAGGACTGCTGCCACAGACGAAAGGGATGAAGGATGTATGTGGAGCAAGAAGATGCAGACACTGTCTGATGGGCAAGTATAAAAGATCCAATGAAACCCCTAGACACTCTTTGGAACTTCACCTGGAAAATGAGTCACCGGACTGTAACCGTGGGAGCGGCAAGAATGGGGGAAGGTGACCTGGCGGAGTAGAAAACCATGCAGACACAGTGTGGCTATCTAGCATAGGGACCATGGCCACACCAGTTGCAGTAGACAGAATCAGAGACCGAAAGTGGGTTACCAGCCTTCAGCCTAGAAAGCGGCAGGCATGTAGGGAGGAACCTGGTAAAGGAGGGAACCCTGCAAACCAGTATGTGGTTTATTGTATCGGGCCCATGGAGCAACATGGGGAGACTCACTTGAAACTACACCTTGGAAGTGGATAACCTGAACTACCATCCACGGCGTGGGAAGTGTATGGTAGTGGACCCTGAGGTAGTAGTAGACCATGCAGACAACCGTCGGACTGACTGGTATAGGATTCCTGAATGCTCAGGAACACTTCATCGAATACCCTACAGAAAGTGGGGTATTGGAGTACGACCGAATTAACGAGTGACCTGGCGGTGTAAGAGACCCAGCAGACAAAAATCTGGCTCAAAAATCAGTCCCAAGTACCGGCAGAGACCCTCAACCAGAGTCCTTATACCAGCAAAGAGGTACGGGAGATCTGACCAAGCCCACGGCAGCCCAGAGATGGGAGCCTGACAGCGATGGAGACCATGTAGACAACAGTCTGGCCGACAAGTACACTTCCAGGTGCTGGATAAAAGGGGAAAGCCAGATAGGCGATCACTGTGTCCCACTGCCGCATGAGGGAGGGAAGGCCTAGAAGCCCTAGATAGTATCCCCACAATCTTTGGAGATCGAGGGAGGCTGAAGAGCTGTGGAATGCAACCCTGTACCCAGTCTAGAGTCCATAGGACATGCTGGGACACTTCTACGCACACTTCCACCGCAGTGGGGTACTGGAACTCCAGCCTCAGATACATCAGGTGAGTGATGAGTGACAGACGGTTGAGGAGATCACGCAGACCACTAACTGGCTTACTGGTATGGGTTAATAGTATCCAACGGGTCACTCCTTCAAACACCACGCACAGCAGTTGGGTACCGGAACACCAGTCGCAGATACATCAGCTGTGTGATGAGTGGCAGGCAGTGGAGGAAACCACGCAGACCACTGTCTGGCTTACTGGTATGGGTCCATAGTAGACAACGGGTACCAGCCGCGGACGCTCTTGCAAGGGCACCCGACTAGTGTCTTGCCTCGGTAGGTAGGGACTGGAATTCGGCCGTAGGCACGACGGGCATGACATGGTGCTCAGTGGTAGACACTGAATATATCCCAGACAGATTCCAAGGGATAGAGGAATCCCTGGCAGTAACCCACCACGTCGGTTCACATATGTTCGCTGAGCAGTGAGTGAGAACCCTGCAGAAAATAGATACGCCAGAGGCATACCTCAACTGACAATGTAAATAGTCTAAGGCAGGGCACCGTACAGGGTGACTGAAGGAATAAAGCGGGCCCCCAATTTCGTCCCTAGAAAATGGACCCTGCAGATATTAAACTGATAAAAACAGATGTGGCAGGCCAAGGCTGTAATAGCGCTTGGTTGCCACAAGGGGGAGCTCAGGAAGTAATGAAAAATCCAGGGCTTAATACAACACCTCCAAATGGTCTGAGAGACTGGTGATGATTTTTTATTTCTTTTTAAACTTTGACAGCCCAGTCCGCTGGGCAGGGAGGCCACGCTAGGAGAACACCTGGCCGCATGAACGGGGCCCCAGCCGCACGATCTGCGGCCAATACATGAAGGGAGCTGAGGAACTGGGTGAAAGACGCAGCCGGTTCCTCCCCCACCAGGGAAGCACCTGGCCGCATGGGGAGCACTAAGGGCAGTCGGCCACGTGGGACCGGAGACCTGCTGCCTGCGGCTGTAGGTCGCTGGTAAGCACATAAAGAACACGGCCAGGACACTGGAGTAAGCCTGGGACCGGAGATCCGCTGCCTGCAGCTGTAAGTCTCCGGTCAGCCTGTAAGAACGCGGCCAGGACATTGCGTCTGGCTGCAGCAGATAGGAGTAAGCAGGCTGGTGTGCCCGCACTGAGAACGCGGTCAGCTGGGTGGGACCGGAATCCGCTGCCTGCAGCTATAGGTCTCTGGTCAGCCTATAAAGAATGCAGCCAGGACACTGCACCTGAGCGCACAAGGTAGTAAGCCGGCAGATAACGCGCCCACTGGGGAAGCAGACGGCTGCGCGAGACCGGAGACCCACTGCCCCAGAGACTGAAACTGGGGCAGCAGCATAGAGTCTCCGGCCGATAGGAAGATAACGGGGCCAGGGCACTGTGCCTGGCCGCAATACATGTGTAGAGATGCATTGCCCAAAAAGGAGGAAGGGAAGGTTCACCGGACTGTCCCCTCCAGGGTGGCGCCAGAGGCTATGAGGGGTCTGGACCAGCACAGCCACATGTAATGGTGGCTGAGGAGCTAAGCACATGAGAGGAAGGGGACCCCTGGATGAGCAAGAGGGAGGGAGAGGGGGAAGGGGGGTTGTAGTACATACTCACCCACGTCTCCATCTTCTTATACTCACCCTGAAGACTTCAACCAGCTTATGGCCACGCTGCATCATATCAGGCTAAGATAGCGGGGTGAGCAGGGGCAAGTGAGGGACCCAGACCCAGGGTACAACCTCCAGACGCTGGCCTTTGGCCATAAGGTGTTGACGGCCCATACTCTTATGTTCTGTGCCCCTCTGTCGCATATGGTGGAACAGGTAGCTCCATCATCCTGAACCCCCAACTGAAAAAGGTTTTTATCTCCCATTTGTTTCCCTAACTAAACAGCCCTGGTCTGGGGAGCTCTCAGACCTGTGTCTTGCCTCTTACTGACACTAGCTAAAACTGATTACCTCACTTCCAGTGGGCAGGTATATCCTGCCAGGGAGGAGCAGACTTTTTTTTCCCAGTGTCAGCACTTCCTAGTGGCAAGAGCATGTATCAGTATAGGTGTCCCAAATGAAGAGCGACAGAGAAAAGGTGTTACATTGATGCATGTGATTACATGTTTAGGGCAAGTTCACATCAGTGTTGAGCGCCATTTAGAGGAGCTCTGCTAATTGAGTCCATTCAAACTTTCAGGACTTTAGCAGAGGAAAAAAATACTGCAAGCAGTAATTGATTCTACGCTTAACTACTGCAATACAACGGACACCTGACAGGCCCTATTCAAAGTCATTGGGACCTGACAGTGCCCATTCAGTGGAAGCTGAATGACACACATAGTGAGAGCTGTGTTGATTAGCATCCAGCTTTACTAAGGATAGATAGAAAATGTATGCATAAAAACAGTGATTTGCAGACTGCCAGGCTGCTCTCAGACTTAGAGCAGATGAGTCATCACAGTGAGGGAGAAAGACGGACACAACCCCTCCATAAGGCAAGAAGAAAAAGCAAGTGAGCAACATATAAATGCTATTTGTTAGGGATGTACAGGTCCTAGACACAAACATCATATGTACATGATCAAGATTAGGTACTGAGTAACATCACTTTTTTTTGGCACTATGACAGATAAGCTTTAAAGTCACTATATGCGGTAAGAGGTGCTCATTATATGATTAAGAACCCAAGGGTTTGAAACTTGTTGGTGTCCATTTTATCTCACTTGAGCACAATTTTTTTGTGTGTTTTTTAAAGGTTTTTTAATTGAATGAATTAAAGATTTAAGATTTCAACATATATTTTTCTTTGGAGTGGAACACCTGAATGTGGCTCGGCACCTGATCCTGTGTTCCAGGCAATCAAAGGCGTTTCCCCATACAACATGGAATGGTGAGCTGATGCGGTTTTGTTATTAACTTTTTTTTTAAACCTTAAAGGCGAGCCAATTTTTATTTATTCTCATTTAGTTTTCATGCATTGCCTTCTAAGATGTAAAATTTTCTAATTGTATAAAATCTTGTTTGTTTTACGTAATTAAAGTACAACTCTTGCAAAAAAGACTCACTTAATGAGGTGGAGAAAAAAAACTAAACACCCCCATTTCATACAATCATCCTAATAGCTAAAAGGAGTTATATATTGGCCCATTGGCTGAGCCAGTCAATGCCTACACATTCTGAGGGGAACAGTTAAAGAATTACCTATTTCTGAATCAGATTTAGGTAAGGAAGGAGAAATCCGCTAAATCCTTCTTTAAAAAAAAATAAAACATTTTTTTTTTTAAATGGCGGACCAAGTGGTGAGCCTGTTACTTAGCAAGAGGTTTAGGGGGTTTTCTGGGATGTGGATATCTTGACCTCTAAGCCTTGTTACAATTGTGGGATGTCCAGTGCCCTTTAGGATACTATGCTGTTCTGGGATGGACCATTACGCAGCCCTAGTTGCCCTTATTGATCTTCCATGATATTTTTGTATTTTCGGTTCTATTACAAGATTGCTTATCCTTTTTTGGATCCATGTGCTTGCTACTTCTAAATGAGCATTTAAGGGGTGGGAGGGGGATATGTAACAGGTAGAGATGAGCGAAGTTACAGTGATTCGATACGAACTTCTCAGCTCGGCAGTTGCTGACTTTGGTCTGCATAAATTAGTTCAGCTTTCAGGTGCTCCGGTGGGATGGAAAAGGTGGATACAGTCCTAGGAGACCCTCTCCTAGGACTGTATCCCCCTTTCACAGCCCACCGGAGCACCTGAGAGCTGAACTAATTTATGCAGGCTAAAGTCAGCAATAGCCGAGCCGAGAAGTTTGCGATGAATCGAATCACTGTAACTTTGCTCATCTCTAGTAACAGGTATAAGTTCTGTTTTAATCCACAGGTCCATGCTAACTGCAGACATATTATTTCTGTGTCGTAAAGGAAGATATTAAAGCGGTACTCCAGTGGAAAACTTTTTTTTTTTTTTATCAACTGGTGCCAGAAAGTTAAACAGATTTGTAAATTACTTCTATTAAAAATTCTTAATTCTTCCAGTACTTATTAGCGGCTGTATGCTACAGAGGAAATTATTTTCTTTTTGAATTTCTTTTCTGTCACAACCACAGTGCTCTTTGCTGACACCTCTGTCCATTTTAGGAACTGTCCAGAGCAAAATATGCTTGCTATGGGGATTTTCTCTTGCTCTGGACAGTTTATAATATGGACAGAGGTGTCAGCAGAGAGCACTGTGGTCGGGACAGAAATTAATTCCAAAAATAATTTCCTCTGTAGTATACAGCCGCCAATAAGTACTGGAAGGATTAAGATTTTTTAATAGAAGTAAATTACAAATCTGTTTAACTTTCTGGCACCAGTTGATTTAAATAAAAAAAAAAAAGTTTTCCACCGGAGTACCCCTTTAACTACTTACTGGAATGCTCAGCTGTGATCTAGCCTTCCTTCCATACCTTTCAAAGTCAAGGGAATGTCCCGACCATTGTCTCATTCCAGTGTTTAGGTTTGAAATAAAAAAACAAAGGTTTTAAAAAAAAAAAAATTATATTTGGGGGGGGGGGGGGTCCAGTTTACATAATTTACTGTGTATTTTTGTTTGGTTTTACTACACCACTCGCACCATTAAATGAATTGCTTTGTCAGTACAGTGATCGAACTACATCACATCTAGTGTAAATGAACAATGGGGTCAGAACCCAAAAGTGGCTGCGACCACAAAACCCTCCCATTTCCTGCAATTGTCAGGTCACAGCCACTTGTTAGACGCAACAAAACCCAATTTAGTTACATATTTACATTAACTTCAATGCAATCTGTGCAGAGCTGCATAGTGATCTGTAAAGGCCAGTGTTGCAGCCAAAGTCGCCGTTTATCCCTAGCCTGATAAGTGCCCTTCGTTTACAATCTGTTCTTTTCTTTGTATTCAATAACTGCATTAAAATCTGAAAGTGTGAATAAACCCTAAGCAACTGTGCATTTATATAACATGCTTTGGTGCAAATGAAAGGGACAAAAGGTGCGCTGGATAATCAGTAGCAAGACAACCGCCAAAAGGGAAGAGTTAAACAGATGGTAGCTGCTTTTTATTTTAGTGCCTCTGACATCAAAGTTGTGCCAGACTGTGCAAGTGTTCAATGAACTACTGATCTAGGTTTGGACACCAATCATTGTCTCATCAGGAGAATGCCCAGATGTTTTCATCTTAAAAGGGAACCAATAATCAGATTTGACCCTATATAATGCTTGGCAAACCATTATACAGGGTAAAATCTTTATCCTCATTATCCCCGGGGGACGCTGCTGTCTGCGGGGATGGTGAGGATATGAACTGATAAGATGCTCCCCACAAGCCCCGTAAGAAGTCCTCTGGGCGGGGAGCTCCTATCACCTAGTCCTGTGTCTTTGGCTTCGTTTTTTTTGGCCAAAAATCTACAACATTTGATGATGCGACATCTATCAGGTCCCACTGATGCCCATGTCAACCGATGCATGATGACACTTCAGCCAGTCAGAGATTAGAGGCAAAACCCAAGAAGTAGCTCTCCACCTGATATCGTTTTTTTTTTTGCTTGTTTTTTTAATACTTAAATAAACAGCTTGGCCACAAGCGCTGACTTTATCAGGTCTGGATTGGCCACAACCCGAAATATTTGTTTTAATTGTGTTATTAAACCTACAAACCTGTCATCATGTGATGCTATTCGAGAACCCAACACTGTCCTTGAAGGGGTGAAAGATAAGATTCCCAGTTCTTCCAGCTGCTGAAGAAAATGTTGCTCTGTATGAAGGGAAAAAAAGATTATAATGTGTTTAAATGGCAGTCATTTAGAATAAACGTACCCATTTAGGGTGCCAGTTTGGGCAAGATTTGACACACAGTCATTGCCTGAAACTATCAAATCTTTTAGCAAATGTCTAATGTGTAATCTCATGGACAGCAATGGTTGTCACCTCAGTGTGAAGTGGTACAATAATAGAAAGTCAAACTTTATGCTTTAAATTGTCCTCTTCTGACCTCTAACTTTTTCTGTATACAGGGCTGTATGAGGGCCCCTTTTTGTGCATAGTGATCTGTAGATTTTATCAGTACCACTTGTTTTGCTGGGAATGGGAAATGGGACCCTTCACTGCCATTTTAGCTTATCGGACCCACGTGACCATTGTTCGGTCCGATGAGCCCCCTGAGCTAGCTGGCATCTATGATTTAATGCTTTAGATGCAGTGATCAACATTGATCACAGTATCTATAAGGTTAATGACTGGGCACAGCAGGATACCAAAATCTAATTATTTGTGGGGAAAAATTGGGGGCTTCTGTTTCTACGCAGTGCACTTTTCAGTAGGTCCATATGGTTACGATACCCAAATGATATAGGTTTTATTTTATGTGATACATCCAAAGAATTCAGAGCGCACTCACCCGGAGTCAGTCGTCGTACCAGAAATTCCAGCACCGGTTATCCTCGGTCCATCAGGAATATCGCAGGAGATAGAGTAGGGGAGTTCACAGATGCTGGCAGCATCTGTGAACTCTCCCACTCTATCTCCTGCAATATTCCTGATGGACCGAGGATAACAGGTGCCGGAATTTCTGGTACGGCGACTGACTCCAGGTGAGTGCGCTCTGAATTCTTTGGATGTATCATATGGAATACTTTGTTTCTGATAGAGGAGCACCACCCACAGTCATATTGCAGTCTACCCTCATGCCATAGACTTTATGTGCTAAATAGATGTACTGGATTAGAGGACGTGTATGTGTCCGTACTACCGGATGAATATATAGCTGTGTATGTATCTAGCGGTGCCGGTGATTTCACCTCTTTGTATGTGTAGTTATTTTATTTAACTTTTTTTTTTTTTTTTTTTTTTTTTTTATTACAGCTTTTTGTATGGAAATTAGTATGTTTAAAATACTCCTCTTCTGACCCCCTATAATTTTTTTTATTTTTCCGTGTACAGGGATGTGTGAGGACTCATTTTTGATATGTAGATATTGGAATATAGGAATGGGACATCTGCAGTGACTGGACTGTAATAAAAAAGAAATACATTTTCTAAAGTGAAGCTACATTATAATTAGTAAGCAGTGGTGTAACTATGGCTGTATTCATGGGGAGAGCTCCAAGTCACTGCACAATTTGTAGGATGATCACACAAGTGAGAACAACGTGAATACAATACCTGTGATATTGGGATCTCTCTTTGTTCTCCATTGAGGAACAAACACTGTGATTTTCCTGTGTCCTTTCTTCCAAAAATATTCTACTGCGACTGCAATTCCTCGACAAGAGAAGAACTTCGATAACCCATGGCTGCAAGAAGCATATGTAAAATGTTACAAAATAGATTTCCTGAATTAATTGCGTTACACAAATACAAAGTAATAAAACATAATCTACAGGTGCTCAGATATAATGACCAGGACAAACTATTAAACGATTCAGATTCTAGAAAAAAAAATCTTGAGTATAACACAAGCATCTAACACAAGAATTGGTCAGCATAAATACATGGTCATATGCACAAAACCTAACACCTTGGGGATCCAAAGTAATCACTAGGGATCGGCCTATATTACCGGCCGATATTCACGATTTTGTAAGTTATCAGCATCTAACCTTGCCGATAATGCGTCCAGCGCGTGCGCCCCCAATGAATATATTTGTGGCCCAGGCACCGTGTCCCGAAAGATGTTTTCGTGACACAGGGATGCCCTCGTCAACTCTCTGCAGCCCCGCGTTAAGTTTTAAAACGCAGGGGCCGCCGGGAGATAGTGCACGCCGGGATGTCACTGACGTCCCCTGCGTACGCCCATAGCAACGGAGGAGCAGAGGAGCGTAACATGGAGGTGGAAGACGCGTGCTTGCCAGCATGGTAAGTAACCAGCGGCATGTCAGCTTTGGTGCTCAGACCACCGCTCCTCCGGTCCCGGGACCTACTGCTATGGCCGGAACGGAGGTCACAGCACTGAAGTGGGGCAGTTCACAGGCATGCAGCCTCCAGCCATACACTGTATATGGCTGGAGGCTATATGTCTGTGGGGGAACATACTGCCAACCTAATGTGGGGAACTATAATGTCATCCTAATGTGGGGAACTATACTGCCAACGGAATATTGGTATAAGTTATCGGCTATCGGCCTGAAAGCTCACAGGTTATCGGTATCGGTCGATCCCTAGTAGTCACCCAACTATGTGACTGAAAATTATTGTACACATATGCTACAAAACTTCACATTTACTAGGGTTTCCTTTAACTTGAATATTTATTAGACATCCTTTCGTATTATTCTTGCTGTATAGTTATGAATACTGCAATGTGGCATTTTATGCTCAAAAGCTGCAATCACAATTATGCTGGTTGTTGTTATCATTCCAGTCTTTCTAAACCGCTCCGAAGAGTTTTTCCCTACATCAGATGACAATACAGCACTCTGTGTAATAAAACACTTTCCAAAGTGCAAATCATCAGGGGACCTCTGAGCAGTCGCTGAGCAGTCGATGAGCAGTGAGAGAATTATGGGAGACTTTGGCTCTGCAGCTTGCAGAATAGCGAGCACAGTTCTGAAGCTCATACAGGCTGTAAATTCAGGATCAGTACAGGTAGGAGAGTACAGGTAGGAGTGTGTGTTTTTTTTCTAGCCCAAAAGATAGGGAATAAGATGTCTGATCACAGGGGACAGTGGTAAGCCTCCGCGATCTGAAACGTATCCTTTATCCTGCAGATAAGGAATCTGTTTTTTGATACTAGACTACTTCTTTAAGTTCTATATTTTTGGTAAAAGAATGTAAACAAACTAAAATGAAATTAGTCTCCAAAATGAAAACACTGGATTGGATGATTTTTAAAATGCCCATTTCCAGTGGGCCCTTTTACTTGTGAACTGAAAGTAGGTTTCTAATGACTATATTTAGTCTGTTTCCAAATGTATGTTATTTATACTTGCAAATGACTGCGCTTTAGGCTCAACAAAAAATGATGTTCAGGAAATAAACCAAACATAGCCATAGTATACGTCAGCACATCTTTCTGCCGATATACTGACACCTACCACACACAGAGCTCTTCTCTAATATGAGCATAGCCAAAGTAATATATGCACACAGTGCCTCCCCAGCCGAATAGTGATACGATTTAAGGGTCCTTTTACAGGGGCAGATAATTGTTTGATATAAGCAGTGATTGACTATGTACATTTTGATCAGCAATGGTTACAAGAACACTATACACGGCTTAAGTATGGGGAATTAATGGCCACAAAAATGATTGCTCAATCGGCTGTTCATATTTCATTGGTGGTGGCAGCACATCCCATGTTTATGTGGAGAGATGTTTTGCCAGCAGGGGATGATTCATAGGCACACACAATCTATGTGACCAGCTGAAGAACAAGTGCTTGCTCGTTTGTCAGCTGATCACTGGACCTTTTACATGTGGCAAAAATCGGCGTGTTTGGCTGATTGATATATATCAATTAATTTATTATTTAAAAGGAGGCATTTTAGTAGAACTAGAAATTTATTAAGCTAATTTCCTGCGCATTCTGGGCTTAAGAGTCCAGTGGATAATCCTAATCAGTGATTGACAATCTATATATAAGTAAAACTATAAAAATGGCTGTCAATCACTGATAAGAACCACCCACTGGACTGTCATCCCCAAATTCACTTATAACAATCTGAGTACAACACAATTCTTGAATAAAGATCATACCTCTATAAATAAAAATTATAAAGTTGTGTATGTGTATATAAAATGTATATTTATTCATTCTATTTGTCTAATTTCAGCAGAAAAAAAATGCACTTCAATGCGCTGGTAAATGGTCAAAAGAGGCATGACCTAGGGTCAGCTGTCTTAAGGCCTTCGTGCCAAATATCCATGCATTTTGCTCTGTGACAGACGCTTGGCTGAAACGCCAAGCTCTACAGTTATATTGCTGGCACGCAGGGGTGCAGTTCAGCATCAGCCTCATTTGCAAAGCCCTGTCTGTCCATCCCTGTCTGGTAAGTGAGTCCTGAAGGCTTTTTTTTTTTTGCTTATGTGCTCCATATTTATCATACTATCACAGGGGTTTGATAAATTTGGAGAACATAAGCAAAACAAAAAAGTGGCAGCAAAAAGTTGTGGAGACTTTTTTGCAACTTTTAAAATTTGCTCATATAAAAGGGAGTTGTGTTTTTTTTTATTTTTTATTTTTAAACTCCAGGTCAGACCTGGAGCAGATTTGCGACTTTTTGTATGGGGTTTGCGACATTCTTTTTTTTTTTTTTGTCTATTTCGCACATTATACATTTGTGACCACTGCAAAGTGAAAACTGAAATTTGCTTAGGTAAGGCTGTTTGTAACTTGTTGCTTACCCACAAAAGTCGCACAAAAAAGTGCTTAGCGCATGTGCGACTTTTTGTGAGCCCTGAGTAAGCCCAAAAAAAAAAAAAAAAAAAAAGCTCTAAATACCTTGTTAAATGTCCCCCAATGTTTTTATGTAAATGGTTATCTAGCACATCACAAAATCCATGCAGTTCAAACTTCTATCCACCTCTGAAAAATTTGTACATAGAAAGTACAGTAAATTGTAATTCTCTTGTATTTATGAGCCAAGTGAATCCATCACGTTGAACATACATTCTAATATAATCTGTAGGCACCATGTCATAGAGCCGTAGGAGCTGAGCAGATTGATACATGGTGAAAGTTTTTCAAAAGAACCACCTCTTTGACAAGACTACCCCCATATCCGGCCAGATTTGTGTGACAAATTTTCAGTCGCCATCCATATACATTATACATAGTGATCTATTTCTGCGCAGTATATCTCAAAACAAAAGTGCAGCACTTAGAAAAGCCTAAGAAAAACAAAAAACAAATGTACTGTACCATCGTGCTCTTATTTGCTGGACTGTTATTGAGTCAAGGACGCTGGCACCATCACATCGGATTGGCTAACTAGTGCTGCATTTACTGCACATAGTGATTCAGTATAACTAGTAATTTGTTCATTTAACAATAAAAATTGAAATTTCATAATTTTTTTTTCATATTTACTGGCTCCAGAAAGTTAAAAACAGATTTATAAATTACTTTTACAAAAAATATATAAAAAAAAAATCTTAAATCCTTCCAGTACTTATCAGCTGCTGTATACTACAGAGGAAGTTGTGTAGTTCTTTTCTGTCTGACCACAGTGCTCTCTGCTGACACCTCTGTCCATTTCAGGGACTGTCCAGAGAAGGAGCAAATCCCCATAGAAAACCTCTATTGCTCTGGACAGTTCCTGACACTCAACTTTCTCTGGAGCATAGAGCAGCTGATAAGTACTGGAAGGAGTAAGATTTATATATATGTAGTAATTTACAAATCTGTTTGAACTTTCTGGCACCAGTTGATTTGATGGAAAAAAGAAAAAAAAAATCACAGTTATATGTACAAAGCAATTCCAGTCTGTGGTGAAGAATGGAGAGGAAAAAAAGATGAGCACCACCACCGCCGTAATGAGTCCAGGAAAACCAAAAGCCTCGAGAACATACACTGGGCAATCTCCTCTACAATCTCCTCTCCTCTCCTAAACAGTGGTGCTCGCAATACAGAGTGATAAAAAACTGGTACGAAAAAAATCAGAAGAAGGTGGCACTCACTGAAATGTGCAGGGGTTTCTTTATTGTAGAGCAGGTGCTACAGGACGACAAGAGTTGGAGCGATCCACAATCACTGAGGAGGGTGATCACTATCAAAATGGAGTGCATTAGTCGCTGTCTTCTTCCTAAAACCAGAGGTCACTAAGGTGCCCTCTCTGGCTTCCACCCTCACGTCAAGAAAGTTGAGAGCTTGATCTCCAAAAACGGACGTAAACTGCATGTTCATTTTGCAGTCTCTATTGAGGTAGTCTACCAACTGCAAAAACTGTGATGGGGACCCCGACCACACGATAAAGACATCATTGATGTTTCTTAAAAAGGTGACAATATATTTGGCAAAACAATATTTTCTGTTTTCCACAGAAAAAATAAATTTCTTCTCAAATGCTGCCAAAAGAAGATTTGCAAAAGAACATGCAACCAGGGTCCCCATAGCTGTGCCTGAGTCTTGTCTAAACCAATGATTCTGGAACTTGAATGAGTTCTGGCCTAGAATGTATGAAAGTGAGTCACCTACAAAATCCACATACCCAGATGATTTTCCTATCTCTGTGAGAAAGTCTCTCACCACCCAGACCCCCTCAGCCTGAGGGATCCGGGTGTAGAGACTCTCCACATCTATGAAGGAAAGATGGAGAGAGGGGGGCTGGCTCAGTGATGTGTATTTTAGGAAGATAATATCAGTTAGGAGCATGTGGGCAATAACTTCTCAGCTGTATGTTCAGAAATGATGTTGCGTTCGGTGTATTTGCAGAGGAGCGGCCACAATTGTCCTACGTACTTGTTGGTAGGGTCGCTAGGGAGACTGGTATAAACCCTAGTGTCGTGTAGTAGACGATAAGATTCCTCTAAATATTGTTAGTAAGTCTACCTTTAGTAAGAATAACCATATTGCCTCCTTTGCCACTTTACAGAACACTAAATGTTTTTGAGACTTTAGCCACTTAATTGCCCTATGTACT
The DNA here is from genome assembly GCF_029499605.1 of Hyla sarda. Taxonomy (NCBI): domain Eukaryota; kingdom Metazoa; phylum Chordata; class Amphibia; order Anura; family Hylidae; genus Hyla; species Hyla sarda. Next base: position 155,604,209 of record NC_079194.1, on the reverse strand, counting down.
CTGTTGTTCAGGTTGTCTACTGCTTCTGGATAGACTAACCTTAACCTCATTGATGACCAAGTAAGTAAATATGTCCCTCCCCCGGAGTGGAGGGCAAAAAGGCAGAGGGGTAACCTCCCATGAAAAAAGAAGGAACATTATCAACATCAGAAACCGTAATGGTGTCAAACTTCAACATCAGAGAATGGCTCAGCTAATTCACACAGTAGTTCAGCACATTCTCCAACATCTGGTTCTAGGTCTGTGACTACCTTAAAACCAAGCCGATACACTCTAACGGGTAGCTCTCCTTCCCCTTCCATAGAGGTTGCAGGGAGAGTCTGTTGAGAAAAGTATTTCTTGAGACCAATCTTTCTCATTGGCTTGAATAAGTCTATCTGAAAGTCTGCAAAGTCAAAATCTCCCGTTAAAAGTTAAATCCTCTCGACAGCAGAGACAAGCAGTCAGGTACAGTGTCTCAAGCGTGATACAGTGATACAGTGTCTCAAGCGTGATATTTGTCCTGTTTGTGCCCCTGCCTCCGCTGTATGTGCCTGTACTCCAGCTAATATAGTTTGTGGATGGTGAGAGCAATTCTCTTTGATTTTCTTCTATTTGGACAGAGTACGTTAAATTAACATTGTACTCATCACGCTTACCAGGAATCTCTAGCATGTCCAGGACACTGGTTTCCTTTTTGCCTGAGGGTTGGGTGGATTGCATGCAGGCTTGATCCTCAGATGCACTTGAATCTGAATCTTTCATCCAGAATGGATCCCTCAGGCTGAGGGGGTACGGGTGGTGAGAGACTTTCTCAGAGAGATAGGAAAATCATCTGGGTATGTGGATTTTGTCAGTGACTCACTTTCATTCATTCTAGGCCATAACGCATTCAAGTTCCAGAAGCAGTGGTTCAGACAAGACTCAGGCACAGCTATGGGGACCCCGGTTGGATGTTCTTTTGCAATTCTTCTTATGGCAGCATTTGAGAAGAAAATGTATTTTTTCTGTGGAAAACGGTTTTGCCAAATATATTGTCACCTTTTAAGATACATCGATGATGTCTATCGTGTGGTCGGGGTCCCAATCGCAGTTTTTGCAGTTGGTAGACTGCAAAATGAACATGCAGTTTACGGCTATTTTTGGAGATCAAGCTCTCAACTTTCTTGACGTGAGGGTGGAAGCCAGAGAGGGCACCTTAGTGACCTCTGGTTTTAGGAAGGAAACAGAGACTAATGCACTCCTTCATTTTGATAGGTATCACCCCCCTCATGTCAAGAAAGCATTACCATACGCCACAATTTGTCCGTTTGAGGAGATTAAACAGTGACGATAGACCATTTAAAAATCCAAGCCCAGGAATTAGCAGGACATCTTGTCCATAGAAAAAATCCCATGGAGATTGTTCAAGAAGCTAACGATAGTCTGCTTATGCCCCCAAACTGAATTTCTATCTTGCGTCGGGACAATTTCTCCCAATCCTAAACGCTTTACTTTTTCCTTTAAGCATACACCTATGAACGATGTCATCCAAGCAGCCTTTAGGAAGCACTGGCATCGCATTGAAAATTACCTGGAATTATCTAAAGGAAACTTTAAATATAGACAATGTTCCATTTGTCAATTTAATGGAGATAAAATTTTGCAATATAAGAGGGATTGAATGGAAAGTCAATCATTTTATCATTTGCAAATTGAAACATGTGGTGTACATGGTGCAGTGCCCTTGTGGCCTATACCGCATCCAGGAACATTTCCGATCAACAAGAACTGGGCAAGGCTGCCCAAGACTTATTGATCATGTGATCACAATAAAGATCAAAAGGTATTACATTTCGCAAGTCTGGAAGTGGTTCCTATACCTAAAGATGGCAATGATCGACATAAAATACTACTTAAGAAAGAAGCCACCTGGATCAAATGAAAAGATCGATATGAGTATTTTCTTGTCATTTTTTGTAATTGGCTCCCAGTAAATGTTTTTTTTTGCTTCCTAAACTGGTACTGTTCTGTGATATTATTATTTGCTGTGTGTTCCCCTTTCTCTTACTCACCCTGTCTGGCATATAACCCGGTCCGGGTTTTCTATGGCTTCTGAAGTTTTCCAAATTACATCGCATCCGTGCTCTGCTGTTTCAGCGTTCTGAGCACTGTGCGCATGCGCCAGCAAAGTTGTTGTAAGCTGTTGCCGTGGCGACGTGCCTTTGTTCGTGTACATCAGGAGCGCTGCCGCCAAGTCACAGCATAGAGCCGGAAGAAGCCACCGGTGAAACACAGTGTTGCTGTTTTTGTGGATAGCTCCAGCTCTTGTCCAGTAGCACCTGCTCTACTATAAAGAAACCCTGCACATTTCAGTGATTTTTTTTATGTACAAAGCAATCCCTGAATTAAGGTCATACCTCTAGTAAGTGTGTCAGTGTCTTAATTCAGCAGGAGAATGCACTTTAAAGGGGTACTCCCATGGAAAACTTTTTTTTTTTTTTTTAAATCAATTGGTGCCAGAAAGTTAAACAGATTTGTAAATCACTTCTATTAAAAAATCTCAATCCTTCCAGTACTTTTTAGGGGCTGTATACTAAAGAGAAATCAAAAAAAGAAATGCATTTCCTCTGATGTCATGACCACAGTGCTCTCTGCTGACCTCTGCTGTCCATTTTAGGAACTGTCCAGAGCAGCATGTTTGCTATGGGAATTTTTCTCCTGCTCTGGACAGTTCCTAAAATGGACAGTAGAGGTCAGCAGAGAGTACTGTGGTCATGACATCAGAGGAAATGCAATAAAAAAAAAAAAAAGTTGCCACGGGAGTACCCCTTTAATGCGCTGGCGTAGAGCTACAATGCCTCTGTGCTGAAAATCCCCGCCAACTCGTTCTGTGGACAGATGGCTTGGCGAATGAGGCTGATGCCTAACTGCACCCATGTGTGCCAGCAGAACTCACTTAGCAAAGCAATGATAAATGTCCCCCATTGAGATTTGCAAAATCACTTCGATCAGCTGTTGCTGACACAATGACAATGAGTGATCATAAAAGACTGGTAAACAATACTATGCAGAACATAGGTGCTTTCCTGCTGCTGTGGGACTACATATCTCATCATGCCTTGAGATTTGTGATTTCTGTGACATAACAGGATGTGCACAGAAGCAGCTCTCTGCCATTCAGCAACTTCCCACATATGACTGCCTTCCCCAGAGGAAAGCAGTGACTCAGATCCACCTGCCTTCTAACACCACCTTACACAAGTCCTCACTTTCTCAAAAAAGAAAAAAAACATTTCTAAATTTCAGCCAAGACCCACTTTTCCCAAAAAATGGCAATCTTAAAAGTGGTACTCCACTGCTCAGCATTTGGAACAAACTCATGCCCTTTTTCTTTAGTGTGACCAGGGGACAGACAGGTTTCTCACCTACAGCCGACTTAAGCGGTGTAATATTTTATCATGAAAGATAAGACACGACATGCATGTGTAACGCCCTCTATAAAAGTTTTGCTTTCAGTATTGCTCAGGTTTCTGCATGAGGCCATACTCTATCTACTCTTCACAATTAATTTTTGTATGGTGACTCATGAACACATCAAATCTTCTTCTCACTTCATTTAGTGACTGGAGCTTCAGTCATTTCACAGCTGAATGGGATCAGTAAAGTTTTTTGGTAGTTCTCATGAGTTTCAATCAAGTAACTCAGGCTTGTCACCTGATAAAACAACCCAAAAACGATCATACAAAAAACAACCAGGACACTATAAAATGGTGTTCATACACTGACATTTGATGCAGATATTGTGGCCGGCATTTATCATTGTAGGTGTAAGTGAAGCATTTATCATTGTAGGTGTAAGTGAAGCATTTATCATTGTAGGTGTAAGTGAAGCATTTATCATTGTAGGTGTAAGTGAAGCATTTATCATTGTAAGTGTAAGTGAAGCATTTATCATTGTAAGTGTAAGTGAAGCATTTTTCTACACCTTTTTTTTGGTGTGCTGGTAAGGTGTAGGAGCCCCAAATTTATTAAATGGTTGCAGAGTATGTGATATATTTTGTGCAGGTCACATTTTCTGAAATTTCTCTATTCACATACTCCAAAAAGCTAAGCTAAGTCTGGGCTGGTGTAGTTTTAGAGACTTTTCAGTGGCTTTGCACCTTTTTTGCGTCTTTTCACAAAAAGACGCAGTTGATAAAACCCTTCCATATCACGTGTATTGCCAAAAATCTGTGGATTGCAACTGAAAATCAGCAGAAATGTGTAAACCAAAAGGCGCAAATAAACCCTGCTTACACCTTTTTCGCACCTTTTCTAACCACAAAAAACAGTCTAAAGGCAATGATAAATGTCGGCCTGTATGTAGTTTTTATTAACCCATTAAGGACATCAGTTTTTTTTATTTTTGCATTTTCGTTTTTTTCCCTCCTCGCCTAATAGCCATAATGTTTTCAATTCTTCACCTACAGACCCAAATGAAGAATTGTTTTTTGCACCACCAATTGTACTTGGTAACGACACCACTCATTTTACCACAAAATCTACAGTGAAACAAAAAAAAATGTTGTTGTGGGTAAAAAATGAAATTTATATAGGTTTTGTTTTATTTTACTACTTTAAATTTTTCTAAACTTTTTTAGGAAAATGAGTAATGTCTAAAATGGTCCTCCTCTGATCCCTATAACTTTAATTTTTCCGTATACAGGGATGTATGTTTTTGTGCCGTGATCTGAAGTTTTTATTGGTACCAATTTTGTTTTGATGGGACTTTTTGATTACTTTTTATAAATAAAAGGTATATGAAGGGATCAAAAATATGCAATTCTGGTATTTATTTTTAAACATGTATGCCATTGACTGATCTTTAGCTAACATATTTATAGTACGGACTAAAACTGTTTTTGCACGTGGTGATACCACGTTAATTTTTGTAACTTTTTAGGAGAGGGGCTTACAATAATTAACGTCTTCTTAAATTGATTTAACTTTTTTGTCCCCATAGGGGACTATTACTTGCAATATTTCGATTGCAAACGCTGAACAATGCTGTTCTGCTTAGAAAGCAGAGCGATGACGAGGGCCTTAAATCAAACTGTCACTACGGCCAGAGTGATGGGACCTGGCAAGTATAGCTCCCCATCAAGTGGACTACTTATGGGCTGGCAGAAGAGACTTTATTCTCACCATGCCAGGTGACATTTTTGCCCCCAGGAATGGTGAGGATATGAAGTAAAATCTAGTGCTTGGTTTACAGCCATTTGCCATATTGCCTGAATTGTCAGACAAACTATAAAACTCATGTCTCGGGAGAAGAAACTATAGAAGTGTGTAACCAGGGCCCCACAAGCTATTTAACCTCTTAACGACTAATGACATGTATACCACAGTTGATTCCTGTAGCTTTGGGCCACTGCAAACAGCCGGCATACAGCGATCGCCACAGCCAGCTATTAACCTTTAAGAGCACTGTCTAAAGCGACCTTTAATGTGTCCCTGGTGGAGTAGTAGGGTGGATAGCCAATCAATTAATGTCCATGGATGTCCTATGGTCTAACTGGCTCCTAAACTGTACAGTTATTTGGCCAACCTTGTAACTTCACTACAAGAGAAAACAAGAAAGCATGTCAAAACACTCAGTACAATACTGACCTCATAGCAACATTGCTTCCATCAATAATGATGTGTCTAAGATTTGGTCTTCCAGGCTCATTTTTTAACTCAAGTCTATAAGGTGTTTTAATAGAATTCAGGAATATTTGAACTCCAGTTACAGATGGCTTGTGCAGGTCTGGCCTCTCAGATGCTGAGGGCATTAGGTCATTTTGCAAACGTTTTGGTGGGCAAAAACTAGAGCTGCTGGGTATGACCGGCATCTGCATTGTAACCATAGCTGGAGGCAGGTTGGAGGGTCCTGGTCCTTCTGGGAGTTTGATATGTTTATTCTTTGGAAGACTAGAAGTACCTCTTGCAACAAAGCTAATATGTTTTGGTAAAGTCTTTTCCATTTCCGGTCTTTGATCAGTCAATCTTTCAGGATCTATGTGATTGTACCAACTTGACTTAGGCTTCACAAAGTCTCCATTACTGGATGTGTATGTACTGACAGGATCTATCATCCCCTCCTGCTGTAGCAGAGATTCCTTTTCAGGAACATTAACATCTTTGGAGTTTTGCTGACAGCAGTTGTTATTCTGCAACTGGCTCTGCGATGTTGGCACCCTTTTGCTTTCTTTTTCTATTTCCTCTAGAAGTTTTAAGGGTTCCACAGTCTCTCCCAAGTCATTGATAACCTTTTTAACTACTTCCTCAGAATATCCCATAGTCTTAAAAAAGTTTACACGGATTTTGTATTCCGTTTCTGCACTTACATCGTTGTAATTTTCTACAATGATAAGGGAGTCTTCACCAGAGTCAGATACCAAGTCAATAATGGAAAGATCAGCCTTACCAGCAGCTCTGGGGACGGGACTATCTAACTGAATGCATTCTATAGAAAATGGCTTCTTTAGGCATCTTTCTTCATTCTCTGAACATCGTCTCTTTGTTGACAATCTGTCCTGTTGGGAAAGAGTCTCGAGTGCAGGGTTTGGTAGGGTCTCTGGTACAGTGGCAAATACAGAATCCAGCTGGTTAGTCAGCTCTGTCACAGGAGTCCCTGTGCTTCTTCTTACCTGTTCAGTGCATTGACTACTATGGGCCTGGTTGTTAGCACTGGTATTTACTGTGGCTATCTCAAGATCTGCATTATCTGGAGATGAACAAGACTGGTCCTCAGTCGTAAGATTCAGTAGCTCTTCTTTTAAAGCACTGGGCAGCAACAATAAGTCCATTGTATATTTATCTGCATTTTCCTCAACGAAATGTTTAAACCTCCGTTTTACCTCTGGCTCTTGACCCTGGGGTAAAATTTCACTCTTTCTAAAAAGTCTAACAAATTGTTGGATGTGACTTTGAGCCAAGACAACAGGTTCCATTCCCCCTTTAATACTAAGGACCCCGATTTCCACCAAGGCCACATGGGCACAAGTGTCTGTTATGAGACGGTTGAGAAATAAACTCTGAGCACCAGCAAATATGCAATGCATCTCCTTGGGGTAGCTTTCCTTTAATTCCATCTCGGGCTCACAAAGGCCTTTAACATACTCCTGTAAGAAAAGGGAAGAGTCAGATCCTCATGCAAAGAACACATGACACCAGAATATTAAAGTGAATCTGTCATCAGTATAACCCGCATTAACCTGTTGTGCAGGCTTGGGGGGGTGACAATAACGACAATGATACTTACCAATCCTCATTCTGGCCTCCGTTCCGCCACAATTCCAGTTGTTTGGTACATGCAAATGGTGTTCCCAAGCCCACTGTGCACAGTGACATCCAGCCGACATCATCCAATAATGCCTTCTCCTCTGCACGGAGCTGCCTCTGATAAGGTATGGAGATGCACTCTGCAGAAGCTCAGCACAGGGAGGAGGCATTACTAAGAAGATGTTGGCTGAACATCACCGTGCACAGGCAGCTTGGGAACATCATCCACCATGCACCAAGCAGGTCATTTGCATGTACCAAGGAAGCAGCATTGTGGCGGAATGGAGGCATGGAACAGGCACCATTAAATATCGTCATCACTGTCACCCACACTACTTGCTAGTACAACAGGTTAATGCTCGTGATACCGATTAGATTCCCTTTAATGACTTAAAAAGAAGACTGGATCCATTCATTTAGTTTGCTTAAAGTTATTTTTGGATTATGTTTCTGTTTGGATACATGGGGATTCAAATTGGTATACTTATAAATGCTGATTGGCCACAGCAACCGTGATCACCAGCCTCAATCCACACCACCCAGTTCTTGGCAAGTTGTAGCTAGAGAAGCAGTTTTGACAAAAGAGATCATAAACTACACAGGTAGCAGCAATCTCTGGATTACCAACAGAATAGACTTGTACGTACTTAATTGTTGGACTGGGCTTAAAAAGAATTAAATGGAGAATTGAGTAAAATTTATTTTGAAATGGACTGACCACTGGTGTTGAGGTTTAGACCAGTGATTGCGAACCTATGTGGGCACGCAACCATAGTTCGCCATCAGCCCTGTGTCCTGAAAGATCTTTTCGGGACACAAGGATGTCCAGGATACCTTTCTGCAGCCCTGCGTTAACTTTAAAAACGAAGGGGTCGCCGGGAGGTAGCGCACGCAGGGACATCACTGACGTCCCATGCGTGCGCCCATAGCAACAGCAGAGCGGAGCAGGACGCGCATGGTAAGTTACCTTGTATGTACGTCATCTTCAGTGCTCCGACCACGGCTCCTCCGGTCCCGGAACCTACTGCTATGGCCTGTAGGCAATAGCAGTAGATTGTGACCCTGGACCGGAGGAGCGGTGGAAAGAGCACTGAAGTGGGGAAGTACACAGGCATACAGCCTCCAGCCATACACTGTATATGGCTGAAGGCTGTATGTCTGTGGGGGAACTATACTGCACCTAATGTGGGGGAACTGTGGTGCCAATCGAATGTGGGGGAACTACAACCTAATGTGGGGGAAATATAAACTATCAATTAAAAAAAAACAAGTTTGGATCATTGAACTCTGTTGTTTTGTTCTTTTAAAACAAAATATGTTAGTTATGGCAACTGTAGGAGTTGTTTTTTCTAAACGTAAAGTATTCTAATTTAATTGCTGTGCTGGCACTTTGAGGGAAAAAAAAGTTGCCGTGCATTACGGTTTGGGCACTCTGGCTCAAAAAAGGTTCGTCATCACTGGTCTAGACAATACCATGTTCCTGGTAGTGATTCCCTAGCAGAAAAAGATGGAGAAGCTTTGTGGTAAAAACTTCTTTGGGGGTGCATTGCGGTCACTCTGCCAACATTTCTGACCTCTATATTTTTTTTTACCTAAAAACTGCTGCAACACACCAGCCCGAAATATATGTGAATGATTTTATTAAATTAAATACTTCGGCGGTAGGAACGCGGGGCACTGTGGCATCACCATTGACGGCTATGCAGTACTCGCGTAATGAACACGTTCTTTCTTTGTGCAGAACAATTTCAGCGGCGGAGTTGTCAGCCGCAGAAATTCTGCAGTGTGAACAGGTCTTGCGGAAGACCCCTTCACACTATGGTATTGTTCACTGCATGAAATTCTACTCACCGAACTTCCCTCACGGAATTCTGCAGTGTGAACATACCCTTAGTAAGCAGAATTTCTGTCTGCAATTTCAAAGCGGAATTGCAGGCAGAAATTCCTTAGTGTGAACCTAGCCTAAGGGTAAATGCAGACATGGGCCCAAATTTGTTTTTGTTTTTTCTAAACACACACACACTGGAGGGAATGTATCATAATTGTCTGTGGTGGCTGTGTTTTAAAGTAAATTTTCAGCTGTGAAAGTGCTGGCGTGCATCAAATTTATAATATGGCACAGAGCATATGATAAATTTGTCTGAGCAATACAGAGCTAGAGGAAATTATTTAAGCAAAGGCAATTTAAAACAAAGGAAGAGTGGCTGTGTTAGGCACTGCATGTTGCTGTTTTGCATTGCTGACCCCTGATAACTTTCTTATTTTTCCACATACAGGGCTGTACCACTTTTGCACATATGTGAAGTTTTGGTCAATTTTTGTGGGTATTTTTGGGGATGTGATGTGACCAAAAATTACCAATTATGGACTTCGGTATTTTTTACGTTTATGACGTTCACCACATGGGACCATTAACATTTTAATAGTTGAGACATTTTTTGCATGCGGCGATACCAAATCTGCTTATTTAATTTGCTTTTCTTACAATTTCAGTGTAGAGGGGAGAAATCCACAGAAAAGTATGCATGTTATTTATGTGGATTTTGCTGCACCTCAGGATTTCTTCACAGGCAAATTCTTTACATGTTAAGCTTGCATGCATGGATTTGCTGCTGCAGATGTACCGTATATACTCGAGTATAAGCCGACCCGAGTATAAGCCGAGACCCCTAATTTCAACCCAAAATCCCAGGAAAAGTTATTGACTCGAGTATAAGCCTAGGGTGGGAAATACCTCATCCCCCCCTGTCATCATCCAGACCAGTCATTAACATCCTCATCATCCCCTTGTCATCATCCCACACATCCCCCCTTCATCATCCCCTTGTCATCATCCCACACATCCCCTTATCATCCCACACATCCCCCCTTCATCATCCCCTTGTCATCATCCCACACATCCCCCCTTCATCATCCCCTTGTCATCATCCCACACATCCCCTTTTCCCACACATCCCCCTTCATCATCCCCTTGTCATCATCCCACACATCCCCTTATCCCACACATCCCCCCTTCATCATCCCCTTGTCATCATCCCACACATCCCCTTATCCCACACATCCCCCCTTCATCATCCCCTTGTCATCATCCCACACATCCCCCCTTCATCATCCCCTTGTCATCATCCCACACATCCCCTTATCATCCCACACACCCCCCCTTCATCATCCCCACCCCCCTTCATCATCCCCACACCCCCCCCCCCTTCATCATCCTCTTCTCATCATTCGCCCTCAGTGGTCTTCAACCTGCGGACCTCCAGAGGTTTCAAAACTACAACTCCCAGCAAGCCCGGGCAGCCATCGGCTGTCCGGGCTTGCTGGGAGTTGTAGTTTTGAAACCTCCGGAGGTCCGCAGGTTGAAGACCACTGCGGCCTTCAACATGCGGACCTCCAGAGGTTTCAAAACTACAACTCCCAGCAAGCCCGGGCAGCCATCGGCTGTCCGGGCTTGCTGGGAGTTGTAGTTTTGAAACCTCCGGAGGTCCGCAGGTTGAAGACCACTGCGGCCTTCAACATCATCCAGCCCCCTCTCACCCCCTTTAGTTCTGAGTACTCACCTCCGCTCGGCGCTGGTCCGGTCCTGCAGGGCTGTCCGGTGAGGAGGTGGTCCGGCGAGGAGGTGGTCCGGGCTGCTATCTTCACCGGGGGCGCCTCTTCTCCGCGCTTCCGGCCCGGAATAGAGCCGTTGCCTTGACAACGACGTATCTGCGTCGTTGTCAAGGCAACGTGACTATTCTGAGGCCGGGCCCGAAGCGCTTAGAAGAGACCTCCCCGGTGAAGATAGCAGCCCGGACCACCTCCTCACCGGACCACCTCCTTACCGGACAGCCCTGCAGGACCGGACCAGCGCCGAGCGGAGGTGAGTACTCAGAACTAAAGGGGGTGAGAGGGGGCTGGATGATGTTGAAGGCCGCAGTGGTCTTCAACCTGCGGACCTCCGGAGGTTTCAAAACTACAACTCCCAGCAAGCCCGGACAGCCGATGGCTGCCCGGGCTTGCTGGGAGTTGTAGTTTTGAAACCTCTGGAGGTCCGCAGGTTGAAGACCACTGCGGGTGGGGGAGTTCACTCGAGTATAAGCCGAGGGGGGTGTTTTCAGCACGAAAAATCGTGCTGAAAAACTCGGCCTATACTCGAGTATATACGGTAATGCTGTTTTCAATTATACATTTGTATTGATTTAAAGGGGTACTCCTGTGAAAAACTTTTTTTTTATATCAAATGTGTGCCAGAAAGTTAAACAGATTTGTAAATTACTTCTATTAAAAAAAAAAATATTATTAGCTGCTGAATCCTACAGAGGAAATTATTTTCTTTGTGGAACACAGAGCTCTCTGCTGACATCTCTGTCCATTTTAAGAACTGTCCAGAGTAGGAGAAAATCACCATAGCAAACATATGCTGCTCTGAACAGTTCCTAAAATGGACAGAGATGTCAGCAGAGAGCACTGTGGTCATGATGTCAGCAAAGAGCACTGTGTTCCAAAAAGATAAAATGTTCTCTGTAGTATTCAGCAGCTAATAAGTACTGGAAGAATTAAGATTTTTTAATTGAAGTAATTTATAAATCTGTTTAACTTTCTGGCACAGTTTGAAAAAATAAATAAATAAAAAAAATAAAAAAAATAAAAAAAAGAGTCCCCCTTTAACGCAGCCCATTTGGGCCTTAAGGACAAAGACAATTACATTTTTACGTTTTCGTTTTTTCCTCCTCGCCTTCAAAAAATCATAACTTTTATATTTTCATCCACAGACTAGTATGAGGTTTTTTTTTTGCGCGACCAGTTGTCCGTTGTAATGCCATCACTCACTTTACCATTAAATGTATGGCGCAAACAAAAAAATACTATTTGTGTGGTGAACTTAAGAAAACATCAATTTTGCTAATTTTGGAAGGTTTTGTTTTCACGCCGTACAATTTACGGTAAAAATGACATGTGTTCTTTATTCTTTGGGTCAATACGATTAAAATGAAACCCATGATAACATACTTTTCTATTACTGTTGCGCTTAAAAAAAAAAAAAAAAAAAAAAAAAAAAAAACGCAAACTTTTTAACCAAATTGGTACGTTTAAAATCCCCCTATTTTGAAGACCTATAACTTTTTCATTCATTCTGTATAAGCGGCGGTATGAGGGCTAATTTTTTGCGCCGTGATCTGTACTTTTTATTGATACCATATTTGCTTATATAGAACTTTTAATCAATTTTTTATAAAAAAAAAATTGGGAATGTTGTTATAAAAAAAAAGCATCTATTCTGGCCTTTATTTTATTTTTACATTCACGCCGTTCACCGTTCAGTATCATTAACATTTTATTTTAATAGTTCAGATATTTACGCACGCGGCGATACCAAATATGTATATAAAATATTTTTTTTACATTTTTTGGGGGTGGAATAGGGAAAATGGGACAATTTGCGTTTTTATTGGGGGAGGGGTCCTATAGGGGACTATTTATAGCAATCACTCAATTGCTAATCCTGTTCAGTGCTATTTATAGGACATAGCACTGATCAGCATTATCGGTCATTTTCTGCTCTGGCCTGCGGGAAGGCAGATCAGAGCAGAAGACTCCCGGAAGGCAGCGGAGCCAGGTGAGGGTACCTCCGTCTGCCATGCTGGATGATCGGATCGCCACGGCAGTGTCCGCAATGCTGCAGATGCTGTGATCTGTATTGATCACGGCATCTGAGGGGTTAATGGCGGACATTCGCGGGATCGCAGGTGTCCGCCATTACGGGCGGGTCCCTGGCTGCGATCAGCAGCTTGGACCTGCCGCGCATGATCCGGACATCGCACCGATGCTCGCGGTTATGCTTAGGACGTAAATGTACGTCCTGGTGCGTTAAGTACCACCTCACCAGGACGTACATTTACGGTGCTCGTCGTTAAGGGGTTAATAGCAGGAAATAACCAGCACCAAATCTGCAGAGGATATGATATGTGCCAATGCACACTAAGGGTAGGGTCCCAAGTAAAGGATCCACAGTGTATTTTACCAGGGACCAGCTAGGTCGAGAGCAACCGTGATGTCTGAATACACTTGCAGGTCCCTGTGTGTCTGCTCGTAGCTGTGGATTGCTGCTTCGAGCAGAAAACGCAGGCACAGCAAGAGGCACACTCTAGGGTCAGTCATCGGTGGATCCACAGTGTAAAATACGCAGCAGATCTGCTTTCACAGCCAAATTGTAATACTGTGGGGGACAATTCTCTACAGATAGCCAGCAAGACAGCAAGGGGTATTCCAGGAAAAAAACTTTTTGGTATATATCAACTGGCTTCAGAAAGTTAAACAGATTTGTAAATTACTTCTATTAAAAAATCTTCTTTTCTGTCTAAGTGCTCTCTGATGACACATGTCTCGGGAAATGCCCAGTTTAGAAGCAAATCCCCATAGCAAACCTTTTCTAAACTGGGCGTTTCCCGAGACACGTGTAATCAGAGAGAACAACCTTAACTTCAGAAGCTCATAAGTACTGAAAGGATTAAGATTTTTTTAATAGAAGTAATTTACAAATCTGTTTAAACTTTCTGGAGCCAGTTGATATATAAAAGTTTTTTCCTGGAATACCCCTTTAAAGTGCTTAAGAAATCAGTTGAAGAGATAAAGCATTCAGCGGACTTTTGGTCCCAATTAGGCCACTTGTTGCATGCAAACAAAGTTCTGAGAATATCCTGGATTCACCATGTGGAGTTTCCCTGCACTGTGACCTGTTTCCACACACTTCCTTCTGTCGTACCACAAAATTAGAAAAATAACTTCCTGTATAGCAGACTACAGAACTTCCTCATAACTCCTTGCAAAGGGCTTTCCACTCATTACCAGGCATTTTGCCTTACAAACTTGTCAAACCTTAGCAGAGACTATGTTTTAAACAAATACTATATACATAATCCATTTTTCCGCAGGTACATGTAATGCCAAGGAAGGATAAAGTGTAACTAATATACTCTCCCCATTTTGTGCATTTTACTGCTATAATCCATTTGCACTTTGAACTACAGAAGGTAATGTTGACCTGAAGAATTGCTGTGAAAAGTTTCCAAAGCAATTCCACAAGAATCCACAGGGAAATCCATTGCGGCAAATAAAAAATAATAAATAAATAAAACACGACTACACTATACTCCCTTCCCTAGCTGCAATTATGTGACAACATGTAACTGACAGGGGCCAAGTGTGCAGAGACCAGCAGGGAACGCATTGCTATAGTAAGTATAGGGTTTGGGTTATTTCCCCTCTTTTTTTAAGCTGTGTAAAGAGTAAATTTTTTGGACCTGGGCTTACAGGAGTAAAATCTGTAATAACTGGGCTTTCTTGTGTATTCGGCGTTCCCTATTCAAGTCAAGGGAGAAAATAGGCAGCATAAATTGACATAAAACAGATTAAAAAATAAAAATAAAACGGCACCACAGGTATGATCTTGCCAACTTTGCTCTAAAGCATTTGGGCACCTTTATTCTCCCTAATGTCTATGGCAAAATAATCATATCTGCTTAAATGTTAATCCAAATAGGGAAAATGATCAAGCTGTAAACCCCCCACCCGTTAGTATGGTAATTAACCCCCTTTGCGCAATGGAGGCGGGTCCCAGCATCCCCTGCTCTGTCACTCCTATATGCCTGCTTACCTTGTAATTATTTATGGGACCCAGAGGGCAGTGGAGTACCCCTTTAAATAAACCTTTCAAAAGTCATAGATCATCTCCAGTCACAGCTATATGCCACCTTCATGGTGTAAGACATTTGGTGGAAAATCTATCAAAATCTGTAAAGGGAAAAAATGGTTAGTTGCAAATAGCAACCAGATTGCTTCTTTTTCTTTTCAGAGGTCTTTTTAAAAAGTACAGAAGCAATCTGATTGGTTGCTATGGGCAACTGGTCAACTTTTCTTTTGCACAGGTTTTGATCAAGTCTCCCCCTTGGTGCAGAAGATTACATTGAAGAAGTACTTTACAGCGTCTTCCCTCACTTACGAATGACTCTCGGATGCATTGAAAGAGAAGCTTTACCTTGCATGCTCAATGCTTTTTCTTTACAGTGACAAATAAAGAGGTGTATTGTCAAACCTTGATGACTAAAACTAACAAGTGTTATGGCACATAAGCGTGTCACAATACAGTTGAGGTTAGAGAACATAAGCCTACTGACCTGGTAGTACAGGTTTGGTAAAATTCCAATTTCCTCAATGGGAAATTACCATTTTAAGACATTGTGACGCATGACTGCCAGAAGCATGTTGAGCTCTGTCTATTCATCATTATTTGGAATGTAAAAGAATATGCTGCTCTTTAAGGGGAACTCCAGCCAAAAAAAAAATACCTTTCTAAAGCTACATATGTTATAGTTATTCAACTTTGTTATGTACAAATGTAATCTTAGCACATACCCTGATTTTCTCTGCATTTCCTTCAGGTAGGAAGTCTAGTAGTTCTTAGCACACATGATGACTTTCGGGCACCACTTTGCTGGGTGCTTCAGTGCGTAATCAGCTGTGGTCCTGCAGACACACCTCCCTTCAGCTATATTCACTGCTTCCCTAACCATGTGACCTGCTCCCAACAGCTCTGTGAAGGCAGCTCCTCAAAGCAACTGGAACCAGGTGCCATCAAAATGGCAGCTACAGTGGGGTAGGGGACTATGCTTTGTTTTTTAAATTTAGCCTAGTTGGAAAACTCATTTAAAAGGCTATAACTGGAAGATGCAACAAAATGTAACACAAGGCACAGCCACTACAAAAAGCTGGTAAACAAAAAAATGGAAATGATCACTGGAGGCTCTTCAGTCAGTTGATCAGTTACCAATCTGATAATGATGGCCTACCCTATTATTGTAGTCTCCAAAAAATACTTTGTTATAAACTTCCTTTACCTAGAATGGTTACTTAAAGAATTAAAGAATTATTAATGCTTAGCCATGTGCTTTTCCCTTTAAAGTCTATTTGTTTTGTACCTCCATACCCTGTATACACCAGTGACTAAATGTGGTTCCCTTCCCAATTTTAAGCTCTCTCAGTATATGGTAGCAAATTACTGAAACTCCTGGAATCCCATGCACAGTGAAACACTCAAGCTCAAGTAATCTCTGACTTACCGGTTGCTAGGAAAATAATATAGATATGAACTACTATGGTCAGGCAGTGCATTTCTAGCAACAAGTATGTCAGACATATATCAGTGATTCAGAAGAAAGTTGCATGGGCACCGCTGCTAAAAGTGAAGAATTGTTAAACTACACTTCAGTTATGTCTGCACTGTACCTTAGCTTTGAGTACAGCTTGTCTTTTTCCTTTAAGTTGCAGCCAAATGCGGCCCCGATTCGTTGGATTCTCTGTTCCGTCATAATTGAAGTTCTCCAAACATCCCAGCACGGTGAACATCACTGGGAATAATGCTTGCACATGGGCACGGCTTTGCTCCAAAAAGCTCCTTTGTTCTCCAGGGGCAGTGAATTCATCCAACACATCTGCTCCATGGGTCTCATCTTCTACCCTGCTCTGTATGGCCACGTGAGCCATTCCTTGTTTATTATCAGTCTGGTACGGCAGTCATACTGGATCCTGTGGATCTGGGAGAGGAGTAAGAAAGTAGAAACGTCAGGTAACTTTAATTCTGCACGTGGAAAGTCTGATAATCCAGCAAAGAACTGCAATGTATTGAACAGTCCCCAGGAAGGGGCAGTGCCGATCCCTGCACAAAGCATCGGCTGTCACACCCCCTCCATGTATCCCACAGAACTATATGAAGGGGGTGTGTTGATCGCCACTTCCTGGGGACCACCGGGGTGCTGTGCAGAAGAACACGGGGGGTCCCAGCAGTCAGATTGCCCGCATTATTAAACTCTGGTGCACGGTGATCTCAGGCCGGCTGTAGAATGGAGCTCCATGCTTCAGAGGCTCAGCACAGGAATGGAGGTGTTACTATGAAGATACCGGCACCAGGGGCTCAGCAACGCCTTGCATATACTGTAGACCAGGGATTACTGAAAACCAGAGGGACCGAGCAAGGAGCAGTAAATATGAGTTTCATCAGTGTTATCTGCACTGCAAGCCTGTACCAACAGGAGATACTGATTACATAAGGGTAGGGTCACATGTTCCGTATTTTGCTGTTGCGCATTTTTCTACCTACTAAAGTCAATGTGGAAGATTTATCAAAACTTGTGCAGAGGAAAATGTGCCCAGTTGCCCATAGCAACCAATCAGCTTGCTTCTTTCATTTTCATGAAGGCCTGTGAAAAATGAAAGAGGCGATCTGATTGGTTGCTATGGGCAACTGGACACCTTTTGCTCTGCACAGGTTTTGATAAATATCCCCCAATGTGTAGCAAAATCAGTTGCAGAAAATAACCAGCAAAATATGGCACATGTGACCCTACCCTTAAGAGCATATTTCAATATGAATTTTAGAAAACCAAACTATACCATTCCTACCTTTTCATGTACTATTACATCATGGTACTGGCCTGTTGTATAGTAATAGCAAGAGGGAAAGCACCTGACAGCTGGGTGAGGATAGTACATGAGGGAAGTGGCAGCTGGAAGGGGGGGGGGGGGTGGAATAGTAAATGAGTGCAGTGGGAGCTGGGGGGGGGGGGATAGTACATGAGTGAAGTGGCGGCTGGGGGGCTAATAGTACATGAGTGTAGTGGGGGCTGGGGGGGTGATAGTACATGAGTGAAGTGGCAGCTGGGGGGCTAATAGTACATGAGTGTAGTGGGGGCTGGGGGGGGATAGTACATGAGTAAAGTGGCGGCTGGGGGGGGGGAATAGTAAATGAGTGTAGTGGGAGCTGGGGGGGGGGGATAGTACATGAGTGAAGTGGGAGCTGGGGGGGGATAGTACATGAGTGAAGTGGCAGCTGGAAGGGGGGGTTAGTACACAGGTGTAGCGACAGCTGGCTGGGGGGGCGATAGTACACAAGTATAACAACAGCAAAGCAGGACAGTATACAGTCATGGATGTAAATGTTGGCACTCCTGAAATTTTTTAAGGAAAATGAAATATTTCTTACAGAAAAGGATTGCAGTAACACATGTTTTGATATACACATGTTTATTCTTGTGTGTATTGGCACTAAACCAAAAAGAGGAAAAAAAAAAAAAGCAAATTGGACAATAATGTCACACCAAACTCCAAAAATAATCTGGACAAAATTATTGGCACCCTTAACTTAATATTTGGTTGCACACCCTTTGGATAAAAAATAACTGAAATCAGTTGCTTCCTATAACGATCAATAAGCTTCTTACACCTCTCAGTCGGACTGTTGGACCACTCTTCCTTATCAAACTGCTCCAGGTCTTTCTTATTGGAAGGGCGCCTTTTCCCAACAGCAATTTTAAGATCTCTCCACAGGTGATCAATGGGATTTAGATCTGGACTCATTGCTGGTCAGCTCTTTGTTGCCATCCATTTCTGGGTGCTTTTTGATGTATGTTTGGGGTCATTTTCCTGATGGAAGACCCAAGATCTCAGACACAAACCCAGCTTTCTGACACTGGGCTAATCCTCAGATTTCATGCTGCCTTGCACACATTCA